>NC_138202.1:49718958-49926458 GCF_964194415.1 Vipera berus
GTTTTCCTTTATCAACTCAAAGCAATATTAACAACCAGAAGTCAAAAGCCAAAAGTGATGTGTTGAGATTATTATTTCCAGAATTCTTATTTCACAAGATAGACAAGATAATTGTTAAAAATAACAGATTTGTACAGTTACCCATGTTTCCCCATGTAAGCTTAGCTCACTTATTTCTATTTAAATTTGTTCATTTTACACGCACACATTCTAAAGTTATGCATTTTGCAGGCATTTTTCACTAATATAATTCATTTTATATCATTTATATGTTGTACACTTATGTGTATTTTCCTATATATATGTTTACACATACTTTCATTGGAAATTTCAGTAACAAAATTCAAAAATTGGAGTACAAACTAAATAAACCTTCCTATTTCTATTGATACAGAACTACCAACCCCAATTCAGACCATGACAAATAGTTCTAAGCCCAGGAGATGATGTGAATTTCAACTGTTAGTGGAACAAATACTTTCTACTTTGACAAAGACAAGAAATACTAAACTAGGAGTTATGGATCATACAAAATGCCTTCCCTTCAATGGGGCTCTGAGAGAGGTTCTGACCCATCACCTCCATGATTAATTACAAAATTGATACACTAAATCCCAGGACCTCTTTCCGCAGAAGGAGGGACTCATCACAACTGCATGCAGGCATAACAGGCCCCATGCCAAGTTGCCCAATCTGTCATCTTCCGAAAGCAGCATTTAACTGAAATCTAAGCAGGCAGAACTGAAACTTGCTAGAAACATGACAGTATTGAGACAGAAGGGTGTTTCTGAAAAAATGACTCCCCCAGAATGAGCTTCCCTCTAAAGTCTGACAAACCTTCCCATTCCCCCCCCAATCTTACTTTCTTCTGTTAAAATAAATATTTCTTTATTTGTGAGCAACAAAAACTGCTAAATCAATACTTAGAACAAATGCTGATACAGTAAGGATTCCCAATGTCCTTGTGCAAATTCCAGCAGAGCTGCCTCTTAGAGAAGGGTAGGTGCAATTTTGGTGTTTCTCAAATGAAAATCTGTTTACACACAAGGGCAGGTTGAACAAAAGAGCAGAGGGACAGACTCAACACACAAGAGAACAAAATCTACCTGTAGTGTATGCTGCTAGCATACACAGGAAAGGCCAGCGCAGCAGGGGGCTGGACAGCTCCAGGCGATAACCGCTGAGGCGGGAAAAGCCGGAATGGAGGAGTCACTGACAGCCCCAGGCATGGTCAGCTCTGGTGGGAAGCCAGAGTTTAAACCTATTGGACACCTGCACTGGCGGGAAGCCCAGGTTCAAATCTGTTGGTCATCATTCACCTGGGCAGGTATAAGAAACACCAGGAAAACCCCTTTGTCCCAGATTCATGCCTGATCCGAATAAAGAAGAACTACCCAGCTCAAGTGTCCGTCTCTCTGTGCGACCACGCGACTTTGCACTACCAGTGAGGTTAACTTTGTTAGTAAAGTGCACAGGTGTCTTGTGGTCCTCTTGAAAACATGTGCTTCCATTATTTGATATTTCATCACAATAGATCACTTTGATATTTTGTGTGTGTGTGTTTATGTTGGAGTATTTCATGATTTGTGGACAGTCAAATATATAAAATAGCTCCAGTACTATGATAGAGGCATTTCAAGTTTGGTCTTCTAAGAACTGCTTTTAATAGTTTCAAGACTTCAGAAAGCAGATCTAATTGTCCCCAGTTAATTCGCAGAGAGATTCTCTGCCTTCAAAATTGCATCATTGTTGCCCGGTGACAATTCTGGACTTCTCTGATGCCATATAAACATTCTGCCATATGTTTCGTGCATTTCAAGTTGCTTCTTGTTCAGAGTATAAAGAACAGGCAAGCATTCACACATCAGTGAGCCTCATTCTGTCTCTCCTGCCTTTGATTTTATTTTGCCTAACTGTAAAACATGGAAGCCAACATGAACAAAACAGAGAGAGTTAAATGGAAACACTATCTTGTCCATAATATTCAGAGCAGATTTGATCATTCAATTTTTTTTCTTGAATGTAGGCCTCCTAAAATTAAAGCAAAATACTAATACATTTTAAATTACAATTGTGCATATAATTATTGTGTAGTTAATTCTATGTTCTTGCTAAAGTAATCACTCTGTATTTAAAATAGGTGTCCATAATTCCTACACCCCATCCAAGAAATAAACATCCCTTTTCAGCAATTAAGTGAATCCCACATTTGTTAAATGTCAAGTAAAAGAGAAATTAACAGAAATAAGCCATGTCATAATTTCTTATCCAAGTCTTTTTTGGTTTGTATATTATATGAAATTTCACAGTGTTATAATTAACAGCTATATGAATTTAAATTCCTTAAAGTCTCTCAGAAACAACACTATAATCTATCCTGGCTAGATTATACAAATTATTTCATATGCTTTTATACTAAAGAGCAGACAGAGGATCCCTGCACTCAATCTTCGTGAAGATCAACCATTTGAAGTAGGACAAAAATTGTTTCAAGCAATGATCAGAAGCTGATCATTGTAATAAGGGCTTCAGTAATGATGGATTCAAATTCAGCATGACTTCTGATCACTGTGTAGATACAACCATGCAAGTTTTTGGAATATTAGCCTTGAGGAAATCTAATATTTGGAATGAAATGATTCTCTAGTTCAATGGTGTCAATCTCTGTCACATTAGAACATTTTAGATAAGACCAAGATACATAATGTATCACTTGATCAATATATCTATCATTACTTTAAATGAAAACTAACACATGCCATAAGGAAATCTAAATCATATAATGAACAGTACGCTTTGATAAACCAAACGAACATTTTAGCTTTTGATTTTAAAAAGCATAATTGTACAGGTCACTCAAGAGGAAGGTCCATAAGAAAGACTCTCCCATTTCATAGGGGCAGGTAATGTCAAGGGTTGATAAGTCTTTCTCTCCTAGAAAATAATTATGGATAAAGAAATGCATGTACCTGATGTATTTAAAATAAATCTGCACATTTTAATAAAATACATACATTAAAATACCCAGATCTGGACAATTTGAATGTTCACTAAATGACAGCAAGGAGGTTTTTGTAACTTTTTGTTGACATAAAAGAGTTTTCCCAATTTTGTCTTAAATAACAATTGAAGTTCTCCATATTTTAAAGAAGACGCAAAATCCTTGGATGGCAACAAGTGAAGCCCATCCAAAAAAGTGAGTCAAACAATGAGTACAGCACATGTGCTGCCCCATTTCAGTTCAACTACCAAAACAGCAATATAAATACCCATGTTTACCACTGATTTCTTGACTTTTAAGATCATGCAAATATTGCTGGTATCTGTTCATGAAGGGAGATGTCAAGTGCATTTCTCAGGTAAAATCTATGCCAGATGAAATATTTGTTAAGCAAAGATTAATAGGAACTTTCCACAAAATGAAATATGCTTTCATTTTCCAGCTCTAATTCAGTCTCATGCAAAAGGTGGTCCTAGAAAAAGCAATAACAATTTAGGCTGGAAAGTAAGAACTCTCCTGTGACTGATGTTGTAAAGTGAACTCATATGAACGTTACATTAATTTATCAGTGCAAAAAAAGTCTTACGTTAGTAATCACATGAATAATACAATATTTAACCAGAATGTTTGCGGAACATACTTACCTAGAGTGTTCAGGGAAGATGTTCATCTAAAAGCATAATAATTGGGTTAAAGTCTGGCAACTCTCTTAATTCAATTTTAAGATTCATGGACATCTAATAGTGCAATTACAAGAATCCTTATTTAGAAGTGTATCTCACTAAGCTCAAAAGAAATTTTTCCCTTACGTGTATGCTTAGGAGAGGAGTTCCAAAATAATACTTTTCCAATTTGGTCTTATTAAGTTTATTTTGAATTTACTATATTTTTTATATTCTTGGCATTTTCTTATTTATTTTAAGGGAAGAGCCTAGAAAACAATTTCTGAGAAATTGATAGGCTTGATAGATTTTTTTTTCATGTGCATTTTAGAATGTTGTCTTTTTCATCAGAGTTTAGATTCTTCCATCTTGTTGCCTAAAACATTAAAGCAAAGCATTTGTTTGGCTTACAGTGTAACAGTGTGCATCTGTTCAGTTAATGAATTGTAGACCAGAAGTAGCTGCATGTTAATAGCATATGGATGATGATGATGATTTTGTGAGAGCTTTTTAGTAGGAAAGATTAGATAAAATAAAATGTAGGTCATGATTTCCAAATATAGTTGCCCAAAGTTACTCTCCTAAATCAATATTAAGGGACATAAATAAATGGCCTGATTTTCTAAATTTGTTAGGAGTTGCTGAGAGTGGCTGGAAGCTCATTGTTTCTGAAATTCAGGCTGCTTATTTAGATGCCTCAATATAGATTTAGGAAGCTAACACTGAACACCTATTTCTGACAATTCTGGCTGATATTATTACCAGTTAAGCTCTCTAAAGAAAAACTTGCTCCAATCTATCATGAGGATGTGACATTCCAGGAACAGTATTTTATTAAAATAGGCCAAAGACCTCAAGTGGTAATTGCACAGTGTGGCTAAAGAGGAAAGGAATGGAAAATACCCTGTCTGTTAAACTTGAAACCATATGGCATATTCCAGAGTAACTGTAGTGTAGACCTTTAAACAACTCCCCACAATAGGCAACAGGATAGATAGGTATCAGACAGCAGGAAGAGTTTGTTATTTATACTTGAACCTTTTCTTTCTATTCCAAAACCAAAGTAATCAAGAATCCTATGACTGGCCAATGTATTTAGATGCTTATGTAAACAGCTATGTGAGATAGAATCTGCACCCCACTCTTCCAAATATACTTCTCATGAAGTGATCACCATCTAATAAAGTTACAGAATAAGTACGATTAGCTTGCTAAACTCATATTATCCAAAAGGTCCATTTAAAAATAACTTCAAAAAAGAAACAGTACACAATTAGCTGATATTTTAAGAAATAGTTAATCAGCTGTTTATAGAATCCAACAGGCGGCTTAAAGCAATGGTTTATAATAATCTCTAACACCTTCTCCAGATGTATTTTACAGCCATCTGTACCACATGCTGTTTCTCTTTGCAACTTGCTTATAATAGTCATGAAATCATTCATTAACTCTTGATAAAATATATACAAGTAGAATCTTAACATTAAACATGACCTGAGATAAGCTGAAACACTTTAACATAAGAACAAAGGGTTAAGAGAAAATCCATCCAGTTTCTATGCAGATATAATTAAAATGGGCTCCATTGTTTGGCTCCTACTGAGATATTCTGCCATGTAATTCTACAACAGTATGGATGGAATGAGAAATTAAATGGACATGCATAAGTGGCTGTGAAGACATACATCATTATTCAGCTAAAGGACATTAGTCTCCTTGTGGCATGTGATCCTATAATTCATCATTGTGGTCTATTGTGGTCTAATATCTGATAGTTCCTATACTTAGCTTTAGGCAAGATCCCCTTTCTCTGCCAGAAAAAAAAAAGATATTTGAGGACAATGATGTAGTGAAGAGAAAGACATCATTCTTGCTGTATGTGAGTTGAAATCATTTCTTTTATTTGAGTCTGAATATCTTTAAGGGCAGACCAAGAGTTCCTGTGACTATTTCAGGCATGCATAAAACTGAGTAAAACTAATCCCAACCTATGATTAAGTTGTTGAAGACCACAAACAAGGCTATGGACATGTGTGAGGTGCTCAGTCATGAGGGGAAGCCTCTATGTCTAGAGTACAGTGCAAAAGCCATGAAAACAATTGCAACCAAGCTTTCATTTTGAGAAAACAGAAAACCATAATTTATTCATATAAAGTTATTTTTGAAAGTATTTTTTTCTTTCCCTCCCTTTCTATTTTTGAAATGAACTCTACAAGCATTCATGCTATTCTTTTACCCCATACATGTGTATCAAACCAATTTTATGTAGTGTTTGAAAACAACAAAGCAAATTGCCCCTAGGCAGCTATAGTACATATACTATTACTCAAGAGGGTCAATAACATGATAAATTATTACTGCTCTGATTGCTTTGGCACATTATTTTAGATGTTCAGTTAGCAGAAGAATCTATTCCAGACCCCACAAGCAACATTCACTTGCTTTCAATTCTAGCAAGTATTTTACATAATCAAATGTAGCAATTTTCCCATATCTTCCATTCTTGGTAGAATCTTTTCACTGTCATTATTAATACTGGACAGTTTATTTTCTAGTAATCTGAAAGAGAAAACTGTGATGTCAAACAGTATAGCAGAGCTTAGTTACCCATATATCACCCATACAAGTATATCCCCACTTTCTTCCCAATATTTACAGTATATTCAGTTTATAATAGTGTTTAAATCAACTCAGCCAAGACCAGCAGAGAATCAGATAGGGTCCAGTTGCCTCTAAATCACCATGTTCACCTAAGGGGGATTATTTAGACACACAAAAAAGAAAATCTTCAAATGCTTCTATCACTCTCAGCTTTAAAAATACATTCAAAACAGATTAAACATCTACTTGTTTGCTGAGCTTTCACAATATTCAAAGTGTCCAAGTGTCCCTGTCTTCTTATTCCACACCTGAGCAACAAAGAGAAGCACAGAACATCAGTGAAGAGAGATACCAAGTCCAAATACAGCACACAAGGAGCTTCTACTGTCACAAAATATTCAAAATTATTCTCTGGAGTGTATAAAAAGAATTTGTTTGTTTTCACAGTTGTCAATCTAAAGAGAAAAAAAATCCATCTATCAGACTTGGCTTCCCTGGAGCATTTACTTGCATAGCAAAACTACTCCATGAAATCTACAATAGTACTTATGTTTGAGGTTAATGCTTCAGTCCCATAAATCTGTGCATAAGTGAACACCCAAATATTCCAGGACTCTGGAGGACACTATTTTAGTTTTTGAGAAATTTCTGAAAATTAGGGAAAGGACATTATTAAGTCAACACTTGGCTTTTGGGGAGCTATTGTGCCCAGAGCCTATTGTCATCAACAATGCAGCTCCATATTTATGAAGTTCACATTTCTTCTTTCATTAGCTCTTATCACTCTCTGTGTGGCTGCAAGATCACTTTTCCTGTTGTTAATGTAGGCATGCAGTAGATAGTGGCTGTTGAAGCCTTGATGGTAATAAATTTGTGCATGTTAGTTCTCTCCATCTTATTGTCTTCTCCATTTTAGTACCTCTAAATCTTGCAAAACTTTGCCAACTGCTTCTCAAATGAAAATATACTTTATATAAAAAATAAGATGTATTCCTTTATTTTTTTTAATAAAATGTGCTTGTTAAAAAGACTCTTTGGATTACCCCTCCACCCCCATATTAAAATTAAATAGAAATGAAAGCCAGTAGGGAAATTATAGGAAGTCTTAAGCAAAATTATTTCCATACTGTTGCCAATAAAAGTATATGGATGTATTCATATAGTTATCAGAGGTCAAGTTCACTTTTAAGGACATTTTAACTATTGGTGGCATGGAACTACTGGTATTTCATTTATTAATAGAAAGCCAAGAGCAGAAAGTATGGAATAGCACAGACTATCTTTCATATTCAATCAATATTGGGAGAGCAGCATTTGACAAATAACATACAACGGAAATCTCACTGACTTTGATGTCTACATAATTTCATATTTAAATCTGATAAAATCAAAACAAAATAGGAGTAGCCACAAACCAAAAGCTTCCAAATCCAAATTTGAGGGAGAAAATGTCACATTCAAAACATATTAGACAATGTTTAAAATTATGTATAAAATATATTTCCTGTCTCTCCCCACTACCTAAGAAGAGGTTTTTGAATAAAACGAAAAGCTTGTCCACTTCAATATCTGTTTCCTACAGCAGTCAACAGGGAGATGTTATAGAGAACAACATCTCCCTGGTTGTCCATTGAAGACAACTGGACAACCATTTATCTGAAAGGGTCTAGGGTCTTGAACAGGGGGTTGGACTGGAAGACCTCCAAGGTCCCTTCCAACTCTGTTAAATCACAAGTAACATACTGACACAGCAGTCATCTCCTGTTATTATTCCATGACTACACATAGTCCTTGATTTATGACTATTTGTTTAGCAACTATTCAAAGCTATTTGTTTAGCAACTGTTCAAAGTTACAACAGCACTGAAAAATATGACCTAATGTCACCCGTACGACATAGCATCCCTATAGCCATATGAGCGTAATTCGGGTGCTTGGAAACTGTTGCATATTTACAATGCCCAAAGTCACTGTATTAGTGAGATGATGGCATAGAAATTTAATAATAAATAAAATATAAAGTTAATTCCTTAATTACTGCGCCACTTAACAATGGATTTTCCAGTTCCTATTGTGGTCATAAATTGGTAACTACCTGTACTACACATGCAAAAATGTGCTGAAAGTGGTATATATCCATAATATCTAGTAACCATTGCCAATTTGTTCGCTCATTTGTCAAATGAGGAATTTTAGAGCCATACCATTGGGTCATAATGAATGCTTTTGTTTAAACTTGCACCTTCTGAAGTATCTCCCTGGAAGGTCAAGGACCATGCAAAATTATGGAGCTAAATGGACAGCAGTGGGGAAATAATCTAAATTAGAAAAAAAGGGTGCTGATGCAAAGAGAAAAACCAGATACTGATGCTATTGATCTATTTGAATTGTAATGTGTTTGTTAGCAGAGACATTACCCTGTCAACAAAAGTGCGTATAGTCAAGGCTATGGTCTTCCCAGTTGCAATGTATGGCAGTGAAAGCTGGACCATAAGAAAGGCTGAGCGCCAAAGAATTGAAGCCTTTGAACTATGGTGCTGGAGAAGACTCCTGCGAGTCCCTTGGACTGCAAGGCGATCAAACCGGTCAGTCCTAGAGGAGATCAACCCTGACTGCTCTTTAGAAGGCCAGATTCTGAAGCTAAAACTCAAATACTTTGGCCACCTAATGAGAAGGAAGGACTCACTGGAGAAGAGCCTAATGCTGGGAAAGATTGAGGGCAATAGAAGAAGGGGACGACAGAGAATGAGGTGGCTGGATGGAGTCACTGAAGCAGTAGGCGTGAGCTTAAATGGACTCCAGAAGATGGTAGAGGACAGGAAGGCCTGGAGGAACATTGTCCATAGGGTCACGATGGGTCGGACACGACTTCGCAACTAACAACAACAAATGTGTTTGTTAGGCTTAACCTCTACTTTATTTGCAATCCCAAGGTTTCAACCTGTCATTCTTTCATGTTCTTCTTTACAAGTACCCAAACTTCTACTCAGCAATTAACACATGAAGAAAACAATAAAAATAACACCTTCACCCACCTAAACAAAAGACATATTTGCACAAAAACCGCATATGCTGGTGTAACCATACATAAACAAATTTAGAACTATTGTTATATTTCCATATAACGCCTTGCACACAATGTCCAAGTGATCTCTGAGTCTGCTAAATCTGCTGTTCAGGTGCTAAATGCTGCAGTTTCAGGCCCTAGCTCTTTTATCTAGACTTGGAATTGACAAGCTTTTGAAAGATGCCTCCTACTGGTTGACAAAGGAGTGTCCAGGAGAAAAGAATGTACTTGTCATTACACTTTCTTGGAGAATGCCTTTTCTTTGTTCCAGTGCAAATTTCAGTCTTAAAGAAGCCACTTTTTCATATGAAAAAGTATTTCTTGACATATTTAATTTTTAACTTCATGGGGTTTTTAAAAAAAAAAATAAGGAAAAAAAGGACAACAAAGAAAAAAACACACGAGTATAGTAGTATTTTCTACACGTTTTTTTTCTTTGCCAATGTATTTTTTATTTTTGTGAGGGGTTTTGTGTCATTATTTTTCAAACAACAAAGGTTTGTTTTTTTTTTTAAATCAAAATCATTGTTCGGTTATATGTATTATCTGTAGTGTTGTTGTTTTTTTTTAAAAAGTGTAGTAATGACCTTTTGTAAAATACTACTTTTCCCCTTTTATATGTTCTGGCAAGAAAACTGAAGTTGGGTTATTTAGCTGTCTAATGAGGTATTAAATTTCATAAAAATATTTAGCACAATCAAGACTAAAGATATCTGAAGGACTAAAGCAGGTTGAAAATGGCCTATCATTCTGACTTTTACCACAAATTTAAATTCCTGATAGAAAATACCATTGACTTTTTCACATCACAGAAAACATTATAGAATCCCACTTAACCAAACCCTGGAACATTCACATCAGCCATTGTGAATAAGTCTCTCCAGTACTGCATGACATGAGCCATATGAGGATGAAAAAGCTTTCTGCTTGCTTTAAGAAACTTTTAAAGTTATGAACCATTTCAGTGAGTCATGCATTCTCTTGTAATTTTAAAATTCTACTTTATGGTTCAGATTGAAGAACTATAGAATACATTTTCTGAGGAACATGATTCATTTGTGATAAGAGATAGACAAATTTGTCAAATTCATTTTTGCACTTTCACATTTTACTGATCGTGTATTTGTTTAATTCTGCTTTCATATTAATTTAACCCAATGATCCATACAACCAGTGCCACAGGTTTATTTTGGCTGACTCTCTTCTAACATAAACATTTTTACTAGCTTACATTTTTTGCAAACAATTTGCCCTAAATAAAATCTTTTTCTACATCATTTCCTCTGATGTTCACTTTTGTGTGTACATTTTTGCTTTAGTATACATTTTTAAATGAAAAATAGCCAAGTAATGTATGTCTATTTGGCTTTAATATTGCAGCCTTTCCAAATCTGGTACCAAGTTGGAGGAATGAGAGTCCTAGGTAGGGGACAAGAACATAGATAGAGTGCAAATAACAGCAATCTGGGGGTAAAGGAAGAATTTAAGCCACTCTTAAATCTAAACTATATAAAGGAAAGGAAAAAGCACCTTTGCAAATTGTTGTTCTTTGTAGCAAAGAGGGTGTAAAATAGAAACACATATTTGTCCTTGGAATTATTACCAGAGTCAGAATAGAGCAGGAAGGGACCTTGGAGGTCTTGTAGTCTAACCTCTTGCTCAAGCAGGAAATCCTATAACATTTCAGACAAATCGTTGTCCAATCTTTTCTTAAAAATCTCCAGTGTTGGAGCACCCACAACTTCTGGAGGCAAGTCATTCCACTGATTAATTGTTCTAACTGTCAGGAAATTACTCCTTAGTTGGAGGTTGTTTCTCTCCTTGATTAGTTTCCGTCCATTGTTTCTTGTTCTGTCCTCTGGTGGTTTGGAAAATAAGTTGACCCATTCTTCTTTGTGGCAGCCCCTCAAATACTGGAATACTGCTATCATGTTATCCTGTGACGTGATACTGTGAATGTCAGTATTTGATCATACATGTAAATCAGATATGGGGATGAATTATTGCCACTTGACCAAAAGGTTTATTTGCTGAAAAATAAATAAATAAGGGAGCCATGCAAAAGAGAATTTGTTGCAACACCGGGAAATTTTAGTTATACTACCACAGTGTAAGAAAGAGTTAATCAAGTCCTGGAATAGGCCAGCATGGTTCAAGTCATGCCCAAGAAGCTATAAAATCGAAGAAGGCTTCTTTCAGAAAATGGAAATGTAAGAAAGAAGAACAGAAATTCTGAAGACAAAATAGTCAGTTGGACTACGGAATGTAATGCCAAAAAGAAAGAAAGAAAAATGGAAGAAGTTATGACAAAACAGAAAGGAAAATAATTTCCTTAAATATATTCAAAGGAAAAACCAGCCAGATAAGTGGCTGGCTTACTGAATGACAAAAGAGGCTGAAGGAGCTATGAAGATTGTAAAGAAACTGAATTAATTCTTTGTCTATGTCTCCATGACACAGGGCATCAGAAAACGCCCTGAGTACATACTGAAATTCTCAGGAAGGAAATCTGAACAATTAAAGCAAACTAAGCTAACGAGAAAAGATATTCTGCTTAATTTATACAGTATATTGATGGGACCTGAGCTCTCTGGCATCATAATGGATAGTAAAATGAAGTTATCAATTCACTGTGCAGCAGCCATTTAAAAAAAGGAGAATCATTAAGAAAGGGACTGAAAACAAAGTAGCATCCTTATAAAATACGATATACTGTAGCTACATCTCAAATGATATTTACAGTTCATGCTGAAAGATTTGGAAAAAAAACCCCAAGAATACCATATAGATTTTTTTAAAAAAATGCAAAAGAGGACACCAAAATTATCTGAAGTCTTAAAACCCTTCCTGCCAGATTTCTTTTTTTTTAAGAACTATTTTACTTAAAAAAAATGTTTCAGGGAGGATAGTACTGAGATGCATAAATTGATGCTTTGATTTCTCTCAAAGCACAATGACCAAGGGTCAGCCAATGAATAGGATTGTAAAGAGATTTAGAATAGACACAATGAAGTACTTCACAGAGAGCATAATTAATGTATAGAATTGATTGCTACAAGATGCGGTGGCTTTAGAAAGGATTAAATAAATTAATGGAGGATAGATTTATTAAAGGTTGGTAGTTTTAGCATTACTTCTGGTTCACAGGAGCATGAATTCAAAAATCAGTTCCAGGGGAATAACAGCAAGACAGAGGGTATATTTCCAGTTCTGGCTTGTGGCCATCTGGTTGGTAAATATGAGATAGCTCTAAATGGGTATTGCCTTGATTCAGGTGGATTGCTCTTTCATGTTTAGGTAGTGCCTGTCTACTTTCTACTTTCTGTTGTCTATTTGCTGTCACAAGTAAAACTTCTGCTCAGCTGAGGATAAGAATGGAAAAAAGAAGATAAAGATGGACCAGTTTATTCAAAAGGACCACATCTTTGCAACATTTTCAAGAGAGAGAGAGAGAGAGGGGGGGGAGGAAGAAATATTTCACAAGCCAATTCCAATTCAGAATTTTGGATCCATGCATCTTAAAACGATTTCTCCTCCCATACCAAAAAAAATCCCTGTCACCCTGATACCTAAATGCTTGAGATATTTTAGCATTGCTTTCCTCATTAGTTTTTCATTTCTATTTCTGCATTCTTCCTGCTAGAAACCCACAGTCTTTGAGTCACTGAGAACTCAGTTTAAGCAGAACTCTCAGCAGGAGAGACAATGGGTGGGGTGGGGGGAAAGTGAAAAGGAGTACAGAAAAATAAAACAAAACTTGTATTTAAAGAAAATAAGAGGGGGGAAAATATTAATCGGAAGCTGCTTTTTCCATTCAAAAGGGTATGATATGAATCTATAATATTAGATACCCCTTTGTTTCTGGAAGCCAGTTCAGCACGAGCATCTTCAAAATCTAATCAGAAATTTCATTAACAGAAAATGGCTTCAGTAGCAAACATCCAATATTTTGAACTATGTATGCCAGCGCCCCACAACCGGTTCTATGGAGAAATTTTTCCATGGACTAGAGGGGACATGGTCTTACATGCTGCCTGAATACAACGGACAGGGCTTCACTTGTTTGCATGGCCTGGTCGTTGGCATGCCACAGACCAGTGCCAGTCCATGGACCAGGGGTCGGGAACCCCTGATGCATGCCTACTTTTTGTTATTTTCATTCATTAGCAACACACATTTTTTCAAGACAACTGTTGAACAGATAGAAGCCCGTTAAATTGTTGACATATCCAGACCCCAAGAATTCCAGAGTAAAAACACAACAAACATTTAGAATGCTTTCCTGAGGCTAAACTTAATTAATTTATTTTGGAGCATTGTGTAAGATGTATTCGACAAAATAATACATATTTTAGCCTTTTCAGTTACTCCATTCCAAAGAAACAACAAAAACAAATTTTATTTTAAAAAATAAAAGAAAAAGATTACCTTAAAAGAAGCCACCAAAATACCACTTCACATCTCAAATTTTTATTAATGTTATGTTGCATGATGGTTATGGAAAAGAGAAAGGACCAGCAACTCCAGTTGTAAACCACAGGACAAAAATTATCAGTGAGTCTATTTTAACATTATTATTTCACATTGCTTATTTATTTAATTAATGAAAGTTTATAAGGCAACCCAACTCTGCAGTGCTATACACAATACTGCACATTTGACACTGCTCTTTCTATTAACCATGTCTCTTTCTTATTGACCTCATTTCCTTTTACTAAAAAAAAACAAGGCTTTTCTATAACTTTATTTACAATAGTTCTGGTCTGAATCAGCCCAGTGAATATCAAATACATAATAATGTGATCACGTAATCAGTTCTACTAATTTCTGAAAGCAAGAAAGGAAAGAAATTGGGCCAAAACTATTTTCAACATGGCAAGGCCAAATGTGGGCCCTCTTCAGAAAGAAAGACATTATAAGCTCCATTAAGGTTTAGTTTGGAGAGTGTCAAAAAGCCACATGTCGTTCAACTGGAAACACAATATATATGATGATCATGGAGTGTGATAGTAGCTGAAAATCTGTGAGAATTTTGCAGAATCTTGTTTTAAAGCCTCATTGAAAGCATTTGTATAACCCAGTATTTGTTGATGTGATTTGGTTTGATTTGGCACTTCCTGACTCCAGAATAACTGGCTGTGGAGTTCGAGAACTTGGCATGAGCTCTACTGAGCCATAGGTTATGAGAGAATTAATAGGGCTTGTACCTCTTAAGTACACGTTATAATATTGGTCAATAGTGCATATGAAAGAAATGAGCCAATACCACTTGTAAGATGTGTGACTTGCAGCCAAGATAAATGGAGTGAAACCTTTTTATGTGCAACGGAAAACACTGAATTATACATTTCGTTAAAGGACAATGTTTAGATAATATGAATAATAAGGAGCCATAGTGGTGCAGTGGTTAGAATGCAGTACTACAGGCTGACTCTGCCCACAGTCTGGAGTTCAATCCTGACATATTCATAGTAGTATATAAGTCTAAGTACTATTGCTAAGTTTACCATTTATTTATTTATATTTATATTTATTTATTTATATTCATTTGTTTATATTTATTTATTTTAAAATGTGTGTGGCCACCCATTTTAAAGCACAATTCTGGGCAGGTCACAGCAGTAATAAAACTACAAAAATAAAATCATAAAAACAAAATTATAACCAGAAACTACAAGCTCCCAGTGCCTTAGTCATCTCCTAGAGTGCCCCAGTGGAGGCATGGAGGGAAGGGATCTGGATTGTGCCTAATTTAGTGAAATGGGCAGATATTCTCAGGAACTGATTGTACCACAAATAACCTGGTCCTGTGCCATGTAAGGCTTTAAAAGTAATTACCAGCACCTTCAATAATAGGCTCATCCAGCTAATAACTAATTAGTTATTTAATTAAACTTCTTTCATTTAGGAAACAGGACAATTTTACCAAGCCACTGCAACCTCTTAAATAGCCTCAGAAGCTGACCATATTTAGGGTTAAATATGCAGTGTGGTCTAGCAGTTACAGTGGGGTGAGAGAATAAAAAAAAATCTTTCAGAAAAGTAGGTAAAATTGATTGATCATCCTAGATATCTCCATATGCAGATCTTGACTAACATAGAGTAGTTTGAACTGCTGCAGGAATAGCTTTGAATGGAAATACAAAAGGCTATCAAAACATTGTGCTATCTTTTTTTTCTATCTGAAAAGGTTTATATACATACATACATACATACATACATACATACATACATACATACATATATATATATATATATATATATATATATATATATATATATATATATATATATATATATATATATATATATCCTCATTGCCCTGATCTTGTCAAGCTCACTCCATGTATACTTTGAAAGCATTTGATGCTCAATACTCATTACGTGGAATTGAAGGCAAGTGCCTGAAACAAATTATTCTTTGCAGGTATTTGCAGTGTCTCATTAGAACCAGCAGATTCAAAATAGGTGACCCCCTTTTTTTTAGGTTGCCTTGAAAATAGGATGAACAAAGTATGCACCTCACTGTTTACCAAATGTCTCTACCATTGGGCCTCATTCCATACGTCTAATATCTCAATGTATGCTTTTCATGTTTAAAACAGTATCTTGAACCACTATCTTACACCTAGTTATATACACATCTTTCTTTCTTTGCTCTGTTTATTTTCACCTTCTAATTCTTTGGCTATTGGATTCTCTTTGCATCTTCAACTGTCACTTCCTAGCAAAGGCATAGCAGATATTTGTTCTCTACACTTCCAGATTCCCATAGTCATCACAGTTTTGTTGTTGTTAGTTGTGAAATCGTGTCCAACCCATCACGACCCCATAGACAATGTTTCTCCAGGCCTTCCTGTCCTCTACCATCTTCTGGAGTCCATTTAGGCTCACACCTAGACCTAGCTTTATGCAATGCCATAAAGGGTGTGACACTTTTAAATGTATACAATTAAATATTTTCAGTTGCTTAGGACTGCTTTACATAATCAATATGCTGAATATTTAAAAAAAAACAGTTTTACGCTTAATCTGCTGGGGCTTTTTTGTTTTTACCTTTGGGGGTTCACATTTGTTGGTAGAAATTGGAGTATAACAGCTCTTAAATTGCAATAGATTATACATGAGAATCTGCACTTGGAGAAGGAGTAGATTATTAGACTATAGAATAGAAATAATGAGCAACCTAGACAACTAAACATATCGTTTATTTTAGCAGATTAGACACAATTTCTTTCTACTTGCAGGTCTATTATCCATCCCTTTGTTTTTTTAACATAAAAAAGAATAACTGCAGAAGCAGGTTTGATTGTTTATGTTAGAGACTTTCTTGAAGTAGAAGCACCTGAAGAAAGAAAGAAAGAAAGAAAGAAAGAAAGAAAGAAAGAAAGAAAGAAAGAAAGAAAGAAAGAAAGAAAGAAAGAAAGAGAAAAGCTCAAGATATAGCCACAATATCAAGATTCAAATCCTACAGATTTAAATAAGAAGGAAAAAAAACTGGGCATATGTTTAACTATCACTGTAATTATTTATTTGAGGTAGCATAATTTAATCATTTAACACACTTTATATTCTCTTGTCTGCAACTGGCAGAAGTTGGGGAGTATGTAGATTATGCATGCAAAAAAAAATATAAAACAAGTTCACTTCCTACATTCAACACATTGGTTATGCAAAGACTTTCCAGACAACTGACATTTACTTAATTGTGTGTTAAACCAACATAAAGACATTGTGTGAATCAAAGTGGCTTTTAAATTGTTTAGAAAAATGCTGACAACAAGCCCAATTAAATATCTACATCCTCAATGTGCAACTTATGGCTTAATATATTAATCACACAGATTAATTCTTTCAACTCTAATTGAGGTGTAATGTGAGTTCTGTGTGCCAGAATTCTATACCCAAGGGAATAAATACCACTTATCCAAATTCACTGTGAGATGTAATTGTATCTCAGGCAGCAGCAAGGAAAACTTACAGAGATTTTTTACATGGTGATCCTAAACACTTATTTGACATTAATCTTGTAGAATTTATTGGGGCTTACTTCTAAGTAGATATGTTTAGAATTATACTGCTAAAACCCAAGCTATTGATTTTTCAGAAATATTTTGGATAATTATCTTTGTTTTTTCTTACTCCACCATGAGATGATCAAATATTTATCTTTAGATTTCTCCTTGGGCAAACCCAGTTGAAACATTGGTACAGTACAATTTCTGCAAAACAGACTGCTTTAACATTTATTTTCTCATTTGTTCTAAAACCTAAATCTCTTGAGGTATTGAATTTGGCATAGTTTTTTTCTTTTAGGGAATTACATAAGACTCATCAGTAGCTTAATCTGGGGAAGTTTCAAATTTTAACATTTAGATAGAACATTCATGTTAGATAGAATGATACTTTCTGGATATTGAGTCTCCAATTCCCTAACTACTCTAGCAGTTTTTAAAATGTTAAATTCTAATGTCTGCAGTAAAACAATTATGTTTGCTAATTCTGTGTTGTACTATAACATGGATTCTCCATCTGGCATATCTATATGGGACAAGAATATTAAATCCAGAAACACCTAGATGAAGCCTGAATATAATGCAAATATAACCATAGTTTTTTTTATCAAATAGATTGCTATAAAACAGAGTTTGTGAAGTCAAGAATTGTAAGAGCTGCCAATGTGAGCTATCTATTTATGGGATTTTCGAATGATACTACATAATAATCACATTGTTGATTTGTGTCATGTTGAAAATCTCGTGAATAGAGTGTGTACATGCACAGGCCTACTAATTACAGATTTAAATAAGGACAATCTTAAAGTTTATATGTTTACCCCTACCTCTACAGCAGGGGTGTCAAACTGACGGCCTGCAGGCCAGATGCATCATAGCAAAATCGTCCCCACCCCATTGCCAGCAATGGCAAAAAAGTTGTGATATGTCACGACACGTCACCTGACGTTGCGAGTTTGACAACCCTGCTCTACAGTAAATATACCTTTGAACTTCCTCTGATTTCTTTTAAATATACTGCTTTTTTAAAAAGTCATTTATTTATCTTTACCATTTGATGCATAGAAATAAGTGATTGTCTGGAATATAAGCTTTTTTAAGAGACGAGTCATCTGATGGGGGCCGGAAGAAAACAGCAGTATGGTAGCCACCATTATAAGTGGGAATAATGTTAAAGACAGATACAATAAGAATCATCTGGATCTGTCATGTAAATAGTCATTAGGGATGTCATTTCCTTTCACTAAGAAAACCTAAAATCTAAGACAACCATTTATTAAATGAATGTGTGAAGAAGTGGGTTTAATACAGCCTAGGAAAGTGAGCTGGCAATGATGACTGATGCCTTTCTAAAGGTGGGAAGATTCCTGCTGAAAGTTTCATAAGAGCCCGTGCATTTGAAACTGCTCTCACCATTGTGCTTCAGAAAGAGCACAGCAAGTCTTGTATAGATCTCTCACTGCAACGAGCAAATCATTCTTGATGCTTTAAAAGGGCTATGATGTTTGCTCTGTCAAGCCTAAACATTTCATGTCTAGTTTAACAACTCAGCTAAGTTATTTGGGTAAACATGTGAGTTTAGACTTCCTTCACTGGGAGAGTTCTTCCTCCTTCACTGGCCTTTTGCAGTATCCCTGCCCATACACATACTCAGTAAACAACATACACACTGTTACTTGTACTGAACACTGGTATTTGCTATTTGCTTATTAGAATCTTATGATCATGATCTTTTCCTTTTTATTATCCTTTGTAAATAATTTTGTCAGTATGAACAGATCTCCATTAAAGAAGTTTTATATTTTTTAAAATCAAATGTACTTGGTGCCTGCAAATTCCCTCAGGTGTTTTTTTTTACTTTGACTAAAACTTCCAAACTGCCACTGAAATTGCACTTTAGGCAATAAATAATATACTCTGAATATGTATTATTTATCAAATATCTTCTATTTTTTAAAAAAAACAAAGCATTCACCCTTTGTTTATAAATACTTCACTATAGCAGACTTACAGTAGGCTTTAAAAAGACAGCTCAGTTAACATTCATGTTGTGCAGTCTTTCTCTTAAGATTCCCAACCTCCTCCTTACTATCTTTGGGCTATGAGCAAGCAAGGGTCATACATAAACTATGTCTGTTTGATATAGACCATCAAATGGATGCTGGTAATACCACTCAGCTTCATATGACATACACCTGGAGATATATGCTGGCACCAGCTATGTATCATACACAGTTTATCATCCCAAATCAGAGAAAGGAATTTATCTTAGTCTATTGTAATGCTTAAGCACTTGAGGCTAGAAAAGATACAAAATACTCATACTCACAATGACTATGTCCTTGAGAATTATGACAGGTCACAATTATTGAACATGTTCTTCTGTATTGCCAAATTTATACAGAACCTCAAACTCTAATTACTACACTCCTGACTAGCAAAACAGGATACAACAAACAACAGTATGAACAGGATTTGATAAAGTAGACCACAACCTACTACTTGATAAAATACCAAAATGTGGGTTAGACAGCATCACCACCAAATGGATTCATAGCTGGCTGACTGGATGTACTCAGCGTGTGGTCCTCTATGGAAGTGTATCTACATGGAAATAAGTTTATAGTGGGGTGCCCCAGGACTCTGTTCTGGGCCCAGTGCTCTTCCACATCTTCATCAATGATTTGGATGAGGGGATAGATGGGAAACTCATCAAATTTGCAGACAACACTAAGCTGGCAGGAATAGCCAACACTCCAGAAGATAGGCTTAAGATACAGAAGGATCTTGACAGACTTGACCAATGGGCGCTATCTAATACAATGAAATTTAATGGTGAAAACAGTAAGCTTCTACATTTAGGTAAGAAAAACAAAATGCACTGGTATAGTATAGGTGGTACCTTGCTCAATAGTAGCAACTGTGAGAGGGATCTTGGGGTCATAGTGGACAATCACTTAAATATGAGCCAGCAGTGTGCTGCAGCTGCCAAAAAAGCCAACACACTGCTAGGCTGCATTAACAGAGGGATAGAATCAAGATCCTGTGAATTCTTAATACCACTTTACAATGCCTTGGTAAGGCCACACTTGGAATACTGCATCCAGTTTTGGTCACCACAAAGTAAAAAAGATGTTGAGACTCTAGAAAGAGTACAGAGAAGAGCAACAAAGATGATCAGGGGACTGGAGGCTAAAACATATAAGGAACGGTCGCTGGAATTGGGAATGTCTAGTCTAATGAAGAGAGAAGGGCGGTATAGAAATATTATTTAATTAAATTAATTAAATTAAGCTGAGGGGTGACATAATAGCAGTGTTCCAATATCTCAGGGACTGCCACAAAGAAGAGGGAGTCAAGCTATTCTTCAAAGCACCTGAAGGCAGGACAAGAAGCAATGGATGGAAACTAATCAAGGAGAGAAGCAACCTAGAACGAAGGAGAAATTTTATGACAGTTAGAACAATTAATCAGTGGAATAACCTGCCTCCAGAAGCTGTGAATGCTCCAACACTGGACGTTTTTAAGAAGAGACCGGACATCCATTTGTCTGTAATGGTATAGGGTTTCCTGCCTGAGCAGGGGGTTGGGCTAGATGACCTCCAAGGTCCCTTCTAATTATTATTTTATAAAACTTTTATTCATAAAACATGAAACTCAGTCAACTGAACACTCAAATTGATTGGCACTAATGGTTGACATAGGTTGCTGCCAGCATCCTAGGTATCAACCAGGTATCTCCTTAAAATGTAAGACATTCCGAGTAGCACAGTTTTTTGTAGCTTTGCTGGAGCTGCAATTTCTTGATGTATTTTGCAAAGTTTTTGAACATAGTTCCCAGTGCCCCGATGACAATGGGTATCACTGTTACACATTTTATCCATAATCGCACAGTTTCGATGGCCAGGTCGCGGTATTTCGTAATTTTTTCCAGTTCTTTTTCTTCGACTCTGGCATCTCCTGGTACAGCAATATCAATCAACTGTACGTTTCGGTTCTCTATGACTGTGATATCTGGCATGTTGTGTTCCAAATGGTGATCTCTCTGTATTCAGAAGTCCCACAAGATCTTCACCCTCTCATTCTCAACAACTTTTTCCACCCTATGTTCCCACGACTTTTCGGACACAAGCAAGTCTCCTCCCCCTCCTCCTCTTCCTCCTCCTCATCTTATTATTATTATTATTATTATTATTAATAATAATAATAATAATAATAATAATAATAATAATAATAATAATAATAATAATAATAATTTCTGACATCAATCCTGACATAACACACAAGGTTACCAGTATCTTTGTGGGAAAATGCAAAATTAGGCATAGAATAATTAAGAGCAATTGATCCAAGTACATTGGCTTTGGGATATACATGTGCTGCCAATTCTGAATTTAAAGGCTAAGATTGCATTCAGAAAGAGTGAGAAATAAATATTATAAAACTAGTATAAAATCAGCTGATGCAGTTGTTCTGTCCCAATTGTTTGAGTTCATAAACTGGTTTCTTTCTTAAATAAGTTTTTTTTTTAAAAAAATGGCTGCTTGGATATGCAGTTATAGATATTTAGAATGTGGGAAGGAACATACACTCCAGAGAGATGGAAAAGCAGATGGAGTTTTATATCTATGTCTATATCTAAATGGATATAAAAAGTTGTCCACATAATTTGGGCAAACGCTCTACTGTATTGGTTTAGTGATTTTATTCCAAATTCGTTCAACAGTTTAATAGATCAGCAGTGGTAGATCAGCAGCAAATTGCTTTAATTTGGAAATCTGGCAGTGACTCTTTCCTCAATACCTATTTCAGTTCCAAAGGGAGTGTCAATTCAATTCCACTTCTGATTTTTCTCAAAGAAAAGCACCTTTGTAGCACTACTTCAATAATTTAAATAATCCAATTGCAGGAAGAGACAGAATAATAATATCAGAAACTCTTACATGAGCTAACATTTGAACACAAGGAAGTATCTAAGGAACACAATAAATGTATTTTAAAGAAACCTGATAGCTATTATGAATATTATCTCCTGAACCAGCAAGGAACCTTAATTAACTTCACTCGTTGCAAACATGAAATGACTAATTAAAGCATTTCTGTAAAATAGAAGTGGGGATTAAATTCTTCCCTCCGTTTTATTTTTTCAGAGTATGGTTTGTTCTGAGGAAGAAGCATAAAAAGTGATAGTTTAGTCATTATTTATAATTAGCAAAATCTAATGGTAATTCAAAAATAGAATATCTTCATAAATAAAAACACTCTTCTTTTTGCCCACAATCTATTCTGATATCATTTGCCATGAGGGCAGTCTCTTCCCTCTCCGCCACTTTTTTTCTCTCTCTTAAACACACACACACACACACACACACACACACAAACTTTTTTTGTTTGCAGCAATTCAACTTTTGTTCTTGGATAAGCATTGAATTCAATTACTTGGAGATGCCTTCGGTAAGGCTGAAACAGGAAATAAAGATTTGTCCCATGTTTGGGGCCTAGCAAGGTAATCTAAATAGTTAACAAGCATTTACACATATCTCCCTTGCTTCTCAGCTAACAAAGTGAGATAGAGCTTGTGGCCTAGAGGTAAAAACAACTGCCTAATGTGCAATCAGCCCAGATTCGAATCTCAGAAGGGTATGGCTGACTGATGAAAACAAATAAGTTTGAAATGCATATCAGTCTCCCTTTAATTCTTTGTTAGCAATCTAAAAAAGAAATTACACAAATATGAGTTGTCACTGTTGTGACTACTGCCTGTCGATGGCCTTCGGTTAGGCTGAAACAGGAAATAAAGATTTGTCCCATGTTTGGGGCCTAGCAAGGTAATCTAAATAGTTAACAAGCATTTATATATATATATATATATATATATATATATATATATATATATATATATATATATATATATATATATATATATATATATATATATATATATATATATATATATATATGCAAAAAAAGAAAAGAAAACACTTCAACTGACATCCCTTGAAATCAATAACTTTTCATACCAGAAAAACAGCCAAGCCCTAGAAAATGGCAATTTTTGTATTAATGACTATTTATAATTTCTCACCAAGATAAACTCTTAATTTTTCAGTGTTACAAATTGAAGCAAAGGACCTCCTCAGACAAAACAGCTTTTCAGAATGGAAAGAATGTTTGGGCCTTCATAAATACCCTTTATTATTCTGGTTATTGGGGTATTTACTGTAGAATGTAGTTGAACATTCACATATAATTTCATTTGAAAGAGAAGTACAGAAAGCTTCATATAGCTAGTTGAGAGGTAACAGTGTAACTCTAATATCACCATAATACTGGAGACCCAAACTTCCAATATGATGAGCAAGAAGTAGAATGTTTTGGGCTTTTTGTTTTGTTTAAAGTAAAGTGTAAAAGGGCACGGAGTATTTTTTTGAAAGGTGATGGTGGACTGAGGAGCAGTGTGAGAGGACTTCAAAGGCAGAATTTCTGTCACAGAGTGCACTGTTTATTTATCATATTTGTATGGCTGCCCATCTCACAAAAGCATAGCTCTGGGAGGCGAACAAACAATGAATTAAAATGAAAAATCAATACATAAAGCAGTCCCAATTAAAAACCAGAAATGCATGTGCACAAGGGAGAAGGCTATTGCTTGGGTACTCTTTCAAATAGTGAGAATCCTGTATATAAGGTAGGTAGGCCATCTTGGAGAAAGACCATAATTCACCTTTTTTTTCTGGACCAAAAGGGCCAGATTAAATCCTTGACCTTCCCAGTTATGAACAAGGATATCAGAAAGGCCTAGAAGTTGTTTGAGATTTTATCTAATAAAATCTATCTGTATTATTTTATATCTTCTGCTATTATATCAAAAATTCTTATAAGTAACTTTCAAGTACTCTGTTCCCAAAAAACCTTGATTCTTTCTATAATCAAACTGCATTGTTCCCTTGTATTAAAGGATCTGTTCTCCTTTAAGAGTAATTGTTTATTCTCTCTTGTTCTCTCTAGTCAATCTTCAAGTCCCCTCTTATCATCTTTTTATTTTCCAATCAACAAAATTTTTGCACAGGTAGATTTCTTACAATTAATTTCAAAATTTTCATTTATAATATATTTTACAAATTTTTACATACGCCATGGGAAATATTCTTTCAAGTTCATCTAGCCCCTTAGCTTTGCAAAATCCACTTTCTAGTTCCATTTTTGTTGTTTCCCCAAAAGTAAATCTTCTCTTTTTAATTCTTAAACTTACATCCGAGCTTCTTTCATTCAGGGTAAAAGGATGAGGGGGTAAAGCTTACCCTTTGGAAAGTTCTTAAAGAAATTAAAAATAAGCAGCTTCCTAAAGTAATTAAGAGAGCAAATGGGCAAACCCAGAGTCTCTTTGTGAACTGCCAAAAGGTGGCTTAGACAAGATGATTATTCTCCTAACTTCCAGAACTCTCATACTTGCTGGAGATCACTATTTCACAATCTCTTCACAGGGAGATTCTGAATGGAGCAAACCTATGGGCAATTCTTCTCCTTTCTTTGCTCTAAAGATCCATTTCACCAACTCCTATTTCTGTCACAGTAATCAGCTTTGAAAAAGCGAAACCATGCTCAGTCTGCCATTGCTTCCCTGGAAGTCCCACTTGGTGGAGAATCTAATCCAAACTACAGTAATCTAATTTATATTTCATGACCTGGAACACAATTTTTCTTGAATGTTTGTGTTTCTCTTAATTTTGCATTTCTCTAAATGTTTATTGATTTATTTAGGAAAGTATATGGCCATGCATCTTAATTATATAGCCATGCATGGCTAACAACAGGTATGTACAGTAGAATAGAATAGTGTTGGAAGGGACCTTGGAGGTCTTCTAGTCCAGCCCCCCACCCCACCCCCCATGTTATAAATTCTCAAAATTTGGGGCCTTGGGTAGGTACATGCTTTATAACTGCCATTAAATGGAATTTATGTAGGTATAGGGGGCAATTTATTTATTCAGCGATGCCTAAAAATCCTATATGCTTCAAATTTAACAAATCTCTGCTTTTTTGGAACTAATAATGATTAGGAAAAAATTGTCTCTAGCATGAGCATTCTTTTCTCCCTCCTTTCTCTATGTAACAAGGCTCTATGGTAAGATTAATATTTAGAAAAATGTTATTTTTTTTGTCCTCATAGTTTATTTTCTCTTTTTTTCTAACTCTTATCTGGGTAGTTCAGGTTCTCATCTCATTTGTTCTCTCCACAGTGAAGGGAAACACACTACAGACTCTTAGTTGGAGCACACTTAAGTAACTTAAGATTTTCGTACCACTGTATTTCCGTGTAGAGCTTTTTTATGCAAGCACCCATGCCTCAACAATACTTTTTTTAATACAAATTACACTCCTAGCATGTATGTTTCTCTTTCCACATATTCTGTCCACTGTATAAAGCTCATTGCCATCCTCCCTCTTCCCTCAAATTTGTTATTTCCACACTGCTAACTGCAATATGGAGAGCCATTTTAGTCAGTGGTGGGATTCAAACATGTGAACAACCGGTTCTCTGTGTGGATGCCGCTTCCGGAAGTCCATTCTGGCCCTGGGCAACAAAAAATTAGCTACCGGTTCTGCCGAAGTGGTGCGAGCCGGCTGAATCCCACCACTGATTTTGGTGTAGTGGCTAAGGTATCAGGCTAGAAACTGGGAGACTGTGAATTCTGGTTTCACCTGAGAAACAAAGCCATCTGGGTGACCTTGGGCCAATCATTCTCTCTCCATCATAGGAAAAGGTAATGGCAAGCCACTTCTGAAAAACATTGCCAAGAAAACTGCAGGAAGTTATCAATGCAATCTCTGAGAACAGGACACAAATGAATGAATGAAAGGAAAAATCACAGTACTGTACAGAAGTAGCATTCCTGAGTTTGGGCCCTGGGCACTATATCTGTGTAAATATCCATTTGGTCTCTCTGTGCAACATAGAGAACAAAATCATTGCTCACCAATATGTGAGATAAGTTTTGATTCATTATAATAGTTTCATATGAGTCAAGTATTATTTCATTTTTTACATCTAAAAAGAATACAGAATTACCCCAATAGTAGGATGTAAATGAATCTGCTATTTGGTGCACAGATTCCTCTAGTTCGGTCTACTAAAATCTCTGCCAGTTAGAATCTGGCACTTCTATTACCTTCTCAGTCCTTGCTAAGTTATTGTTGAAGATTTATTTCTTGTAATGGTCTATGTGACATAAATCTGACTGACAGATTTCTCCCCTGAAAAAGCCTTTAAGCAATTTTAGCACTTCAGAAAACTTACATTATAAATTTAGCAAGAAAAAAAACCCAGCAACATTAACTTTGTATTAAATGCCAGCACAGTTAAATATCTATATATTCTAGCAGTAACAAGGGTGCCAAAAGTTATTTCTTCTCCTCATTGGAGCTGGGAATGAGGTAAGGAAAAAGTGGACTGTGGTCTAGAAGAAAAGAAGATTGGAAAATGTGCTTCTTACAAATATAAGTTTCTATGTTAAGATGTATTCTTATTTTAGAAGAAAGGTGCCCACTGGATCAAAAGAACACAATTTCCTATTCATTGTAACCTGCATGTCTACTGACAGAGATAGCATGTGGCAGTAGGTAGGCCCTACAATGGACGCAGCAAGATAATTCAAATGTTCTTAATTCTAATGTTCCAGTTCTATGACCTACTAACTAGCTGCAAACTTTGCCCCAGGCAGCCTTGTAGCATCTGGATTCATATCACTTTCAATTGCTTCTTGTTAGGATAAAGACAAAATGTGTCCTCATTTCTGACAAAGACTTAGCTCCTGCTTAGCTGTATTATAGTGTCACCTTATAGTCTACTGGTTTGCATGCACTGTTTGCTCATCTGGTCCTGGGTGTCAAAGGGGTGAATCCTATTAAGGAGTATTCTTCCCTTCCATTTCAGGAAATACAATCAGAAAACAGGAAGAAGGGAGACAGAAGCCTCAGTAGTTTCAATCTAGTTTGAAACTCCAAAGAAACATATAGCATTTAATTTAATTTAATTTAATTTATTGAGATTTTTATACCGCCCTTCTCCCAGAGGGACTCAGGGCGGTTCACAGGGCGTAAATATAAATAACAATACAAACATTAAAAGACAATTAAATCAATGCCCAAGTTAAAACAAGAATAATAAAACAAGCCTATAAAAACCCATGTACCCCCATCAGGCCAGACCCGCTAGTTCAAATAAATGGGTCTTCAACCCGCGACGGAAGGATCGGAGGTCTGATGCCATCCGGAGCTCAACCGGCAGTTGGTTCCATAACACCGGAGCACCCACAGAGAAGGCCCTCCCCCTGGGGGCCACCAGTCGACATTCCTTGACAGGAGGCACCCTGAGGAGGCCCTCTCTGTGGGCGCGCAC
This sequence comes from Vipera berus, assembly GCF_964194415.1. Lineage (NCBI taxonomy): Eukaryota > Metazoa > Chordata > Lepidosauria > Squamata > Viperidae > Vipera > Vipera berus. Next base: position 49,746,704 of record NC_138202.1, read on the forward strand.
AGGGCAGAGGGGAATCGACGCCGGCAGCAGGTGGTCCTCGAGGTATCGCGGACCCATGCCATGTAGGGACTTAAAGATCATAACCAAAACCTTGAACCTTACCTGGAAGACAACTGGTAACCAATGCAGCTCACGGAGCAAAGGTGTAACATGGGAGTACCGGGAAACTCCCAAGACAACTCTCGCGGCCGCATTCTGTACCAGTTGGAGCCTCCGAGTAGTCTTCAAGGGAAGTCCCATGTAGAGAGCATTACAGTAGTCTAGGCGAGAGGTCACGAGCGCATGAGTGACCGTACATAAGGCCTCCCGGTCCAGATAGGGCCGCAACTGGCGCACCAGGCGAACCTGGGCAAAAGCCCCCCTAGTCACGGCCACTATATGATCCTCCAAAGTGAGTCGTGAATCTAGGAGGACTCCCAAGTTGCGAGCCCTATCCACAGGGGGCAAAAGCTCACCCCCCATAGAAAGAGATGGAACATCCCAGGTGTCCCGGGAAGCCGGAATGTACAGCCACTCAGTCTTGTCAGGGTTGAGTTGAAGTCTGTTCCTCCCCATCCAGACCCGAACCGCCTCCAGGCAACGGGACATCACAGCGAGGGCATCACTGGGGTGGTTTGGGGTCGAAATAAAAAGTTGGGTATCATCAGCATATTGATGATACCCAACTCCAAAACCACGAATGATCTCACCCAGTGGTTTCATATAGATGTTGAACAGGAGAGGCGAGAGGACCGACCCCTGAGGAACTCCACAAGCGAGAGTCCTAGGGGTCGAGTTTCAAGCTAGGCTTGATTTTGGATGTTTAGCATTCCAGAAATCTGTTTTTTCCCCCTCTCTCATGTAATTATTAACAGGAAAGGCCCCAAATGCTGGAAATCTTGCTCAGGCTCTGAGGAAGATTATTTTATGCTAACTTGAGCTGCCATAATAAATCAAAAGGATATCTCCTCCCCACATCAAAACACTAATGTCAGAATGTCAGGGATATACTGTATGGCAGATGTGCCCACTGCAGGTGTTTCAACATTGCACCACTACTGCAGGTTCAGCAAAAAACAATACCAGAATAAAAAAAATCACAATGTTTTTATACATAGCCAAGAATGAATGGCAGCTTGCAAGCTTCTTCTACAATCAAAAAATTCCAATAACAGCCACTATAATTCAGGAATGCCCCTATGAGGATTCTTTGGACTTCCTGGAACATTTTTGTAGACTCCATTATGGAGTCCAAATACCCATATTCCCTAGTCCAATTTAGCTCTCTGTAGCATGGATATTACTCAGTCGGATTGCCCCTGATCCATCTGGACCATCGCAGAAGGCTTCAGTAATTCTGAATACCAGGTAGTCCTCAACTTAACAACCACACTTGGGACCAGAATGTCCATTGCTAAGCAGGGTGCTTGTTAATTGAGTCATTGCTTTTTGCCATGGTTAAATGTCTGTGGAGATTCTTGTTCATCCACATCATAGTTGTCTCAAAAGTGCTTTTTCAAAAGGCAACTGGACTGCTTTTGCCTGGAAAAAGATGTTTTGCTTCTCATCCAAGACTCTTCATTACTTCTGGCAAGATGGTGGGGCTGACGGAAGGATTAGTTTTGACAGGAGAGGGAGGGGGCTGGAAGGAGATAGGTGGTGTCTCATCCTTCCCCCTCTGTCGAGAGAGAGAGAGCTGCTCAGTGTTAACATAAATGGCCTCTTTTACCCCTCTTTCAAACCAATTGTCCTCTATGCAGAATCTGGATAGACCATTAATTACCATGGTTGTTAAACGAACCATTTCATTTGTTAAAAGAATCATGCAGTGATTAAATAAATCCAGCTTCCCCCGTTGACTTTCTTTATTGGAAGCCAGCTTGGAAGGCCACAAATGGTGATCACCTGACCCAAGGATCTTGCAAGCATTGTAAATATAGGTCAGTTGCCAAGTGATCATGTTTTGATCATGTGACCAAGGGGATGCTGCAACGGCTGTAAGTGTGAAGATCAGTCGTAAGTCACTTTTTTCCAGTGCTATTATAATTTTGAAAGTTCACTAAACGAATGGGTGTAAGTCGAGAACTACCTGCAGATCTGATTTAAAAACAAATCATTTTGGGATAGGAAGTAAATATCCTGCAGATCAATCTACTTTACAGCAGTCCAATTCTGAGTTATATAACAGATCCATAAATTTCTAAATACAATCTATTTTGTTTTTTCATTTGATGAGGCAGTTAATTCCTTAGTAACTATTTAGCCTTCTTTAAAGATTATAATAAATATCACTTTGAGAACTCCACTTTAGAGAACATTTAAATTTTTAAGATCCATTCTATTCAGTTATTCAGCTACAGAAGCTGACTGATAATAATTAGAATTCTGAAGCAATGGGGCAGGAAAGGAGGTTAAATACCCCCCCCCCAAAGTGAAAATACTGCAAATGAAATTCTTGCCAAGGATTTTATTTACTCCTAGTTTTATTTTTTTGTTATGCATAGTTTGTACATTTTCTGAAGATATGACATTTTAATTGTAAATTGCCTTGAGTGCTATTTTTTAACAGAAACGTGGTTAACAAATGGGGCCAACAAATAAGTAATATCATTTAGTTCACTTTTAAACTAAATGATTTAATTTGCACTTCCCAATAAATGAATCAAATTACAGTTTCCTTCAATTTTCACATTTCTCTGGCCTCTACAGTACTGTTTAGCATACCCCAAATGTATTTTATAATTAAAAAATAATGTTATATAAAAGGCATACCCTGAAATACATGAGTATTAAAAGATGAAATACATGCAGAAATATATATTCTATCAAAATGGTTTAATAAAAATAAGCAGAAGAAACTGATGCAAAATACACCAATGAATAACTAGATATAAATGTGACATATTGTCAGGCTTAAGCCCAGAGATAAAACTATGAGATCCATAAAATAATATAGAGCAACAGGATTGGAAGGGACCTTGGAGGTCTTGTAGTCTAAGAAACAGATAATTTGGAATACCAGAGTTGGAAGGGATCTTGTAGGTCATCTAGTTCAACCCCCTGCTCAAGCAGGAGACCTTATGTCATTTCTGACAAGTAGCTGTCCAGTCTCTTCTTGAAAGTCTCCAGTGATGAATCACCCACAACTTCTGAAGGCAAGTTGTTCCATTGGTTGATTGTTCTCACTGTCAGAACATTTCTCCTTATTTCTAGCTAAATCTCTCCTTGATCAGTTTCCAGCCATTGTTCTAGGTTTGACCTTTGGGTGCTCTCTTCTCTGTGACAGCCCCTCAAATATTGGAACAGTGCTATCATGTCACCCTTCTCTTCATTCTCATCTTTGCTGCTCTTCTCTACACTCTTTCTAGACTCTAAACATCTTTTTATAGTGATGGATGCAAAACTGGATGCAATATTCTAGGTGTGGCTTTACTAAGGCTTTAAAGAGTAGTACTAGTACCTCATGTGGTCTTGATTCAATCCCTATGTTCCAGACAAATGGTTGTCCAATCTCTTCCTGAAAACCTTTCTCCTTAATTCTAGGATATCTCCTTACTTCTGGTCCTGCCCTCAGGTATTTTGGAGAATAGGTTGCTCTTCTCTGTGAGAGCCCCTCACGTACTGGACGATTACTATCATGTCCTTTGTTCATTAAACTAGACATACAGCACCTAGTTCTCTCAGTTGTTCATTGTACAGTATAGCCTCCAGACCCCTTATCATCTTTGTTGCTCTTCTTTGCACTCTTGCTATGATCTAAGCATTTCTTTTTTTGTGTATAAGAATGACCAGAACTGGGCACAGTATTCCAAGTGTAGTCTCACTAGTGCAGTATAAAGCTGTACTATTACTCCTCATGACCTTGATGCTATCCCTCTGCTGATGCAGTCTAGAACTGTATTGGCTTTAGCAGTTGCAACATACTGTTGGCTCATAAGTGATTGTCCACTAGGATTCCTAGATCTCTCTCACAGTTATTAAAATTGAGCCAGATGCCACCTATTGTATACCTGTGATACGTTTAGAAAATTTCCACCTCATCCTGCATTCCACGTCCACATCATGCTTTTAAGTCCACTCTTGAAAATAATCTGGTGTCCAACACCAAGACAGAAAATGGAACTAGTTTCCCTGTCCATTCAAACCAGAAATAGGAGACTACTGATACAAAGGACCTGGTTGCTTCTACTGCAGTTAGAATTAAACCTGATAGAAGTAGTTTGCTCAGCAGATATATACAACCACAAGCTGCCGCATTAACATAAAGCACGGCAGTCAAAAATTATTGCTGTTTCTAATCTCCAAAAGTACAGGAGTCGAGCTGCAGTCAGTGAAATGACCTGTCCACTGTGATGCATTAGCATTAATGTTCTCCCTCCTTCCCTCCTGCACATACAACATTACTTTCTGAACTGAGAGAGTTATACCACCTGAAATAGAAAGATGAACTATTTTAATTGTCCCTGCACTGTTATCCTCCTCCCTCCTTCTTTCTTTACTTTCTTTTCTAATAAGCTCATCAACTCAAAATTTCCAAGGAGTATTTTAAGTCTTAAGCCAATCTAAGAGTCATTAAAGATAAGTCAATCCCCTTAAACTTTATTACCAATTCACAGTTATAATCTCTTAAATAAGAGCACAAAACCAGTCATATCTTTGATTGTTGTACCTTCTTCAGAGAACACTTTACCATCTTTTATCTCAATAGGGGTAAAAAAAAAGGTTGTTGGTATAAATTTAGTCCTCCACCGAGCATGGGAAAATGCCTGGTTTATACCCCTTCAGTTTGCAATATATATATGAAATGTTCTGAAATAAATATATAACAAATTTACGCATAAAAAAACTATTTGGAATAAAAAACTATTTGGCATTAAAGGTTTTTCTTCTCCTTTGTATGAGGTGTATAGCCCACACTAGAGAATTGATACATTACTGGGGATATGGTCAGAACTTTTTAATAAAGCATTAACAGAAATAAGCCCAAACATCAGTACTTATACATCCTTATCCATATATAGCTAAAGTATGTGCTAAAATGTTAACTCAAAAGGCAGGTATCTTTTATCCTTCACTGTAAAATCTTTATGCATGATTTACTTTTTAACACTGGCACTGCAAAATTGGTGCTTCAGTCAATAAGCTTGGTTGAATTGATATTGTCCAATCACTTTCTGTTCATGTATTGGTTGATCCTAATTCTGATCCAATCCTATTAAAAGTAATTGATGCAGTATAGATCTGTTATCAGTTTTAATTTCCTTAACAAGATATAGGTCAATCTCTATTTTAAAAGTGCTTTATAAAATAACAGGAGACAGCATGGTTTTATTCTTGACTTTCACCCTAGACAAAATTATGTGTCCAAATTTTATATAAGAGCATGAGAGATGTAAAATATTTGTGTAAACAAAGGGGCACATCAATACATATAACAGAATACCTTAACACCACCACAGGTTTCTTACCTCACTTATTCTTTGGGATTTGCAAGGATGCTATTATAGCTTGTTGATTGTCCCTTTTGAATGGTGTATAGATGTTTATCTCTATGTCTCTGCTGATAGCCAATTTGTCAGAGTGCCAGGTTTCTAGGAATTTTCTAGAATTTTTGGACTTGGCTTGATCTAGGATGGTCACAGTTTCCCAGTTGAAATTGTAGTTACTCCAAGTGTTGTGAAATTAAAGACTATTATAACCACATAGGATGAGCATAGTGCACAAACCAACTAAAATGCTCCAAAATATATCCTAAGTAAACCAAAAAACTCAGTGGCCCCAGAAAGGAGGGGGAAAAAACAGGAGTCATCTACAATATAGAGTGTAATGATTGCAACAGCCACTACTTAGGACAAGCAGGTAGAAGACTAGCAGAACACATCCATGAACACCAACTAGTAGCCAGAAGACATGATGAAAATTCCTTAATTTCACCATTCAACAGAGACAATCAACAAGCCAAAAGGGAAGCAAAAGACCAAAACAACTTCTCACTAGCAATCAACATTCAGATGGGCAGAGATTAATACCAAGATCAGATCAACAATCAAGAAGTAAACACTACCCCAATCAATGAATTGCTACGAAAGCTAACAACAAACAGCCCAACCAAAGAACCACTAAGACCATTCCCACCAACATTGACAGGACAAGCCACTAGAATATAAAATGAGAGCAAACTCTATGGGTCTACTAGCACTGCTCATGTTACCTAGTTTGGGCAATGAAATGTCTACAAGAAAAGGACCAAGCTTAGAGAGCATTAAGGACCTCTCAATAATTTTTCAATTCGCTGTATACACAAAATCATATCAAACCAACACTATTCTATAAATTGTGCATATTAAGTTATAGTATATCTTAACTCCTGGTAACTGGATTTTTTTTATAAAGTTTAAAAATCTTCATCAGAACTAATTATCTGTAACCCTGACAACTCAGCCAGATCAGACCTGTGCCAATAAATGCAAGCTTTTGCTTTGAATAATAAAATAGGGGTTTTAAACTTTCTTAAATTGGCTCATGATTTTAGTGTACAAATATTCACCCTATGTCTTTTCAGAGCTGAAGAGAAGATAGTGCTGAAAAATTAATAATATCCCAAATAATTATGAGATTCTCTTGTACTTGAGAATTCTTGAAACTTTGCTTTCAGGAAAATAAGTCAACCTATTTGACTCACCAGAAAGTATCTACCATCCTAGAGTAAATAACTCATGTCATTATGCATATCCATCTATCTTAAAGGCAAGAGAAATCCAATGTTAGTAACAAATAAATTCCTGGTAAGTTCAGAACTGCAGTGGTTAATTGTTAGTTTTATATTGGGAACTCACCACCCATTAAATCAAAACTGCAATAAAAGCAGTTCTTGGAAAAGAAGGTGATTTTACCATCATAAGAATGATTAGAACTGATAATGATTAATATTTTTATTTACATTTCTCTTAAAATATCTAAGGACCACAGAAAACATAATAATATACAGAATATACTATATAATCAGGGCTTTTTTCCTCATAGAACGCTCAGAACGGTGTTCCGGCACCGTTTTTTTTACAAAAAAAAAGCTCCCTCTATTGGCTTTTGAAAGCCTATTACAGGCAATCTTGGCTCTTTTTTATGACTCGTGGACTTCAACTCCCAGAAATTATATAATATAATAATGCATTCAAGTAAACTGGTCAAGTAATCAAATGTTGAGGATCAAAGATCAGCAGCTACATTCTTGTCTTCCTAATTTCATGAATGCCCACCATACAAATACACGTAAGCAGGAAATCATCTTAGAATACACCTAGCCATTTATTATAAACTGAGAAACTTGAGCAGGCATCCCAAGTTATAACAATGAGCAGTGAGTATTCATATTATCAGTTTGCTATATACAAACTTCACCAACTCAGACGGTGGATAATTAATTGAAATAATCATGATTTATGCAATAGGAATCCTGACTTCCCAGTTACTATTTTCATATTCCTTCAGTATGCAAGGACATACTGACATCAGGTAAAAAATGATCAATATCATTAGATACAATCCCTTTCTGAGTGTTTCTGGGTGGAGATGATCCATAAGAATGGTAATTCTTTCATCTGTGTAAACCGTAACTACCTAATAGCAAGGCTGAAAGGAAGAGAAGTGGAATTAGTCTGGTTGGCTTCTTACCATCACTGTAGATGCAGATATTATGGAAGAAAAGACCTGTCTGCCTACAGTGCCAAATAAAATACCAGGAGGGTACTAAACCACCATCTGTGAAAGCTGTTGCGCTCACAAGAGACAAAAAAGCAGTGTTTTCTCAGCAACTTGTTCTGCCCAGAGGGAGCAGTAGTCCCTTTATGCTTCCTCATCCACACACACACACACACCCACTATCATCTCATAATTATGTATTCTGGCTTCATTGCCATAATGCAGGCTTTTGGTAATTTCTTTTCCTAAAGAAGAAAGGGGAGAGAGAAAAAAAATCACTCAAAGTGAGCAATGGCTTGATAGGTCTGCCGTAAAGCCCAGCCAAGTAGAAAATAGAGCAGCAGTCACAGTACAGGATTGAAAAGTTGGGGTGAACATCATTGGGTGCCATTATCTCTTAGAAAACTAACAGCAGCATCAATTACTTAAAAAAAATTCAGTCTTGGAATCTTAGGGAGCATCTCTCTACAGACTGGGCTGCAAGCCCAAACCATCTGTTGCCTCCCTGACAATATGCTATTTTCTTGCTCCCCTCCCTCCCCCCACTTTAAATTTCCCATAGCTTCCCAAGGGAGAGGTAATGAATGCAGAAGAAGAAAAAAAAAGAAATCAGTCTGTAGATATTAACCTGCTGAACCAGACAGTCTGACCTGCTAAAGTCATTTTAGAATAGATTAGATTGCAAACTCCAGAAACAGACAGGAGGCTTGTTCATGCAATCAGGGTTCAGATTTTACTGCCTCAGGATTCTTATGGAGAAAGAAATTGATCATTTTTCTCCAAGCTCCAATACCAAAATCTTGGATCACGCCTGAGTCTTCTTGTTTCCACAAGGAACAACAGCCACAGCCCTGATGCCACGATCAAGATATGCCTGTACACTATAGAATATCCTCCTAAGAAAAAAGCAATTAAATAGGATGTTAGAGGCTTATTGGTTTTACTTTGCTTGTATCACAGCATTCATAATGCTTCTACCTGCTAAATGATACCTTAAAGTTTCATTTTCTTGTTTTTGTTGTTGTTGTTAGCTGCGAAGTCGTGTCCGACCCATCGCGACCCTATGGCCAACGTTCCTCCAGGCCTTCCTGTCCTCTACCATCTTCTGGAGTACACTTAAGCTCACGCCTACTGCTTCAGTGACTCCATCCAGCCACCTCATTCTCTGTCGTCCCCTTCTTCTATTGCCCTCAATCTTTCCTAGCATTAGGCTCTTCTCCAGTGAGTCCTTCCTTCTCATTAGGTGGCCAAAGTATTTGAGTTTTAGCTTCAGGATCTGGCCTTCTAAAGAGCAGTCAGGGTTGATCTCCTCTAGGACTGACCGGTTTGATCACCTTGCAGTCCAAGGGACTCGCAGGAGTCTTCTCCAGCACCATAGTTCAAAGGCCTCAATTCTTTGGCGTTCAGCCTTTCTTATGGTCCAGGTTTCACTGCCATACATTGCAACTGGGAAGACCATAGACTTGACTATACGCACTTTTGTTGACAGGGTGATGTCTCTGCTTTTTAGTGTGCTGTCTAGATTTGCCATGGCTTTCGTCCCCAGGAGCAAGCGTCTTTTAATTTCTTAGCTACAGTCTCCATCTGCAGTGATCTTGGAGCCTAGGAAAATAAAATCTGTCACTACCTCCATTTCTTCCCCATCTATTTGCCAGGAATTGAGAGGGCCAGATGCCATGATCTTGGTTTTCTTAATGTTTAGTTTCAACCCACGTTTTGCACTCTCTTTCTTTACCCGCAACAAGAGGCTCTTTAGTTCTTCTTCACTTTCTGCCATTAGAGTGGTATCATCTGCATATCTTAGGTTGTTGATATTTCTTCTGGAAATCTTAATTCCAACTTTTGATTCATCTAGCCCTGCCTTTCTCATGATGTGCTCTGCATATAAGTTAAATAGGCAGGGCGACAGTAAGCAGCCTTGCCGGACTCCTTTCCCAATTTTGAACCAATCAGTGGTTCCATGTCCAGTTCTCACTGTTTCTTCTTGACCCACATATGGGTTTCTCAAAAGACAAATAAGATGGTCTGGTACACCCATCTTTTTAAGAAATTGCCACAGTTTGTTATGATCCACACAATCAAAGGCTTTAGCACAGTCAATGAAACAGAAGTAGATGTTTTTCTGGAACTCTCTAGCTTTCTCCATGATCCAGTGTATGTTGGCAATTTGATCTCTAGTTCCTCTGCCTCTTCGAAACCCTGCCTGTACTTCTGGTAGTTCTTGATCCACATACTACTGGAGTATAGCTTGTAGGATTTTAAGCATAACTTTACTAGCATGTGAAATGAGTGCAATGGTGCGATAGTTTGAACATTCTTTGGCTCTGCCTTTCTTTGGAATTGGAATGTAAACTGATCTTTTCCAATCCTGTGGCCACTGTTGAGTTTTCCAAATTTGCTGGCAAATTGAGTGTAGCACTTTTACTGCATCGTCTTTTAAGATTTTGAATAGCTCAGCTGGAGTACTGTCACTTCCACTAGCTTTGTTGTTGCTCAGCTTTTCTAAGGCCCACTTCACTTCACATTCTAGGATGTCTGGCTCGAGGTCAGTGACACCTCATTGTGATTATCAGGGAGGTTAAGCTCATTCTTGTATAGTTCTTCTGTGTAATTTTGCAACCTTTTCTTAATCTCTTCTGCCTCTGTTAGGTCCCTGCCATTTTGGTCTTTTATCATGCCCATTTTTGCATTAAACGTTCCCTTCATCTCTCCAATTTTCTTGAAAAGATCTCTGGACCTCCCTATTCTATTGTTTTCTTCTATTTCTTTGCACTGTTCATTTAAGAAGGCATTCTTATCTCTTCTAGCTATTCTCTGGAATTCTGCATTCAGTTGGGCGTATCTTTATTTTTCTTTCTTGCCTTTCACTTCCCTCCTTTCCTCAGCTATTTGCAAAGCTTCCTCAAACAGCCATTTTGCTTTCTTGCATTTCTTTTTATTTGGGATGGTTTTGGTTGCTACCTGTTGTACAATGTTGCGAACCTCTGTCCATAGTTCTTCAGGCACTCTATCAGATCTAATTCCGTAAATCTATTTGTCACCTCTACTGTATATTCAACAGGGATATGATTTAATTCATACCTGAGTGGCCTAGCGCTTTTCCCTCTTTCTTCAGTTTAATCCTAAACTTTGCAACAAGAAGCTCATGGTCTGAGCCACAGTCAGCTCCTGGTCTTGTTTTTACTGACTGTATAGAGCTTCTCCATCTTTGGCTGCAGAGCATATAGTCAATCTGATTTCTGTGTTGACCGTCTGGTGATGTCCATGTGTAGAGCTGTCTCTTGGGTTGTTGGAAAAGAGTGTTTGCTATGATCATCGTATTCTCTTGACAAAATTCTATCAGCCTGTGCCCTGCTTCATTTTGTACTCCAAGGCCAAACTTGCCTGTTATTCCGGTTATCTTTTGGCTTCCTACTTTAGCATTCCAATCCCCAATGATGATAAAGACATCATTTTTTGGTGTTAGTTCTATAAGGTGCTGTAGGGCTTCATAGAACCGGTCAATTTCATCCTCTTCAGCACTGGTGGTTGGGGCATAGACTTGGACTACTGTGATATTGAATGGTTTGCCTTGGATTCGAACTGAGATCATTTTACCAATATTGCTTTTCCTACTCTTTTATTGATTATGAAGGCTACTCCATTTCTTCTGAGGGATTCTTGCCCGCAGTAGTATACCTGATGGTCATCTGAATTAAATTTACCCATTCCTGTCCATTTTAGTTCGCTGATTCCTAAGATGTCGATGTTCAGTCTTGTCATCTCTTGTTTGACCACGTCCAGCTTTCCTTGATTCATGGATCTTACATTCCAGGTTCCTATGGAGAAAAAATCTTTACAGCATCGGACTTTCCTTTCACCACCAGATACATCCACAGCTGAGCATCCTTTTGGCTTTGGCCCAGTCGCTTCATTCTTTCTGGCGCTACTAGTACTAGCCCTCTGCTCTTCCCCAGTAGCATATTGGACGCCTTCCGACCTGAGGGTCTCATCTTCCAGCGTCATATCGTTTTGCCTTTTGGTACTGTCCATAGGGTTTTCATGGCAAAGATACTGGAGTGGGTTGCCATTTCCTTCTCCAGTGGATCACATTGGTAATTAAGTAAAAAACAGAAAATAAACTGGGAGATAGCAAGTGAAGTGAAGAGAAAATCAGGAAAAGAAAATACCATAAATGCAATCCCATTGGGGCCAATCTATATGTGACATTAAATGTGTTTACTCTAACTGTGCTACAATAGATGCAGGATTAGGGATAGAGTCAAAGGGTTCATAAAAGAAGTTCTTAATGGGCCAGTTGAAATCATATAGAGCACAGGTGTCAAACTCACCATGATGTGTTATGACATTTTGTCAGAACTCTCTGCTATGACCTTTCCATCTTGGGTGGCCCTGCACAGCATATCTCATAGCTTCATTGAATTACGCAAGAGAAAATTTTTACAAAATGTTTTATAGATGGCATCTGGATCCCAAGAAGTTGTCCAACATGTATCCTAATCTGCAGTCTAAGTGTTGGAGGTGTGGTAGCTTAGAAGCCACCTATTTTCATATGTGGTGGACTTGTAGAAACATAAAAGCCTTCTGGATTAAAATTTGGTGGAACATTCAAAAGATTTTTAAGAGGAAGATAAAGTTTTCCCCGCAATTGTTCTTACTGGGTATTGTTGTAAATTGTGATGTCAAAGAGACTAATCTGATGTTGAATATGATAACGGCAGCACGGTTACTGGTGGGACAATATTGGAAGAAGGACAATCTGCCCACGGTAGAAGAATGGGTGTTTAAAGTTTCTAATCTTGCAGAAATGTCCATGATTTCTGCTTATTTAAAGGATCACTCACAGGAGAGATATATTTCAGTTTGGAGGAGATGGATAAATTATATTGAAAACAAATATGGGACCAAAAAGTTCCATTTAGCTTATGAGTAGAATTTAGTGGGATATTGTTATTGTTAGTAGTTATGCTAAGAGAGAGTTAAAGCGCAGTACGAATTTGGTTGATTGTATATTGTGTAAATTTTTATTTAGAATATGATTGTTGTAACTATAATCCTGTATTTAGCTCTGGGAAGTGGGGGGGGGGAAGTGGGGGGGTTGGGGTGGGAGGGATTTGGGGATATATTGTAAAATTTTGTAAAACTCTTTAATAAAAAAAAAAAAGAATTATGCAAGCCCCTTCACCACAAGGCAGTAATCCATGAAGGGGCTTCTTGTTTTAGTTTCATTTTAAATGATTTTATATATTATTTTATTGGTAGATTTGTTGATTAGTTATGCACTATACTGTGCAAATTCATGCATTTGCAACAAACGTTTTGTAAATATATTACGCCAGTATATACGAACTAACTTCTCATACTTGATGGCAGTCATGGGTTTGTTCTTAAATATAATCTTGAATATAATCAGCTGGCTCACCTCTTTTTTTTTTGCACACAGACACAGCTAGGAGCAGTTACTTAAGTAGCCACACACGGCTGCTTTAGGAATTCAAAAAGAAGAACTTCACACAGTTATCAATTTCTAATCACAATGACATCAAAATGAAGATAAAATGAAGATGCATTGTGACAAGATCTACCTTTTCACAACTGTGATGCATGCAAATGCATAAAGGTGGGGAGGGTGGTAGTACAGTACATATTTCATCATTTTCCACTTTTGCCTTCCAAGGAACACTTAAGAAACGACATCTGTGATTCATAAATTCCAAAGCACCTCTTTCAAAAAAATTTGCAAAATGCTCCTAATCAGATAATAAGTATGAATCCTAAGTAAATGTATTTAAGAATCAACCAAATGATTTGCAGAAATAAAATTGCAAGACAGTGTCTTTCAGGAAATAATTGAAATACACATTTCTATTATATTTCTACTATTTCTACTCCCTCTTCTATTGTTGTTGTTAGTTGCGAAGTCGTGTCTGACCCATCGCGACCCCATGGACAATGTTCCTCCAGGCCTTCCTGTCGTCTACTCTTCTTTACAGGGATATAAAAGAAACCAGCCCAGATGGATAGCTAGCTATCTAGTCTCCTCTTGAATACATTCAGTAAAGTGAAGCCCATCACCTTCCAAATTCATTAATTCCATTGTCAAAGTGCCACTATTGGTAGGATTTTCCCCCCCTAACATTCAATCAGCTTTCCTGTAACTTAAATCCATTATTCCATGTCTGGTATTCTGGAATGAGAATGAACAGGTCTTGACTTTCTTCTGTATTACATTCTTTCAGGTATATGGAGAGTGATATCATCTCCTGCCTCAATTATTATTTTTTATCAAACCTAAATATACCCAGTTCCTTCAATCGTTGTTGTTTTTTTAATATGGCTTAGTTATTGCCTTTCTCTGAACCTATTCCAATTGCTTTGAATTCTTCTTAAAAATGCAACCAAGAACCACTATAGGGTTTGACAAAGGAAAAAGAATTAAACAAATCCCTTGATTTGGAGGAGAGCTCTATTGGTTTCTAATAGCTTAAAAAATAGCCAAAAATCAGAATTCGAAAGCAGCTTTTTAGACTAATATATTTTATCAAAAGACATAAATCCTTACATACGATGAAGTGAGCTATAGTTCATGACAGCTTATTCATTAAAAAAATGTTAGCCTGAAAAGGCAGTACAAGACTCCTCCTGATTTTTGACTTCTATAATTTGTAAATTATACTTCTGTTAATGCAACACTAATTGCATTTACCTTCTTTGTAGCCACATCACACTTCTGATTCATATATAGTTTCAATCAATGACTATTCCAAGGGTTTGTCCACACATTTGCATTTTGTTCTTCTTTTGCATTTGTCTCTCTCCAGTTTCATTTTGTTATTTTCAGCCCTTTTCTCCAAACTACCCGGTTCATTCTGAATTTTAGGATTTCAGGTATCCCTGCCCAATTTTTATTTCATCTGAAAACATCTTAGCCAACTCCAGAAAGAGATTAATTAAAGTTTCCTCTCATCTTTAGTTTCCAGCTTGAAACAGAGGAGTTAAAGAGAGTTTCCCTATATGTTTTAGACTGGAGGCTAAAACATATAGGGAACGGTTGCTGGAATTGGGTATGTGTAGTTTAACGAAGGGAAGAGGGGTGACATGATAGCAGTGTTCCAATATCTCAGGGGCCGCCACAAAGAAGAGGGAGCCAAGCTATTCTCCAAAGCACCTGAAAGCAGGACAAGAAGCAACAGATGGAAACTAATCAAGGAGAGAAGCAACCTAGAACTAAGGAGAAACTTCCTGACGGTTAGAACAACTAACCAGTGGAACAACCGGCCTCCAGAAGTGGTAAATGCTCCAACACTGGAAGTTTTTAAGAAGAGACTGGCCAGTCACTTGTCTGAAATGGTATAGGGTTTCCTGCTTGAGCAGGGGGTTGGACTAGATGACCTCCAAGGTCCCTTCCAACTTATTATTATTACTATTACTATTACTACTACTATTATTATTATTATTATTATTATTATTATTATTATTATTATTATTATTATTATCAAAAGCACTTTGCCTACTTATAACAAGTCATCCCTATTCCCTTTCAGTGGGTTTGAATTAGAGAAGGTTTTACAGGTCTGAAAGTCTCTCTCTCTCTCTATTACAAATTCAATAATATTCATCTTTCCTCTTATTAATGGGAACAAGATGTCCTCTATTGTGGGTCTTAAGAGTGATTTTGAAAATCATTTGATTGGTTAAACATTAATTGGGATGTGTTGGGCTTCAGGGTCTAGTGACTGTGGTCTAGATCAGGCTTTTCAACCTTTTCACAGATTGTACCACTTTTAGGACATGACAATATTTGAGTGCCACCAGTGCTTAGCAAGGTGTCAAAAACTTGATGACTAAAAAAAGGGGGGGGGGATTTTGGGTTTTACTGATTAGATTCATTTGTTGTTATAGAAATGGCTAGTTTATAATATTATGGAAGAGTAATGCTTCTTTCTACTGCAACAGAGGAAGTCTTTTCTTTTTCCCTTCTAAAGTACCAGTTTTAATTTCTTTAATTTCTTCGGTGGCAGTTCCTTTGCTGAACCACTTTCCCTTTGCACTGACAAATATATGATGAATTTATCTATATTTATTAATGTGCACCACTACCAGCTGGCTGGTCGGCCTTTCTTCCTCTCTCCCTCTCTTCTTCTTCCTCCCTGCCTTCTGAGCTCTCCTTCCACAGTGTAATAAGAATGCACCCCCCCAGTGCCTTCACTGTACCCCTAAAGACACAGGAATCAAGCACAAAGCAAGAAAGGCTTACAAAAGCCTCCCAGAATAAAGAAATACTGACTACATTTTTTTTCCTTTAAGCTGCCTCAGATGTGTCTCAGTTTAAACAATGGGCAATTGTGAAAAGTGATAACTTTAAATTAAGCCTACTTACCTACAAAGAAAACTTGCTAAAAGCCATAGACAGACTCAAGATAAGGGGTTAAAACTAATTACATTTGTTTAAAGGGATTAAACCTACAGAAGCCAACACTTTGGACTCATTGCTAGCCTTTGTGAAACAGACTAAAATACGGTATTCCAATAACTAAAGCACAGAAAAGAGCCTCTGAATTACTATAAAAACTGTACAAAAATCCTTACAGTAACCCAATCAAGCTGCCAGTTGACCAGGAGCCCACTGGCTTCTGAAATAAACCAACCTCCTTTCTGACATGCTCGTCTCCCGGCTTTTCAATTCATCAGCGCTGATTGCATTATCCTGGCTGGAGAAAACAAACCAGGGGAACTTTTCTTCCAGCAACAGCTTCTTCTTTTTCCCTCTTTTTTCTCCCTGCCTGCCGAGCTCTCCTTCCATGGCTTCTTCTCCATCCCTTTCTCTTTCCCTGTTCTTTTTTTCCCCTTTGCCGTCAAACCCACCTCCTTTTATATCCTCTCCTCTCCTTCCCTCCTGTTTCTTCACTTCACCTCCAGCTCTGGGCTGCTTCCAGAAGTGCCAATCAGCTGGAGCCCTGCCAGCGCTCATAGGGCTTCTGCTGAGCTCCGAAAGTCCTGGAGCTACAGCTGCCTCTCCCTCAGGCTTGGGTCACTTCAGCTCATTCCCCTTCCCTGTTACACTTCTCTAGGATGGTCGTGTACCACCTGCCACATGCCAAAGTACCACTGGTGGTATGCATACCACCAGTTGAAAAGCCCTGGTCTATATAACAGATTGCCAACAGTCACAAACCCTGAAGCCCAACAGTCTCCAACAGATACCAGCTGTGAAAGCGAATGCCAGTAAACATTGTCTCCCTTTCAAAGTGAGAATGGAGATCTCTAAATTTCATAAATACAATTCATTCTCTCTGAAGATTAAGAAGGGTTTCCATATTCAAGAATGGACAGATTGCTTTTGGTTGATTGCTTAAAAATTATTCATTGTTCAAAAATTATATTCTACAGGAAACTGAAGCATTCCCATCTACACCAATATGAAAGTAAATATCACTGAACTGAGATATGGAAAGAATAAAAACTAAATGGGAAAAGGTAAGAAAAAAGAAATAGAAAGAAAACAATAGCCTTCCCCATTTTAGCTAATCATTATCACTAATTTCCAACTCCAAGAAAAAGTAGTCATCAATAGTTACATCACAGTTCCATGATGATGAAGGAAGTGAAATAAAACCACTTCCCCACTTTTATCAAATAAGTAGAATGTCAGTCAGCTGCACAATTTGGAGTGTATCAATTCTGTTAGGGCTTTGAGGTTGGAAGAACCAATTAGTGTAATCTATCATTCTCTGGTTGAACATTTTGTAAATAGAATTGCTTGCATTTGCTCCAAACTGAATGCTGGATGGGTGGAACCTACTGAGATAACAGGATTGATGTCTTAGGATACCTGATTTTTCAACCTATGGATTTCAAGCAAAACATTGTTTTCCGTGTCCTTGCTCTGTCACTTATGCACTAGACTTTGTCCCACTTGGCTGATGAAAGTTGTCCGAAAGAGCACTGGAAGTTAGATGCAGGTTCAGAGACTACAGTTATACAGAGCTGTGGAAAAGATAGTCACAGATCATTGAGTCCTATGGAAATTCAAATTTAGACATGGAATTGAAATCATGTTGGTTGCTATCATGGAAGATCTCTCGGACAGAAGGAGTACAATAATTTTTTTTTTCTCTAAATCTCTTCTTGGTCTGACTGCTGTGTCCTTCTGGACTGCTACAAGGATTAAGAGCTGTTTTACTTTCCTTGGCAATTACTTTGTTATCAGATGCTGCAGAGCTCAGTCATCTGAAGGAAATCTACATTACTGTAATTCACTCTATGTGAGGCTGGCATTGAAAACCATCTGGGCATCTTACGTTTGCCATGTTACACCATTGCTGCAGTAGCTGCATCAGTTTCTGAATATAATACAATGTGCTACCCACTGCCACTAAAGCCCTATGTGACTCAGAGCCTGGATATCTAAGACCACCTTTCTCAAACAAATTCTGTCCATCTGACTTGGATGGCCAGAGGATCCCCCAACCTGGAAGTGCAACAGGAGGGATCCAATTGTTGGATCGTCTGTGTAGAACCTATGGCCTTGCAAAAATTGGTAGCGATTTGGTCTTTTCTGTGACAGCACTGCTGGCTGGCTGCCAGCAAGATAGCAATTTTGATGCCTGCCACAGTTCAAAGATACACAAACTCAGGCAGAACCTTTGGAAGCAAAAGGTTCTATTTACCAAGATCTAAAGACAGAAACATAGTCAAGGCTGGCACAGATCAGGACCGGAAAACTGATCAACAAGCATCAAATCCAAGGGTAAACATGAGAAACACAATGAGGTAGAATTCAGAGCACAAAACAGAGCAAAAGGCTGAAACCTGTTCTCAGCATTTGTCCCAGGAAGTGAGGCCAATAAATAAGTCACACTGAGCTTCCATTCAGATGCAAAGCAGACATATATTACTTACCAGAGTCTACTGGTAAGTTGGTGCATCTGAGCTCCAGAGTTCAGCCTTCTGCTGTTATATTTTTAAAGCACGCCTCTGCTTGGGACTGGTGGATGAACCAGAATCTGAGAGGCTTTCACTGGGTGTAAAAATGAAGTTCTAAAGACCTGCTAGACCTGCCTCAACCAGATTGAAATTATTAACTTCAGTGTTGCTGGAATTACTTCTGTCAGAAAGCCCCTGACTCACCCACTTAGAGGCTCTTGGCTCTACTTCTTCCTGCCCATCATCAGAAGATGAGTCCAACAAGGCCATAAGAAAGTTTTTGGGATGACTCAAGAGCTATTATTACTTAAATTGGTTTTGTTGTACCATTGCACTGTTATTAGTACTGTAGATATACCCATAAATTGCTTAAAGTCTTATTGGACTAGGCCAGTGAATACATTCTATAAATTTAATAATAAAATAAAATCACACTTTTGGTTTTCTAGAACAATGTGGCATCTCAAGGGCAAGCAGAAGTCATGGATACAGTCTGTCCCTAAGACAGGAAGCTAATATCCTCGCTCAATATTGTTATCATTGGTAATTAAGTAAAAAACAGAAAATAAACTGGGAGATAGCAAGTGAAGTGAAGAGAAAATCAGGAAAAGAAAATACCATAAATGCAATCCCATTGGGGCCAATCTATATGTGACATTAAATGTGTTTACTCTAACTGTGCTACAATAGATGCAGGATTAGGGATAGAGTCAAAGGCTTCATAAAAGAAGTTTTTAATGGGCCAGTTGAAATCATATAGAGCACAGGTGTCAAACTCACCATGATGTGTTATGACATATTGCAACTTTTTTTGCATTGCCGGAGCTGGGGTGGGTGCGACCTCTGCATGATGCACCTGGCCCATGGGCCAGCAGTTTGACACCCCTGATATAGAGGAAAGTGGAGAAGAGATGACTTGTCCTTGTCAGGCAGGACCATCTGGCTAAAACAGGCTAGCAGTTCAAATCTGAGAAACGATCAATTTGTGTGTTGGATTATCAACTATCAGAGTCTATATATATATATTTAAGACCTGGAGTCATTTTCTCTTCATATTTAAAAAAAAATGAATTTTAAAGGATACTGTGGAAAAGTAGCTAAAATGCTTTTGCTAAAATGCTGCACATAAAAAAGAGGAAAGAGACTAACCTTTAAATGGAAAATATCTCTTTGACAGTGCAGATTTAAAAGCCCACCAAATTGCTTGTGCTAAGACAACCAAAGCACAGGAGAAATGTAGACAAGGGACAACATTAGCTAGTGACAGCCAGACAAGAGCAAGGCAGATGAGCTTGTCTATGCCATGTAATATTCCCCTTGCACAGGTTCATGCTAAGGAAACTTAGGTTATGGATAGCTTTGTGGAAACTTCTGCTGCTCATCTAGTGGTGCTAACTAGAAAGTGTTGACACTTGGTGTCTCTATGGCCTGAGGGTTTCCAGAATTACCCTCCTGTGACCTCACTCTTTCAACTGTAACACACTCCAAGTGAAGCAAATGCTGCTTTAGCAGCCAAACAGCAGGATTCAATCTTCCAGCACAACAGAAGGATCCATAAAACAACACAAGTCTAAAAGGAGTTAGAGAAAAAGAAAAGACATCACACTGGGATGTTGGCAAGAGTTAGATGCTGGCAGAAGGGCATAGCACAAAAACAGAAAACAGTTAATATACAGAGCACTAAATGCAAATCAGTGACAGATGCACTGAGTTCAGCATAGATTAGACTGTCCTCTTGGGACATACTGACGTGGCAGATTATGATAGTCTCTCAGGCATTAAAAAAAAAAAGCTAAATGCTATGCATTAGTGGCAGGGAACCTTCCACTTAAGTTCTCAGAAAGAGACCATTATGAATTTAGAATGGTAGCTGCAGGCACATTGCTGAAGGATGCCTGAAGCTGTCCCTTAGATTCACATTTTTCCCCCAGCTTCAGCTAGGAATTCTCTGGCAGCAACTTATAATGTACACAGAAGGTCTGCAAAGCAAGACCACCAGCTGATAATACTCAGAGTGGTTCACTCCAGCAATATTGCATCATGAAAGTGATTTTTAGCTACATCAGGGGTGTCAAACTGCTGGCTCACGGGCCAGATGCATCATGGCGAAACTGCGCCCACCCCATTGCCAGCAATGGAAAAAAAGTTGTGATATGTCACAACATGTCACATGACATTGAGAGTTTGACACCCCTGCACTAAATGATCTATCAAGGTTCCAGTAATCACCATTTTAAAAAAATCTACTTTGCTGGGGTGGAGTTTTTATAGGCCACTAAATGAATAAATCAACTTGTTTTACTCCATTGTCTGAAATAAGAACTCTGCATGGATTCAGCTGTAAAGCCAGTAGCTTGATTTATATTAGGCAAGCTATAATGTGGGTGACTTTTGGCTTAGAATGTGTCAATCCACCCAATATGGTTTAGCATGCTTGTTTCATTCAACACAATATAGTTAAAAATACTGGCTTAGCTCAGTAGCTAAGTAGCTATCTAGCTATTTACTGTATGTATGTACAGTATAGGTATTCGTCAGCCAAGTCCATGGTGACAACTCATCTGCTTATACAAAACAGTGTCTATTTACGTAGATCTCATTTTTTAAAAAAATGGAGCAACATCTACATAAACTTGATGGTTTCTGAAAAGTAATGTAGCTTTTTGAAGGATTTTGGGTTTATGTGATAGTCAGTAGAGCTGTGCATGCTGGGAATCACAATAAATTGGTAAACTAATAAGCACAAATGTTCTGCCAATGAATTTTATAATCTGTACTCATAATTAAAATGACATTTAAAGATTTATACAAATTAAGTCTATGCACAAATCTATTTTATTATGATATACTGTTATTCGGAATTTATATTATTGCATTTGTGCATATTGATTATGCCTTAACATGCATATTTGCATTCAGAATAATGGTGACATTCAACAATAAATTTGCATATTTTAATTCATGACTCCTTACAATCAAGTACTGGAGAAAATCTTTCAGGTTTGTGATCCTGAGAAAATAGACATTTTTTATAAAACACTTGTGATTGTTTCTGACAGTCAGAAATAAATGAAAGTTTATATAAAATAAAAACTTCTGCCAGCTGTGTTCTCTTTAATCACTTAGCTGCACATAAAGTCATGACTTATTTTAAACATATTTTTAAATAAACCACAATGACAGCTTTCACGCTAAGACAAATTTAACACGATATGTGAACCCAGACCTGAATTCAAACTGTGAATACTAGAATGTTGGTTTGTTTTCTTAAAATTTCTTAGGGAGCTAACTTCAGGTATAGGTTTCTGTGGTTTTATCCTCAAGTACTTCCTCCTCAAAAAAAAAATAATGGAGGAAATAATGTTAAGTTTTGAAGGAATCTTGCAGACTATCTAAAACCCAGACCCCAAACCATGTAGAATTTACAAGATCCAACTAAAAGTATGGCATCCTTCACAGATGACTATACCACCAGAGAAGTACAGCCTGCCTTCCCCCCCCCACCCCACAGAAAAGCTTCTTTTGAAATTCAGAAGAAATCCAATTTTGGCTTGGGGAAGTCTACTTTTATTCCTCCAGAGCAGGGGTGTCAAACTCAATTTCATTGAGGGCCGCATCAGCATTGCGGTTGCCCTCAAGGGGCCAGGTGGGTATGGCCAGGGTGGGTGTGGCCTACTGGGTGGGCGTGGCTAGAGTGTGTATGGCCTACTGGGTGGGCATGGCCAGCTCTACATCATTCGCATCAAGGGTGCCTATGGGGGCCTGGGCAGGAATGGGACATATCTGAGGGTCTCTGGAAGAAGGAGGGTCTTTGGGCCAGGGCCAAGGCAGTGGGGGACATTCCCTCACTGTTTCCAGGATGGCTTCATGGGCCACATGAAATCACTTTGCGGGCCGGATCCGGGCCCCGGGCCTTGTGTTTGACATGTCTGCTCCAGAGCAAAAGGAAACAAATTTCCTTGACGACTGAAGAACAGAGTTGGAAGGGAACTTGGAGGTCTTTTAGTCCAACCCACTGCTCATGCAGGAAGTCCCATACCATTTCAGACAAATAGTTATCCAATCTCTTCTTAAAAACTTGCAGTGTTGGAGCACCCATAATTTCTGAAGGGAAGCTGTTCCACTGGTTAGTTGTTGTAACTGTCGGGAAATTTCTCCTTAGTTTGAGGTTGGTTCTCTCCTTGATTAGTTTCCAACCATTGCTTCTTGTCCTGCCTTCAGGTGCTTTGGAGAATAGCTTGAGTCCCTTCTCTTTGTGGCAGCCCCTGAGATATTGGAACACTGCTATCATGTTACCCCTAGTCCTTCTAGCATGTTTTAGCCTCCAGCCCCCTAATCATCTTCATTGCTCTTCTCTGCATTCTTTCTAGAGTCTCAACATCTTTTTTGCATTGTGGCAACCAGAACTGGATGCAGTATTCCAGATGTGGTATATGACTAAGGTATTATAATGTAGATTAACACTTCATGTAATCTTGATTGTGTCCTTAATGCAGCCTAGGACTGCATTGCCTTTTTTGTCAGCCAATAAATAATTTAAGGGCAAGGGAGGCATTTATAGGAAATTATTAGTTTGATGGCAGAATGGGCTAAATCCTTCTGCTTTCACTAATTTTCCCCTGCAACTGATTCCTACCGACAGGTTTATTTATATCTCTGAGGCATCAGAGTAAGGAAGGGAATACAACTAGAGAGATTTGCAAGGAAGAAGGAACATATGCAAGGAACAGATACAAGATGAAGCTACTGTAGATGAACAAGGAGAAAACCCCCACCATACGAACAATGATTATATTACCTAGTAATGCAATGAAGTATCTGCCAGCAAGCAATCAAACTTAGATAGTGCCAAAGACTTCCCAGTTCAATTTTGACCTGTATCATTTTTCCACTATTGGAAGGAACAAATAATCAAACCTGGTTAACATTCTGATTCTCTATAGTAAATGCTGAAGGCACATAAACAAAGGTGGTATGGCAAATCAGAGTACTCTACTGTAAACATTCCCCAATAATAATACCTTTCTCAGTATCCTCTACTAGAAAAAACATAAAACATATGATTGTCTTTCTCACTGGAACCATGTTAAGGCTCCCTAAACTTCACAGTTTCTTATCTCATCCTTAAACTTTCATTGGAAATGCCCATGTACAAGCAAGTTAATCAATAGAGAAGTTAATGAAATGTCCAGAGGAAACACGACTATCTCACCTGGAAAGATAGCCATCGACAATTCTGAATTATTCTCAGATGGTTCAGCATCTCTCATCCTGTATCATTACATCTTATCAGGTAATGGAGAGTACTTCCTCACATATGTAGCTAGGCTACTCCTGCTCTCCTATCAGAATATGTGTGAATTCTTTCTCTCTAGCTCCCCTGAACCCCATTTGATAAAAGGCTCTTGCCCAACAGAAATGCTGAATGGAGCAGCAGATAAACTCAGAAGCCACCAGGGTATTTAACTTGACATTCTGCTTGTTCTTTTCATTTTGTCAGTTTTACAAATTATAGCACACTATACAACATGAATAATTGCAAATGTTATGCATGGAATGGGGAAGTTCTCTTCTTTTTGGGAAGTGATAAATGAAAACAAGCAGATGTGAAGTATTACATCTGCACACAGTTAAAAACATATGGCACTTCCTCAGAGTATCAGGACATGAATTGAGAGGATGGAGTTAGGATAGCACTGAAAATCAGCAAAGCATAAGTTATCTCACTAGGTACACCTAGGATGGTTGATATTTTAGATGTGGATATAAATGGCTATTTCTTTTCATGGGACTCAGCTAGCTTAGTTATGATAAGGCTTTCAAGAAGTAGGAAAATATGAACTATTATTTTAGATTGTCTGGAACCCACACCAGAATATATATTTTGACATCTGCCAGATATTTTTAAGGAAATAGATCTTCTGCTTGTTCAGACACCTCTCATCATAATATGTGGGAATCAGATGGAACAGGAGCAGAACCTCAGATTTTTCTGGCATAAATGTTCAATTTGTTGGGAAGTTGATCTATTTATTAAATGCTTGAAAGATGAAATGCCAAGGCAATAGTGATAAACAGAATTCCAAGGGAGAGAGTGGAGGAGGTCAGTATGTGCTAAAATAGACAGTACATAATTATTCTTTTGAAAATGTGCCTTTAAAAGTAGATGTTGAAATTGGATTTTTTTTTAAAAAAATCTGTATTCAGAACTAAGAGCGTAATTTATTATTTCAGAGTCTGGATCATGAGAAGGAGGTTGCACTCCTATCAGATATAGATCCATCTGGATTTTGGGTTTGACACCTATGGCAGAAGAATCCAGCAGCTGCTGGAAAGCTTATAAAATCAAACACTAACTCCAAACAAGAAGGGACGCGGTGGCTCAGTGGGTTAGGACGCTGAGCTTGTCGATCGGAAGGTCGGCAGTTTGGCGGGTCGAATCCCGAGTGCCGCGTAGCAGAGTGAGCGCCTGTTACTCGTCCCAGCTTCTGCCCACCTAGCAGTTCGAAAGCACGTAAAAATGCAAGTAGAAAAATAGGGACCACTACGGTGGGAAGGTAACAGCGTTCCGTGCGCCTTTGGCGTCTAGTCATGCCGGCCACATGACCACGGAGATGTCCTCGGACAAGCGCTGGCTCTTCGGCTATGAAACGGAGATGAGCACCGGCCCCTAGAGTCGGAAACGACTAGCACACATGTGCGGGGGAACCTTTACCTTTACCTTTACCTTAACTCCAAACAAACTAAATAAAAACATAGAAAAACCTAAACAGCAAAGACTAAAACAGGTATTAAAACATAGTGTTACCCGTTGATTAACCTCAGGCCTGGACCAAAGACAGGTTTTAAAGTCTTCTTGGAACAAGAGTCATAAGAGGCAACTTAGCCCACAAAAGGGGCATGGCTAATGCCTCAGAATGTTTCCCAGGTTGCTTAGACCATAAAGGCAAGAGGAAGATATATAGTTCAGACTTGCAAGATTCTGTAAACTAATAATAAAGTTAAGTGACAGTATTCATGGTTGGTGCTTTTTTGTCTGGGCAACCTTGAAGGGCTCACATCACCATATAACCTGTGGGGATGCAAAATCAATCCAAAAACACTGTTGGTGACAACTACAAGATTCTGTTTTCCCTTTGTCCATCAAACATACATGAATGAAATAAAAAAAAAACACCTTCAAACATGTCTCTGTTAACTTTTCAAAGAAAGACATGTCCTCTGCAAATGAATATACACAGCCATCCTATGTACTTCCCAGACTGAAAATAGCCTGCATTGCTGTCTTCCTTATTTCTCTGGAAGTCTTCTTGTAATGATCTCCTCACCATTTAGAATATAGTTACGATCCAAACTTTCCCAAAATATATAGCTGGCCTAGAGAAGACTTTGATAATTGAAATAATCAAAGAATGCATTTTTTCCAGGCACAATTTTTACCAGCATAAAGAAAAAGCTATGCATTGAACAGGCAACAGGAAATTCTTGTATAGATACTGTTCATTTCAGTAGACCTTTGAGAAAAGAAATTTTCAGTGGAATGTACTTTTTATAATATGGCAGAGAAACAGAAAGACTAAAAATGGTAAATATTATATTCAAGTCTTCTATTATTTCAGAGGCAAAAGCACTGTACTTTGCATGCAATTTCCCATATAGCTAGATCCTAACTTCTACAATGTGCGCAGTTGGGAAAGATATATATACGTGTGTGTGTGTGTGTGTGTGTGTGTGTGTGTGTGTGTGTGTTTTCCGGTCAGTTTTTTCCAGTCAGACCAGTTTGATGCACCTTGGGTTTTTGAACTTGCTGTACTGCAGTTCTATTATTATGATTTCTTTTGCCTTGCAGCTCCAACCTAGGAGCATTAAGCAGAGCTCAAGTTGGCACTGCGATACATTGTGTATTCAAGTTTCTTTTTTCTCCTCAACGACTTTTCTTCGTCTCCCATTTAACTCTTTGTCAAACACACACACACATGAGAGACTGTTAACCAAGTCAGAACAAGCTTGTTCAACTTTGTTAAAAAGGAATGAAATTAGATATATTTCTTGTTCAAATTCATCTTTAAAATAAAGTACATCAAAAAAGCAAAAAATAATAAAAAATAATGTGTATTTGGTACTGTTTTTACAATATTCTTCATGTAGAAGGAAGTTTTACTTATAAATAAATATACCTTTATATCTATTTCCTTATTAGATAATGCTAGTTAATTCATCTAAAGATTTTCTTGCTCTGAAAATTTGCATTTGGGTTAATTTGTCTAAACCAGTTTCTCAATCTTGGCAATTTTAGGATGTGTGGACTTCAACTCCCATAATTCCCCAGTGTATTTTGCTGAAGTCCACAAATCTCAAAGTCACCTAAGATTTAGAAATGGTCTAAAGTTTATGAGGTATAGGAGTTTCTGCAGATTTTACTCTGCTAGTTGTTGCCAAATGTAGGGAGCAATGCTCATCACCATTTCAAGGCCATTGAGCCAGTGCTGTTCAAAGACATTTCCAAAGTCATGTGACCAGCATACATCATGGGAGTGCTGCTATCTTCCCACCAAAATGGTACCTATTTATCTACTCGCATTTGCATGTTTTTGAACTACAAGATTTATGAAGAAGTGCAATATATTTCACAAATATTTCAATATTTATTTCATAAATCAATATTCAAAAAATAACACAAATATTGCACCTCATAAAATGCAACATTAGACAGACAGGCTCAAATTTTATAAATGAAATCTATATCTATCATCTATTTATCTACACACATATAGTACATACCGCTTCATGGATTACTGCCTTGTCGTGGCGAAGGGGCTTGCGTAATTCAAGGAAGCTATGAGCTATGCCGTGCAGGGCCACCCAAGACGGAAAGGTCATAGCAGAGAGTTCTGACAAAACGTGATCCACTGGAGAAGGAAATGGCAACCCACTCCAGTATCTTTGCCATGAAAACCCTATGGACAGTACCAAAAGGCAAAACAATATGATGCTGGAAGATGAGCCCCTCATGTCGGAAGGAGTCCAATATGCTACTGGGGAAGAGCAGAGGACTAGTACTAGTAGCGCCAGAAAGAATGAAGCGACTGGGCCAAAGCCGAAAGGACGCTCAGCTGTGGATGTGTCTGGTGGTGAAAGGAAAGTCTGATGCTGTAAAGATTTTTTCTCCATAGGAACCTGGAATGTAAGATCCATGAATCAAGGAAAGCTGGACGTGGTCAACCAAGAGATGACAAGACTGAACATCGACATCTTAGGTATCAGCGAACTAAAATGGACAGGAATGGGTGAATTTAATTCAGATGACCATCAGGTATACTACTGCGGGCAAGAATCCCTCAGAAGAAATGGAGTAGCCTTCGTAATCAATAAAAGAGTAGGAAAAGCAATATTGGGATACATCCCTCAAAATGACAGAATGATCTCAGTTCGAATCCAAGGCAAACCATTCAATATCACAGTAGTCCAAGTCTATGCCCCAACCACCAGTGCTGAAGAGGATGAAATTGACCGGTTCTATGAAGCCCTACAGCACCTTATAGAACTAACACCAAAAAATGATGTCCTTATCATCATGGGGGATTGGAATGCTAAAGTAGGAAGCCAAAAGATAACTGGAATAACAGGCAAATTTGGCCTTGAAGTACAAAATGAAGCAGGGCACAGGCTGATAGAATTTTGTCAAGAGAATATGATGGTCATAGCAAACACTCTTTTCCAACAACCCAAGGGACGGCTCTACACATAGACATCACCAGACAGTCAACACAGAAATCAGATTGACTATATGCTCTGCAGCCAAAGATGGAGAAGCTCTATACAGTCAGTAAAAACAAGACCAGGAGCTGACTGTGGCTCAGACCATGAGCTTCTCATTGCAAAGTTTAGGCTTAAACTGAAGAAAGTAGGGAAAAGTGCTAGGCCACTCAAGTATGAATTAAATCATATCCCTGTTGAATATACAGTAGAGGTGACAAATAGATTTACGGAATTAGATCTGATAGACAGAGTGCCTGAAGAACTATGCACAGAGGTTCACAACATTGTACAACAGGTAGCAACCAAAACCATCCCAAATAAAAAGAAATGCAAGAAAGCAAAATGGCTCTCTGAGGAAGATTTGCAAATAGCTGAGGAAAGGAGGGAAGTGAAAGACAAGGAAGAAAAAGAAAAATATGCCCAATTAAATGCAGAATTCCAGAGAATAGCTAAAAGAGATAAGAATGCTTTTTTAAATGAACAGTGCAAAGAAATAGAAGAAAACAATAGAATAGGGAGGTCCAGAGATCTTTTCAAGAAAATTGGAGAGATGAAGGGAACGTTTAATGCAAAAATGGGCATGATAAAGGACCAAAATGGCAGGGACCTAACAGAGGCAGAAGAGATTAAGAAGAGGTGGCAAAATTACACAGAAGAACTATACAAGAATGAGCTTAACGTCCCTGATAATCACAATGAGGTGGTCACTGACCTCGAGCCAGACATCCTAGAATGTGAAGTGAAGTGGGCCTTAGAAAAGCTGAGCAACAACAAAGCTAGTGGAGGAAACAGTATTCCAGCTGCGCGATTCAAAATCCTAAAAGACGATGCAGTAAAACTGCTACACTCAATTTGCCAGCAAATTTGGAAAACTCAACAGTGGCCACCGGATTGGAAAAGATCAGTTTACATTCCAATTCCAAAGAAAGGCACTGCCAAAGAATGTTCAAACTATCGCACCATTGCACACATTTCACATGCTAGTAAAGTTATGCTTAAAATCCTACAAGCTAGACTTCAGCAGTATGTGGATGGAGAACTACCAGAAGTACAGGCAGGATTTCGAAGAGGCAGAGGAACTAGAGATCAAATTGCCAACATACACTGGATCATGGAGAAAGTTAGAGAGTTCCAGAAAAACATCTACTTCTGCTTCATTGACTATGCTAAAGCCTTTGATTGTGTGGATCATAACAAACTGTGGCTAGTCCTTAAAGAGATGGGCGTACCAGACCATCTTATTTGTCTCTTGAGAAACCTATATGTGGGCCAAGAAGCAACAGTGAGAACTGGACACGGAACCACTGATTGGTTCAAAATTGGGAAAGGAGTCCGGCAAGACTGTATACTGTCGCCTTGCCTATTTAACTTATATGCAGAGCACATCATGAGAAAGGCAGGGCTAGATGAATCAAAAGTTGGAATTAAGATTGCTGGAAGAAATATCAACAACCTAAGATATGCAGATGATACCACTCTAATGGCAGAAAGTGAAGAAGAACTAAAGAGCCTCTTGTTGTGAGTGAAGAAGGAGAGTGCAAAACTTGGGTTGAAACTTAACATTAAGAAAACCAAGATCATGGCATCCGGCCCTCTCAAATCCTGGCAAATAGATGGGGAAGAAATGGAGGTAGTGACAGATTTTATTTTCCTGGGCTCCAAGATCACTGCAGATGGGGACTGTAGCCAAGAAATTAAAAGACGCTTGCTCCTCGGGAGGAAAGCCATGGCAAATCTAGACAGTACACTAAAAAGTAGAGACATCACCCTGTCAACAAAAGTGTGTATAGTCAAGGCTATGGTCTTCCCAGTTGCAATGTATGGCAGTGAAAGTTGGACCATAAGAAAGGCTGAGCGCCAAAGAATTGAGGCCTTTGAACTGTGGTGCTGGAGAAGACTCCTTTGAGTCCCTTGGACTGCAAGGCGATCAAATCGGTCAGTCCTAGAGGAGATCAACCCTGACTGCTCTTTAGGAGGCCAGATCCTGAAGTTGAAACTCAAATACTTTGGCCACCTAATGAGATGGAAGGACTCACTGGAGAAGAGCCTAATGCTGGGAAAGATTGAGGGCAATAGAAGAATGGGACGACAGAGAATGAGGTGGCTGGATGGAGTCACTGAAGCAGTAGGCCTGAGCTTAAATGGACTCCAGAAGATGGTGGAGGACAGGAAGGCCTGGAGGAACGTTGTCCATAGGGTCGCGATGGGTCGGACACGACTTCGCAACTAACAACAACAAGTAGTACATACACAATCACATACAAATAACTTGCATTAAGATAAATTTGTAACTTTACTTCTTTGAGGACCATAGGCATGTGATTCATATGTTATTTGCAATTTCTTTCTGGAACTGCTAGAGGAAAATGCATATATTGAAACAAAGTTAGCTGCAGACTAACACAAAGTTTCTGGTTCATTATTCGAATGTTCACACTTATGCAATTAGTTGTAGAATACTTTGGATAAAGTGAAGCTAAGAAATATTATAGATCAATGAATAATGGATGAATCCATATGGCTTGACTCTGAAATCAAATTTCATATATGCTAAAGAGGGTAGGCAATTACATGATAACTATCATAATAACTAAAAACGGTTTACACAGCTATAGCATTGTTAATGTTTTAAAGGGCAAATTCTTGGTGTAGCTATAATTGTATCAAGAAACATGAGGCTGGTTTTCCTAATTATTTAGACTGCTTTGCTTGCCATTCCAGTAATTGTAATCTTCTATTGGTTACACCATCAAGAAAAACATACTGGTAACACCAGAGGGTTTTTGTCTGAATGTAAATCAAAATATGCAAGAAAAAGAACCCATAGCTACAGGCATACAATAATGAAGGAAAAATCATTCCTGGTGAAAAGTGGTATGTTGAAGTTTAGGGCTTTTCTCCACTGCTGAACTTAAATGTTCTCCATGCACCCATCTGTGAACTGGCAGTAAACAGAATTAGTTGTGAGATTTCCTGTCCCCATTGTCCGTCCATTCCTATCTTGCATCTTTGCCTGTTATTGCATTCACCAGACTTTCCTCCAAGATAATGGGCAAGAAAGCCTAACAGACTTTACACTATTGCAAGTTGTTATTGAATAATG
Source organism: Vipera berus (assembly GCF_964194415.1). NCBI lineage: Eukaryota > Metazoa > Chordata > Lepidosauria > Squamata > Viperidae > Vipera > Vipera berus. The sequence goes on from NC_138202.1 coordinate 49,778,169, forward strand.
CTGAAATAAGGAGGAAAGCACAACACTGGTAAAACTAAGGATAACCTGAGCCTGTCATGGGCTGGGGATAAGATAAAGACAACAACATGGGGCCACAACAAGAAAAAGATGTTGCCCAAGCCTCTTCATGTCATTTTTAAATGGAAGCAGAGATGGTCCTTAGAACTTGACTGTAAAAAGGATCAGCATAGAGTTTTTATAAAATAGCACTCTTGAAGAATCCTGGTAGAGTAAATAACATCAAATGACAACAATCCTCCCATGTTTCTCCTCTCAGTAACCAAAATATGCAAGCTTATCACTTTGATACCTGGCTTTGTCTAGCACATGCTGCTCCTGTACCACAGCAGCAAGCAACCATGTGGGAATTACATGGCTCTTTAGATGTTAGCATCTGCATAATCACAGACAGACAATCTCACTTCCTTCCATCCCTGTACTACAAGCACAGTACTTTACAGGCTACTAAATTAACCATAAAGTCTACGCTTTTAGACGAAGGAGGGGTCAGAAGAGCAAGGTGCTTATCTTCTCTCTCCCTCTCCCTCTCTCCCTCTCCCTCTCCCTCTCTCTCTCTCCCTCTCTCTCTCTCTGGCTATTTCTTCAATTTCTCCTTGTAATGGCCTGCACTTACTTTCTCATTCATTCTTTTCTCCTTGCCCCCAGTTAGGAAACAAATAGACTCCTGACTGGGTTAGCAAGTTATCCTCACCGTATGCATTTCAAAGTGTGTAAATGCAAACATCCTATTACTTCTTTGTATAAAGAAGCCAAATCCAGACTGGAGAAAACTGCTTGGAAAGAATCTATAACTATGTGGAATCCAAAAGCAAACCTATCGGAAATTGGAAAAACTGTGGTTTTTGCATTCATATTATAATATGCCAGAGTTGTTGTAACAGTGATACGGGTGGCATACAAACAAACGAATAAGGACTTCATGTATTGTTTGCAAACATCAGAGGAGCCTTGCTAGTCAAGGCATCTCATAGGCTGTTTGTAACATAAGGCTGGGGATGCATCCCAACAGACAGATTTAAACAAGAAGAAGGCCTGTTGAGATTTCCTCCAAGTTCCTTTTCCTCTACAGTTTGCTTTTAAACAATGCTCATGTAAAACGTGACCTGACTGTTCTATTTGTGCATCCGTAAAAATACTTAACTTCTACAGTATAAAGCAATGGGATAACTAGAGCTGAGTAGCTCTGCTTCTGACACCATACAAACTCTTTATCCCTGAGTTCATAATTCACTGGTTGTCATCAATATTGAGTCCTACAATTGATATAACACAAACTCTGGCCCTTCTTTCCCTTTTTTATGTCAAAGTAGAGCCTTAAATACCTCCTCTCAAGTGTCATTCCCTCTCTATTTCCATCTTTCCACCTCCCTCATCACAGCCAATTTTAATGGTAGAAAACCACACCTCCATTTCTTGGTGGTTAGCTGCTATGTTTTAAGGGTACAATTTCTGGAACTATGGACTATGGACAAAAAAGAAGAAGAAAGATTCTGAGTGTGGCTTTGGTTCATTGTTCAGGTGCTCATACACAGCCTGCAAAAGGGGGGGGGAGAGAGAGAGAGAGAGAGAGAGAGAGAGAGAGAGAGAGAGAGAGAGAGAGAGAGAGAGAGAGAGAGAGAGAGAGAGAGAGAGAGAGAGAGAGAGAGAGAGAGAGAGAGAGAGAGAGAGAGAGAGAGAGAGAGAGAGAGAGAGAGAGAGACCCCATGCAAGAGCACTTCATGGAAAGAAGGACTTATACTGTTGGGAGAAAGATTGTTCATAGCTCTGCTTCCTGAATGGGGCTCTGGTTAAATGCAGACAGGTGGTCATGAGAAAGTAAGAATTTCTTCAGAGATAAAGTTAAAGAGGTTTAGGCATGGAAAAAGGCAACACTTCAGCACCTACCAAGGTCACACAAGGAACCTCTGTGGAGAGAAATTGGTAGCATGAAAGAAAGCGAACAGGAAATGTGGGTGGGGAAGATTCACAGTAGAAACTGAAGCCTTTGCAGCCTTAATCCATCTCTGTAGTGATCTTAATTACGCATCAATCTTCCCTGGCTGAAGGAAGAGATGAGAAAATGTGGTGCTTGGATTGAACATAAAGGACAAACCTGAAATGAGGGGGAAAGGAGAAGTGAAGGGCACGCGCTTCATCCAGTGATTCAACTTCTCCCCATTGTCAAATCTTACTCAGGCTACATTTTCTGATACGTACTGAGAATTGATACCAGCTCATGCCCTCCTTATCCATTTTGCAGGTTTTGAAATGCACATTCAGAGGAAGGGACTAGAACTCCGTTCTGCTGCCAAAGCAGATGACAACAGCATTCCATTGAGCCAGAGTTTTTTCAGAAGAATGTGGTACTTTTAGGCAGCAACTGGTTGAATTCTTCCCTATTCCTTTACCAACTTGACAATTATTCTGCTTTACCTTTATTCACTTAGACACACACAGAACATAAAGGTCACATCTACCCGACTCACTAGAGCAGGGAGGCAAGGAATGTTGGGGGTCCCGTCCTCTAAGGTGATACATCTGGTAGCATCCAGATGAAGGGCCTTCTCCGTGATGGCTCCCACTCTCTTGAACATCATTCCCCCAGAGATTAGACTGGCCTCTACTCTAAAACTCTTTTGGAAGGCACTGAAGACCTGGTTTTGCCAGCAGGCCTGGGGAACCCAGAGTGGGATAGAGCCCATTAAATGACTAGTTTGAATGTGTGTGTTTTCTGGGGTAGAGGGGGTGGGGGTTTATTATTTTATTATTTATCTTCTTTTCATTTTTTATTCTCTTTGTAGGGTGTTTTTATATCTGTGTAAGCTGCCTTGAGTCGCTATGTGCGAGTAGGCGGAAGTATAAATGTTCTAAATAAAAAAAGGGAATTCAACACAAATATCACACTGATTTTGACACAACTCCTTTTTAATATTTTGATGCATGGGGAGTAAATGGATGGATAATAGATAGGATCCTTCATCTCCAATTACTATTCATATATAATTCTGTGCCCATTTGTGTTTTTGCCTGAAGAACAATGCATTAACTGTCATGAAACATGTTAAACCCAAGTAGTTTGCCAATCCAAGAGTAAATGATAACGCTTTGCCACAGTGACCGAAGCTGCTGAATTTATGTAACAAGTTAGTCAACTCTGATCAGATAGTGGAAAAGTTTTATGTGTAGTATTGCCTGTCATGGTGGCAGCAGTGGAGACAAAGGGGATCAGAATTATTAAGGCAGGATTGCAGGATTGGCCCACCCTTTTTCTACAGGGATGCCCCCCAAAGCAGCAGAGTTTGACAGAGGGCTATAACTTTTATCATTCTATTTATTTTATATTTCATTATATATTTTACCTGTTATTCTAGACTCATTTATTAGCCAAAAAGGAAAAGGTCCACAATGTTCTACTCATTTAATGGTTAGGCTTTTGCTGGAATTTGAAAAAATCAGCTCAGCTTCAGTCAGTAAAAGGGATTCAATATAACAAAGTCACCTCAGAGAATTCTGTCTTTGCATGACTTTTTTCAACTTCACAACTATATTATTTAGAGTAGCCATCAGGTCCAGTCCATTATCTGCAGGTTCAGGAAATGGTAACCTTACTGACACTAAGCAGATTTAAATTAGCAGTAGAAAACAAGAGTACCTGAGAATCCCAGGTCACTCTGAATTCCTAAATGGAAGAAAGGACAGATAAAAATGATATGGTTAAATCATGTGTAAGCTTTGTCTCATGGGCAACTGTCATTGACATAAATGTCTGTTTATCTTTGACTTAAGCCCTCCACAGATGACTCTGCCTTTTGAAAATCATGTTTGTGATATGTTGTCTGCACAAGAGAACTTTGTGTGTTGAGCTGTTTGCATGTGGGCTTGAACCCTTCCTTATCAGGATTCTGCAGAGAACCAGAGAGATAGCCTTGGGGAAGGAATACCACAGTTAGCAAAGCATGAAAAGTCCAGGAAAGGAAGAAAATGTTTAAAATTAAAAATTGATTCCATCTTAACTCTCTTTAATACAAAAGGGAAAATGCCATCCAGGAAGCTTTTGTACATACAAGAGGATTTCATATTGGCAACCTCACTGATGTTACTGATAAAATGTCAGAAAGATAGGGCTCATCCTATCGTGTTCCTTTATTAAGTTTCTACCCTTTTCGCAATTTCTGAACAGGGTCTAAACAAAATAACAACAACGCATGGGAAACTGTAACATCTAACATCTGTAATCCCCAATAAAAGGAATTAAAGTCAATCTCCATTAAAAACTCCTGGGGATAGTTCTAAAGTAATTATAGAAATTAAGAAGCCCTTGAAGATCATCTACTAACCCTTCTGTTTGAAGCATTAAATCCAGAGCTAGGCTATGCACATCAGATGATTTTCGAGCTTTAGTGCACCAATAAAGATGGGCACATCAGATTTTCAAGTATTGGATACCATAGGGTGAGCTGACTTAATAAAATGCCTTAAAGTCAATGGAATACTCTTCTGCTCGTCAAAACATGCAAAGAATTCATAGAGTAAAAATTCACATACAGCACCTTTTCCAATAAGGATCACCTTTCAGAACCTAATGTATTTTCTCTGTAACATTGACATTAACAGATGGTCCTCTATAGTCCTACAAACTGGCTTCTAACTACATTTCACTCTCTCTGTCAGCCATGTTCATCACTCTTTCAATAGCAGAGAATGTCATTTGAAGGTTAACCAGAAGCAAAACAGAAGTATCATTAACAAAGATATATTATACTTTTGTTTATAAATAAAATGTGAGGAAAACAAAATGAAGGGAAACAACTGGCTAAAAGTGCCTAGGGATGGTGAACCAAATGTCCACCGATCAAAACATTTAACTAACAGAAATAGTGACTTGTGGTACTTTGCTTTGGGTGTATGTGACTGCCAAGATGTTAATTCTATGTTTCAAGAATTGATTTATAGGAATCTTTGATGGTACGTAATGTTCCTATCAATTACATGCAGCATTTCCCACTATTTCTTCACAGGGTGGAGAGGAATGTCGCTCCAAAGTTTGATCCGCTAATGTTATTGCAGCATTTGTCACTAGGGCTTGACAGCAAGGTTTGGCTAAAAATGCATAATTACTGCAACTGTTCTCCATCTGGATGGTGCCCAGAGGGAAGAAATACACAAACAATTCCATATTCACTTTCAGTTGAAAGCCTGAATTTAAAAGCAAAAAACGAACCTAAACCTATCACTTATTTAAACATGTGCCCCCCCTATACACACAATACTCCCTGTATATAATATAATCCTTCAAGTAGTTGGATAACTTGGCACTGATTATGGAGATTTGCTATGTCTTATGCATTTGAATTGGAAATGAACTTACTGACACAGGATAAAGTCTAAATGAGCTTCTGATCCTAACACAATGCAATAATCTCCCCTCCCTTCTCCTCAACATCTATAAAGTCATACGGCAAAGCCAGGGTATAGGAAAGTTGGGATGCTTCTTCAACTTCCCAGTCTGAGGACTTCATACAAGCGCCCACTGAAGAAAAGCATAACACTTTTTAGTTTTTTGAGATAAACTAAAATTGGCTAGATATTTCCACTTGTACAGAATTCTCTTTTTGATCAAGCTCATTCAACAGAAGAATAGATATAAGACAAAAGAGAAATGGCAGAACAGTAAACAACAACATCCCAGGAGAACCAGGTACCAACGCAGATGTCAGAAAAAGCCATTTGCGAAACTATGAACAAAGAACAGCTGCGTGCACTGAACAAAATCTGGTTGTGCTAAAGCATTGAGTAATGGATGGAGAAAAGGAGCATGCTGCCCTTGAAGCTATCTAGGGATACAAAAAGCAAAGGATTGCTTTGTGCTTGCTTCTTTTGCATTGCATTGTACTCCTCAACACAAGAAGAGGAAGGAAAAACCTGGGCAAAAAATTATTCTGATGCCAATTTGGTGCTGATGTTTTAAGTATATCTGTACAGAGCTGCACAATACAAAACTATTGTATAGGTTTTGTGTCAGGAAAACAATCCTATCCCAGGAAAATGTGTCAGGAAAACAATCCTATCTCACCCTACAAGAATAATTAAAATACAATTTAAAATTAAGCAGCACTTAAAAAATGAGCTCCTAGTGACTATATGGATGAACTTGTGATTTGTTACTGCTTCTTGCAAGTTACCTTTTTTTTTACTTCCCAAACTAGTTTACAACCTAGGATTTTTTAGTGGTTTCTCTTCCAAAAAGCTGATCTGGTCAGTTTTTCAAGGTCAGCCAAGATTGGCTAGGTCCTACTGACTGCTGGGGAAAATGAATAATACAAATATCTCCCATTGTGGTTTTAACAGCTCATAAAAGCTGAATAAAACTGTTCTTTATTTGTAACACTATCAGGCTCCATTCTTTCCTCTACAATGATTAAAAATGATGATGATGATGATGATGGAAGATGATGATGGTGGTGGTGATGATGATTTATTTTCTTGCTTGTTTACTTCTGGAGTGCAGTCCCAGAAATATATTGGAAAGAATGCTTGGCTTTGTTTTCTATTCTTTACTCCCATTATTATTCTGGTGTTCCTTCCAGGGGTTACAAATTTCACTGACTAGATTTTTCTCATCTCTTGAGATTTCACCAATCTGCCTTCCTTTACTCTGTCCCCAAATGGTTATGTTAAGACTCGAGCAGTCTTTAAAAACAAAACAAAACCCACATAAATAAATAAACTGGCTCTAATTACACTGGGTGTAATTAGACACACTGTGTGAGTGCTAGATGATGAAATGATGCCTGGATGTAATGGTGTGTGGGAAAGACATTGGGAGATCAGGCAAAGTGATGCTTCCTGGGGAATCATCAGACTTGTAAGATACTGTTAATGTAGCTTTACAATAAAGTAAAATTAACTTATCTGGTTATGTTATCTCTCTGGTCTATCTGATAAGGCTGAGCACTGGGGCAATCAAAGACCCCTTTGGCCATACTTTTGTTGACTCGCATGCCTAAAAATATCACAAACTCCAGCAGTGGAACAGGAGAAACTACAATGAACAATCTAGCCTGACTCCATCTCTCAATACTGTAACTCAGCTAGTCAAACTATATGAACTACAGTATATTTCAATTTAGTTCTATCAGTAATGAAATATTACTTTAAGTAATTAGTAATTACAGCCAGTTAATTTATTCATCAAATTTCTCTACCGCCCATCTCACCTAAGTGACTTTGGACAGTCTACAAACATCATAAGATAATATAAAAACGTGATCAAAACAACAATTAAAAACAAAATCAAAAATAAGATTAAAATGTACAAGTTAAAAATAATAAATTAGAGTTAAGAAATTAACAAGGCTAAAAGGTTAACAAAGCAGAAGGAGTGCCCTCAAGCCACCAGAATCCTCAGGGTTGCATAACAATCTTAGATGCTACTTTGGACTAGTCACTCTCTCTCAACCTAATTCATCTCCCGGGGCTGTTCGGAAAATAGGAGGAAGGGGTTTTAGGCATATTTGCTCCCTTGAGAAAATAATAAAGGTGGGATAATTCATTTTAAAAAATTAATTGCCATTATCAAGAATTACTCTATAAATGTGAGCTCATTTGCCTAAAAATAAGTCAAATTAGATATATGTGACTAGAAAATTATATGAAGAAAAGTCCTTGGGCTGCATAGCTCCCTACTTATAGTGTGCCTTTAAGGATCAGTATTATAATAACAATTAAAAGCTGTTGTTATTAAGTCATTGCTCATTTCTTCAGGAAGGGAGGCACTGAAAACTGATTCCTGGGGCTGGTGGAGCAGAATGTTGTTTAGACTTTCTGCTAAAGATGCATCTTTCCCTTACACACCATATACCTTCTTTTTATACCTGCATATTATGCTCCACAGCTCTTAAGCTCTTCCAATCTTCTTAATGTAGAGCACAGAAGCTTAGTGCAGATTTTAGCTACCCTGATGTTCATTCCTACATTGTGATCGTTAGTCCTGTAGCCAGGATTTAAGCCGTCCTAGGAATCAAGGTAAAAATGCATGCGGCTCCCAAATATATGTATTTAAGTTTATGGCTATCCAATTCCATCGTGATTCTAGAGCCAGAATTTACCGGGCCTGGGCTTCCTTACGTTCAGGATCATTACCCTATTATGTAGTTTTAAACTCTGAACTGGGAGTTGAATGCAGTTTCCTATACAGAATGGGTCTGGCCTTCCCCCTACCATAGCTCCAAATCGCTTCATTTTTCTCCTCTCCATTTTGTGCATGGTAGACCCAATTTACTAATGAAGAAAATGAAAATGAAAATGCCAGATTCAGATGTTCTCACCAAACACAAGAGAGATTCCATAATTAATGTGGGACTTCAATCCACATTACCCCCAGCTACCATAGCAAATGAGGAACGGTAGGTTTTGTGGTAAAATATGACAGGAGACCCAAGATTAGTATATATACTCTAAAGTGAATCAGAATTTGAAATAAGTCACGACACCAAATCCCTGTGCAGCTTAAATATGTAACTGTCATCTAGACCTACACAGAAAAAAGTGTACTGTATTTCTATTGGCAAACCAAATTTCGTTTTCCATGTCTGGACCCAGTTTACTCTAGGGGTTAAGGCACCAGGCTAGAAACCAGGAGACTGTGAATTCTAGTTCAGCCTTAGGCATGAAAGTCAACTGGGTGACTTTCAACCAGTCACTATGTCTCAGCCCAATAAATTGACAGAATTATGGCATTTTATGGAAAAAAATATCACCAAGTTTCAAACTTCATTCTTGCCCTCAGAATTTCATTTGCTCTGCCTCTATACTCAAGCTTTTAAGACAGTAATTTCTCACTGGACAAGGAACTGTGGGTATGATCCAAAAATGCCTGGTTAAAACCATTTCCTCAGATCAAAGCTATGATACTCTATACATGCAGCAGGCTTTGCCTTCCCAACTGACTGCCCCTGAGCTGTGCAACACTCCTGCTTCATTTGGCAGAAGGTCACTGATATTAGCTATAGTTTTTCCTTGCCTCATAGCACTACCATCCCCTTCTCCTTTTAAAAAGCATAAATTAGTTAAGTGCTTGGCAGGTCTTAGTCTTTCCTCCCCTCCCACAATCTCCCTTTCAACTGCAGTGCCAAAGCACCATAATGGTCCTTTGTAAATCTAATTGAAACAAATGCTATTGACCCAGCCATATTTGCAAGTAAATCTGGTTGGACCTTAGTCAGAGAGCATGTGTTTGACACCAAATTATGCTTAAGCACTGCAGAAAGAAAAATGGGAGCATGTATTCTATTTGATACTGAAACAAAGGGAGGACTTAATTAAAGGTTTGAAAGATACATCACAGAGTTCAGTTAAAGATATTTGAGAATGGAAAGAAAACCATCACATTCCCTGGAAAAAAATATCAACTTGGTGCAGATCTGCTTTTTATTCTACCTTGAAAACTATTCTCTTTTCTCTTCCACTGAGGCCCCTTGGCAAAGACAAAAGTCAATTCCTTATAATGGCAGGGTTAGGAAAAAAGAAAATAAAAGTCCTAGTCTGGATGCTGTTGAAATTGCTATGAAAACTGCAATTGATTGAAATGGGATCTGGATTGGCCTGCAAAACAGAGGCTGCAATTACAGCTCTATCCATATCCTGTAAATTGTTAATCGATTCAGCACTTCATAATTAGCCATGGGTTACAGAAAAACCAACCAGTGAAACACCTGCTGAATCATAACAGAATCACCTGTAGCAAACAGACACATTGTTGTTCATCAACAGAGCAAAATAAAAGAAACAAGAGAATAAAGAACGAAAGGCTATTAGTTAACATATCAATATCTTATGAGCAGTTAATATTTCATCGTCTTTTTTTATAAAATAAGAAGCCCTGAAGTATTTATTTATTTATTTATTTATTTATTTATTTATTTATTATTTATTTATTTATTTATTGATGGGATTTATATCCCGCCCTATCTCCCGAAGGATTCAGGGCGGCTAACAACAAAACATATAATAAGTACAGAAATTAAGATAAAAATAAAATTAAAATCATCTGTGCAATAAATTAAAATTAAAAACTAAAAATAAATTAAAAATTGTAAATATAATTAATTAAAATGCCTGTCAGTCCAGGTCAGCCTGGTGGAAAAGGAGTGTTTTGAGGCCGCGGCGAAAGGATTGGAGATTTTGGGCCATCCAAAGCTCAGGGGGGAGCTGATTCCATAGGGCTGGCGCTCCCACAGAGAAGGCCCTCCCCCTGGGGGTCACCAGCCGACATTGCCTAGCCGACGGTACCCTGAGGAGGCCTTCTCTGTGTGAGCGTACTGGGCGATGGGAATTTGTTCCCGGCAGCAGATGGTCCTGCAAGTATCCCGGGCCTAAGCCATGTAGGGCTTTAAAGGTAAGTACCAGCATCTTAAATCTCACCCGGAGGGCAACCGGTAGCCAATGCAGCTCACGCAGGAGGGGTGTAATATGGGAGTATCGGGAAGTACAGATTTGAATTCAGCCATTAGATGTCTGAGGTACCCAAATCAAGTAACTGACACTAAGTTTAGTCTACCTTCACGACAATTGGAATAAGAATGAAAATTTTCTCTACTACTCTACAACTCTACGGCCCTAACCCCAGTGCTTTTTTTGAAAGAAAAAAAGGTGCCAGAACTCATATATGTCATACAACCCGCCTTGCCTGCCTACAAGGTTCCATCCAAAAAAGGTGCCGGAACTCCGTTCTGGACATTCTGTGACAAAAAAAGCCCTGCCTAACCCTAACCTTCACTTCCTGTTGGCTATTGTGGAAAACATGTGAATATTTTCCCAAGCTATTCCCAGATCTTCAAGCAAAGCTTATGGTACTATTTGCAAAAGCTACAAGAACTGGATGCATTTAGTGGCACTACTCTGGAAATCTTAATGTTATCGTGAATTCACTGGAGTAGACCTCCTGTGAAGATGAAGGGATCAAAAAAAGCAATTTCAGAGTTTTCCTCTGCCAGTACTGATGGCATACAACCTAGACGAAGAAATGAAACTTCAGAAACCTCTGACTCTGAGGGCTGGCAGATATAGGAGCTTTCATCTGCAAGGCAACTTCCTAGAATGCCTGTTTGGAAACAGAATTAAAGGCAAACTACAAGAAATAAAGTCAACTATGCAGCCAGTTTCCATTCTCTTATTTCACATAAGTCACAATTTGCCTAATTTGCTGAGTAAATCACAATTGGCTAGATTCAAGTAACATCCTAAACCACATACAAAGAATCAATAGGATCTTATTTCTATAGAAATAAGTCTTATCCACTATTGTCATGATGTAGAATACATATACTGAAGCAATCCACTGTCTCTTTCCCCACTTTTCTATACTAATGACCCATGAGGTTTATTCAAATATTCTAGTTACTGAAAACATGAACATATGAGATGGGGAAAGCATATAACTTCACCCCCAGTGTTGCACACATGACTTAGTCCCTCCTTCAGATATCTGCATGAACAGTCTGTACACCTGCAACGAAGCTTTCACACATTCATTCAGCTATATCCAGGAAGTTCTCTTCCCTCATCCTGAAAAGGATTATCTCTGATATGGGGGCAGAGCCATGTAACACAATGCCTGTTAACAATCAGTTGAATGCTTGCACAGGCTTATTTTCACTAGTATCTTTCTCATATGCACTTGTGGATTTAGTTATGTACGTAGCCAGAAGGAAAATATTGAAATCAATCCAAGGCATATCTAAGCAGCTTGCATCTAAGCGGCAACTATTTTCTATAGTTCCTTTAATGTTTTCCCCCCATTCTAATAGCTCTGTGCCTTAGTTCAAAATGTATAACATATAAGTAGTCCACACTGATTCCATGCTCGGCTTTTGCTAGTATGTAAGAGCACTTGCCAGGAATAGGTCAAGTGTGGATTTAAGTTGAATATCACCCTGATTTAAGTACTATATGCTAGAGAATCATGCCAGGATCCACATAACCATTATTTCGTTCTAGGGACTTACAAAAGCAAAACTTGCTTAAATGCACTGGAAGAAAGCAGAAATGGTATGTGGCACAAAGTGGCAGAGACAGAGCACCATCAGAAAGTTACTGCTAATGGCCCTTGAATGACGGATGTCATGAATTCTGTGCAGGTCACCCCATTAAAAGACAGTTAATCAGGCATCTAGGTTTTATTTGACTCTTATACAGAAGTTCACTCTCCTGTGTGCACACATACATGCAATTAGAATCAATTGAGAGTGAAAGAGTAAGGATAAGACCAGTGGCCTTGTCCCCTTCATCATGGCCTGGTGTCACAGTTCTCCATACACTACAGGCTGAATATCTGCAGTGCAAATCTCCCCACATGATTAGAACTGTGGCTAATTAAGTTTCTAAATTGTGCAGAAAGTGTACATGCACTAAGAAGGCTCTGAGCTGCAAAGGTCACCCTGGCCAGTGAATTCATTCTCACTCATTCTCTTATGTGAATCTAATCACATGGAGTTGAAGTCTTGAATGTAGCTACAGAGCTTATTGGAGATGTCTTTATTTCAGACATAACTTTGCCTCTTCCCCCATCCAAATATTCCTTATAGATAATCAATCAGAAGAAAAGTCACTTCTTTATTCTCTATGGCTTCTAATGCATCATCAAAATTAAATAAATATTGAAAAAGAGAAGGAAGAAAGCATATTGTAGACATTCACTGTCTTGGGGAACAAAAAAGGAAAAAAGAAAAGATAAAAATTTCCTCTGTCCAGTCGTGCCTGTCTATATATGATTGATATAAAATATGATATTAAAGTATAGGTTCTATCAGCAGGGAGTTGTTCTATCTCTTGTTATTATAGCCAATCTCACTTTAGCTATAGAGGAGTCAGCTCTATTGGTTCCTAAACAATCTATTATGGATGAGCAAAGGCTAAGTGGACAGATATGGTATGGTTTTCATGAACAAATAATTATATGAGGAAAATAGAAGAATATAATGTAAACTAGATTGATATATTTCTTATTAGGCATACCTTAGTTGACAGATATATGATTGCATTATATTCTCTATATAAGGATCAAACTAAATATGACAGCAAGGAGTTGTCTTTGTATTTGTCAAATTTGTTGAAACTCTTCGATTTCAATTTGTTGAAACTGGGGATAGGGGAATTATTGAAAATTACCATACAAAATAGAGTCCATAATTGCAGTATTGATATGATGCCAAATAATCCTAAACCTTGGATTACATGTTCTGCTGCTCCTTGGGCAGCCATGCTGAATGTCTTTCAGAACATATATTGCAGAATCTCTGGTTTCTATCAGAGCCAAAGGTCTAGAGAGACTGGAGATGAATCACTTTCCCATTTCCTGGAACTTGTGCTTCTTCATCCTGCTTTCTGAATTCTGGGTATTGTGGCAGAATTCACTGGTAACCTTCTTAGGGCAGCCAATCTTAATCATTCTAATCAGTTTCACAATCCTGGTTTGAAAAGTAGCCTGAGGAACTTGGTGTTCCTTGCTTACATAGGCAAAACACATCCAATCCTTGACTCAACTCGCCTTCTAATCTCTGGGCTCAAGTGTGCCATTAATGCTCTTTCTCTCCTGCTGTTCACAATTATTTGGAGGTTCTACACAGGAAACTACACCCATGACCACCACTGCTGGGGAAAATGATGAGCTGCAAAATTGTAGTGCCCTACCATTGTCCCATTTTTTTCAATGGGAATTTATATGCAGGAAGGAAAAACTCTTGAAATGTCAGTATGCATAGATTGACAACCAGGAAGAAGAGAATGATTTGGTTGCTTGCTTTATGGCAGATTCCCCATAATCTAATTTTAAAACCCACTGCTTAACCAGATCATATCTCAGGAAAGTTACATCTGGTTTTTTCCTTGTTAACTTTCTGGGGATGATAGATGGGGGAAAAAAGTGCTCTGATCACTTATGATGTGTCTAAGAGATCACCATTAAAAGCATATGGTTTTTCGCAAGATTTTTTTTTCTTGTCCATAGATAGCATTACCAATTTAACCTATCTGGTGAAGTAGATTCTAATTCATGAGAGCATATGTTTCTTAAAAAGTTTCATTATGACTAATAATATATAAAATTCATGTTCACAACTCAAGAAGGTACAAATATTAATCATAGCTGCTCAGTTACAAATATGGATTCTGTGTTTATAAAGATACTTTACACCCACCCACATACTCTTTCAGAAACAAAAATATTCTCATTTCCATAAGTGTCACAAAGTTAAAACAGCTTAAATTGTACCAAATAAAGTATGAGTTTATATGATCATAAACAGCTATTATTCCAATACAAAATAAACATTTTATATGAAATCATGCCATTATAGATCTGCTAGCTTTTATAATGACACAAGGATCTGCATTGCTTGTATTGTTTACAGTTAACTAACCTTTACTGGTACAAATGCAGGAGAGTAAAAGACAATTACTATTTCCTACAACTACTTTAGGGTCACGGTGGCTCAGTGTGTTAGGACGCTGAGCTTGTCAATCAGAAGGTCGGCAGTTTGGCGGGTCGAATCCCGAGTGCTGCGTAACAGAGTGAGTGCCGGTTACTTGTCCCAGCTTCTGCCAACCTAGCAGTTCGAAAGCATGTAAAAATTCAAGTAGAAAAATAGGGACCACTACGGTGGGAAGGTAACAGCATTCCGTGCGCCTTTGGCATCTAGTCATGCCAGCCATATGACCATGGAGACATCCTTGGACAAGCACTGGCTCTTTGGCTTTGAAACAGAGATGAGCACCGGCCCCTAGAGTTGGAAACGACTAGCACGCATGTGCAGGGGAACCTTTACCTTTACAACTACTTTACTGTTCTCTGTTGCTATGGCCTCTATTTTATTCTTGTATTCTGCAAGTCCATTTATACTCTGTTAAGAACAAGCCCCATTGAACACAATGAGATTGTCTTCATTTCAAGCTTCCTGAGCCAAACACCATTTGTTCCAGCATTCTGCATAAAGTACAATACTTACATTGAAAGATATATAAACTATTCTTTATGGCTATTGACTGACACAACTACAAAAAATCACTACTCAGCCTTTTGGGAAAGATTAACTATATTCACATGTTGCTAACAATTCACCTCCCTATTTGATATGTTATTCTGCACAGTATGCAATATATTTTTATTTATATATATTTCATATTTCTAGACTGACCATTTCCCTCAAAGAGGGACTTTGGCATGACTAATGACTTGCCTAACCCCATCATACCAACAGAGTGAAATGAATATTGCAGTGGCAATAAACATCTTCAAAGGACTTCTTGTACCCATCCTAGCAAAAACTTACAATCAGAGGCTGCAAGAATGACTAAGCTTTGCAGGTTACATTCAACATGAAGCCAAGCTTATCTTCCTGCCTAACTTTCGATATTCCTTATTTTGAATCAGAAACTTCCATTGTTGTGATTCTCTCTCTCTCTCTCTCTCTCTCTCTCTCTCTCTCTCTCTCTCTCTCTCTCTCTCTCTCTCTCTCTCTCTCTCTCTCTCTGTCTTGGAAAGAACTTGCATGCCATATAGCATGCCATGGAATATATGAATTGATAGTTTTGCTATGGGGAAGGAGAGTATTGGTTTATTTTATACGTTTTTCAGGTATTATTTCAGACACATAGAGAAAAAGCCAAGCACAACACAATAAACCAGGAAATTAACCAATATATTTGCACTACTCTTATACAGCAGAGTGCAGAAGGGCAAGGAAATGTCTGTCAGACCCTCAGCTAAAGTGTTAAAACTTGAAATGCACACAGTCTACATTTCATAGGCAGCACCGTCCCTGCGAACTTGTAACCCTAAACTGTCAACAATGGCTTTGACAGAAATCAATGACTTTCCCTGTTGCTGTCAGTTGGATTTTCAATGAAGCAAAGCTGAGAGGTCTTATCTCCCACGCAGATCAGTACATGAGTTGTATCTGTGATGTGTTTGTCTGTCAAATATATAAACACAACAAGCTATGCCAGCAGTGATAAAAAGCAGGATGTGGGTGTATGGAAAGACTATGACACAATTCATAGACTAGAGCACAAAGCAGCCATCATCAGTCTAAACAAACTTACCATGCAGCTCTCAGTAGCAATGGACTCCGGCTGTGGTCTTATGTGTCATGCATTCTGATGTCACACATCCCAAGACAATGTTACAGGATGCACAACTCCTTTTCAAGAAGAGCACTCAATTGGAGGCAGAGGTACTTTTCAAATCATGCATCATCATCATCATCATCATCATCATCATCATCATCATCATCATCTCTATTTGTTTGGGGAAACTGCACTCCTTGCTTTTTCAACAACAACAAAAAATTCCAGTTAAAACAAATCTAACTTCATGATGGATTTTAAAGTGGATTTTAAAGATTCTTTTGAAATCTAAGAGAAGAACAGCACTTTTGTGAGACACTCTGTTTAATTTATTTAGAATGCTTGAGATGAACAGAAGGCCATTGCAATTGTAATCCAAACACGTTTACTAAATAAATCCGTATACTGTAGTTAAATACAATAAGGCTTACCTTTCAGTACACTTACATAGACTT
This sequence comes from Vipera berus, assembly GCF_964194415.1. Lineage (NCBI taxonomy): Eukaryota > Metazoa > Chordata > Lepidosauria > Squamata > Viperidae > Vipera > Vipera berus. Next base: position 49,794,746 of record NC_138202.1, read on the forward strand.
GTACTGGAAAAAGATATAATCTTCCTCTTCTCCTCCTCCAGAAAGTGTATGGCAAAATAACAGCAATACTTGATGCAGTTATGTATAATAAGATTATAACCACTGCTAGTAATGCTACTATTGCAACATGATTACTTTTTATGAGTCAGTGTAATACAATTGAATAGAATATAGATAAAGTTACAGAATACCATAAGTGCTGCAATATGTATGTGATCCATAAGAGGCAGAGAAGGAACAATTGATGGTAAATAATATTAAAATATACATATTCCATTCTTTTCTCTCTTGCCTAATGTAAACTGAAATTATCCAAGGTTGGCATCATATACAAAGATATATTGAACAAAGTAGATATAATTTGCTTATTTGGTGTGTTATTGTCCACTCTGATTCAGCCCCGTCAGGCTTTGAAAGTGGAATTTAATAGCCTTAGAAATTGATATCGCTGAATTTCAGCCTTTGCTTTGTAATACTGTATGCAAAATGCCTGTATATTTTTAGCATAGATTAGAATCTTCGCTATCATAAGTTTATACAGCAAATACATTTTCCAACAGACTGCAATACCCAACGTGGTTTTTAAAACAATCTCAGAACAATAGTAATACAACAGTACATCATCAAGAAAAAAATGTAACAAGAAAAAAAAATCCTTTACAGTACATGCATAATTCATTTCATTCATCAGGAAAAATTACATAAACACAGACAACATTCCAATGGGCCAGTTAAACCACCTATTAATATATTCAGCATAATGCCAAGATTAAAAACCCACTAAGAATTCATACTATGTCTGTAAAAAAAAACCTTGCAAAATCCCAACCCAAATTTACTCTAAGAAACATAGCAAATATCAGTAATAGAACAATAATGCAAAGCCCTAGGCATATTTATATATACACCCCATATTTATGTTTATATATACCCCACATTATATATGGGGTATATATACCCCATATTATATTTAAATATACCCCATAAATAAGAAATATTTTTACTGCTCACAAAAAATGCATAAGGTAATGCTGAATGGCGTAATGCTGGCCATAACCTCTACCTTGAACAGTCTTTCTTTGCATTGATTCTTATACATGGAGACTATTTCTTCAAATTCAAGTTTAATGTATCCAAAAGCAGTGGTAGAATTGAACCTTCAGGAATTTGAGAAATTACCATACTTTAAAAGGTGTATAGTTTGCACCAAAGTAAGAAAAATCCACCTCCAAATCAACCACAACTACAGGGGGGATTTTTTTTAAAAAAAGCAGGTATAATTATCCAACAGAAAGAGAGGCAAAGTTATGAGATTAATACTTTGCCTTGCAAAAGTCATGGAGGAATTTCATGAGGATATTAAAATGTCACCCTCTGCTCAAATACTGGCTGGCATTTTTGATGAGATGCCAACTCAAGGGGAGTAATCACACCTCTTAAGGCAGCATTAGCTTGTTTCATACCATCAAGAATATGCTGACATTCTCCCAATCATGTGTCTCCATAAATAGCACATAGCAAAACAAGAGAAACAAGAGAACACTTTCCTTGTTAAAGATCAAGAAAGGAAAAGGATGCAATGGCTCTTTGACAAAAAAATATATACAGTATTTTCAAATCCATTGAGAAGTGAAAGCTGAGGCAATTGTAATTGCAAAAAAATTAATATTATTAACCAGAAGCAAATATACACCACAGAGACTTGCGTTCATTCTCAGATAGCACATTCGTTGCTGCTTTAATATTCTTTTATTGGCAGAAAGTTTAAGGAAACCCTATCAGTCAACCCTATGATTGCTGAACAGGTGGAGTCCTGTATAAATGGGATACTGAGATTTCTTCACAAAGAGGACTGTTAGATCGCTATTGGAAACTATGCTGCAGGGAATTGCTGCTGAAGAATGTGCAAATATTTGTAGATGTCAGATACAGCTTCTCTCTCTCTCTCTCTCTCTCTCACACACACACACACACACACACACACAGAGAGAGAGAGAGAGAGAGAGAGAGGAGAAAGACAGAGAGAGAAAGGGAGAGACAGAGAGAAAAATTTATCTTACAGACTTTTCACAAAGTGATAAGAAGCAATGTCATCATTTTGAAATGACTGCTGGAAGCAATAAGAAAGGAAAACAAAAAAAAGTGTTCCGTTATCTGAGAATCACATGCTTCAATGAGCACTAGCTCTACTGATGTGCTGTATATGTTCCAGCACTGTGTTTTGGGGAGGACACCATAGTGGCCACTTAAATATTTTAGCCTCGAGTGTCTTGACAGTGAGATAGACAGCATATAAATTTAATAAATAAATGTTACAGAAACACAAATTTATCCTTCATGAAATAAAAGTAGTATTTTATTTTCTCCTCCTTGCTAGCATTTAACAGACTATGTCTATTTCATGTATACACATATGCCTAGACCAGGGGTAGGTAACCTCGGCTCTTTTATGACTCATGGACTTCAACTCCCAGAATTCCTGAGCCAGCTATGCTGGCTCAGGAATTCTGGGAGTTGAAGTCCATGAGTCATAAAAGAGCCGAGGTTGCCTACCCCTGGCCTAGACAAACACAGACAGACAAATAATTTTTTAAAAAGGAGCAGGAAAAAAAAAAGAACAGAGGCAGGTTCAAGAAAGAGACCCACAACAGAGACATGGCAATCAAGAATAGTAGCACATTTCCTTTTCAGTAATGCAAACCTTTTGATTGCTCTAATTACACCTAAAGGAAAACAAGACCATTCTGCTGCTTGCAAGCATCTGAATAATTAACAGCAGAGGAAGAATAGAAAGAAGGACAGGAAAGCTACAACAGCCAAAACAAAGCCAAGCTTCAGGCAGATTATTTTACTGTTATGTCTTGTCATCATTCTCCCATTCATTGCAGGGCAGGATTGGCAATGGATACTGAGCATTTTGGCTCTGCTTACGAGGCTACCCAGCAGGGGCCATGATTATTCTTTTAGATTATGACTGTATTTATCAAGGGCAATTTGTTCTTTTAGAGATATTGTTCCATTCATATATAACAAACTGCACAATTTAGGGATTCAGAGGGTGGTATGTTATTACTTATCACTGATCTGGAAAATATCTTGTCCACCCAAATATAGAAAATAGCCATTTGTATATCTGAAGCCATCAGACTTCAAAACTGTATTAAGCGTTTTTCAATAATACTTCAGATTTCTTAACGTTTGTGCGGCAAAAATGCACACACACCCTTTTTACTATGCCCCCCCAAATCACAAGAATAAAATACAAAAACAATGTTTCACTCATGAAACCCCTGGCTATTGCAAAAAAGCAGAAAGATTGAATCAGGCCTATTGACTCACAGTGAGAGCTCAGTGGAGGTAATAGACAAAGTAAAGATAAGGGGATAAAATTAATTACATTTATTTGACAGGATTAGGATGAAGGAAGCATTTTAGATCCATTGCTAGCCTTTGTGAAACAAGCTCAACAAATCTAATAACAAAAGTTCACAAAGCAAGCCTCCAATTTACGAAATGTTGTAAAATTGTATAAAAACCCTTGTACTCATCAAATAAATTCGTCAGCTGTCCCAGAACCACATGCTGCTGTTGGTTCTGTTCATCAATAAAGAGACCTTCTTTCAAAAGCAGCCTCCATTTTATTCCCAGCCTGGACTGGACCTGATTTTTCTTTCAACAGTTGTATAAAAAAATAGCTAACAGTAGAGTTCTTGATGTTCTCTGAGCTTGGTTGTTTGCTTGCAGATATTTCATTACCTGACAAGATAACATCATCATTGCTAGAGAGCTATTAGTAATTAATTAGTTAATAATTAGTACTACCCTGCAAGGTCTCTATGCTCAAGCCCATTTTGAAGACAGCATTAATAAGGATGCATAACTAAAAACAAACAAAACACTGGAAGACTGGACTAGTATAACTCAATATGATAAATAAACCAGCAAGCTGTCTTCTTGGAAATATTAACAGGAATATATCATTATGTAACAACATATTTCATTTAATACACTTGTGAAATGATTTCAAATATCAAAACAAAATTTCAAAATTTCAAACATCAAACATGAATTTTTGGGGGACAGGCTGAAAGTCTGTTCAATAATGCTGATTGAAGGCATTGGTCCTGAGAAGTATAAATGAGAAATGGTCCAAAATGGCTAAAATCCTTAAATTGAGGTCCAAAATTCCAGATCTGCATTGATTGTAGCACCAGGCTCATCACAAGACTGCCATACTTACTCACAGGTTGCTCATTCCACCAAGGCAATGCATTAACCCAGGCAGTATGCCTCACCTGAGCTCATGCAGTGAGAAGGCTATTTCCTTTAGGCTCAGCTCTTCAGCAAAAGGGTGGAATCTGGTACTTTGTCAATCTGAAATGCTCACAGAACATAAAATTGCTCAGCTGGCACTGTCACCCTCCCTTGTTTTCTGCAATCAGACAGCACCAAAGCTGATCATTAGACCTGCATCCTTTCTACTTGTCCATGGTGCCAGGTTCACAAGAATAAGCTGGAAAAATGACAGGATCTCATATCCCCATTGTCTCTAGATGTATAATAAAGATATGGGGTAGAACATTTGCACCATTCTCAATATGCACTCATCCCTTCCTAAATAGTAGCCCTGCCTACTTTTTATCCTACACAATACAAATAAAAAGAATCAAAACAAAACAAAGAGAAACTTCATACTTGTTGGACAAACCAGCTTCTGTTTCAGTGTCTTGTGCACAGAAGATGCAAAGTAGAAATCTTGCATAAATAAAAAAAAATAAGTATATTGTGGAAAGGAGTCAAATTTTCTCTTGCAAGTGTTCATATTTTCTCATGATATTACTGCATCAAAGAGAAGAAGAAGCCAATATAAAAGCCAATCCACTCTGGATTGGTCCTACTATGTTGCATATATTGGTCACAGGTCAACCCTGGCTTTTGTTTTACAGGAAAGAGGTTCCTAAACTGTTGAGCCAGTAATCATGTTCCTTCCAGAAGTAACACCTAATGGTTTTATATTGATAATAGAATTTTGAGAAATGCAATTGCTGCATTAGAGAATAGTAGTGTGAAAAATATATGAATGTCAAGTTGTTGACAATTCCAGGTAGAAACCACAGCTTGTAAGAAATTTTAATTATGCTTCCATCCATTTTTATTGAGCCATTATAGGAAGATTGGAGGTAGAAGAATGTATTCTGATGCAAATGTACAGAAATATGAGATAGATCTTTCATTTTCTCCTACCTCTGGGCTGTGGCAATGGGGGCATGGTGTTCCTTGCTGTTCTCAGCAATGAAAACCATTCCTTGTAATTAATCAAGGGATCCAAATCTATTTTTCCCCTTTTACTCCTGAGTTCAGTAAATAGACCCATGACATTAAATAACTGGTGGCTAAATAAAGTTATGGAAGTTTAGCAAAAAAAAAAAGACTGTTTAATAATAAGCTAGTTTGAAAGAAAAATCATATGCCTAGTTACTTATTTTACTTCTGGAAATAAACACTTTGTGCTTGCAAAAAAGGAGTGGGGATTCAATTGTGCTGTCACAACCCTCATTAGTTTGACCCCACCCACTGCAATTGTCCCTGCTAAATGGACAGTTGCCTTCATATTGCCTTCAAAAGAGTGTTGTTTGCCACTTTATCTGCTCAGCAAATTCCACACAAATACAGCTTTTTCTATCCTACTGTAATTACTTTGAAAAAGCACACCAGAAACTATGTAACCTGAAAGTGCCATGAAAAATGAGCAGAGAAATTCTTTATGCAGAGTAGAAAGCTTTTTACATATTATAATCCTTCACCATCCCCTTCTCTCTCATACCTTTATGAAAGCATAGGCACAGGATGCTGCCTGTTACAAGATTATTTGCCCATCTGTTCCAGCATTGTTCTTTTCTGACTGGTGACAATTTAGAGAGAACTCACTGATAGCTTATTTTTTAAAGTGAAGTTGCAAAGGATCCAGCAGTGTGCTGCAGCTGCAAAACAGCCAACACACTGCTAGGCTGCATTAACAGAGGAATAGAATCAAGATCACGTGAAGTATTAATACCACTTTACAATGCCTTGGTAAGGCCACACTTGGAATACTGCATCCAGTTTTGGTCACCACGATGTAAAAAAGATGTTGAGACTCTAGAAAGAGTACAGAGAAGAGCAATAAAGGTGATTAGGGGACTGGAGACTGAAACATATAAGGAACGGCTGCTGGAATTGGGTATGTCTAGTTTAATGAAGAGAAGGACGAGAGGGGACATGATAGCAGCATTCCAATATCTCAGAGGCTACCACAAAGCTATTCCCTAAAGCGCCCAAAGGCAGGACAAGAAGCAATGGATGGAAACTAATCAAGGAGAGAAGCAACCTAGAACTAAGGAGAAACTTCCTGCCAGTTAGAACAATTAACCAGTGGAACAACCTGCCTCCAGAAGCTGTGAATGCTCCAACACTGGAAGTTTTTAAGAAAAGACTGGACAGCCATTTGTCCGAAATGGTATAGGGTTTTCTGCCTGAGCAGGGGGTTGGACTAGATGATCTCCAAGGTCCCTTCCAACTTTATTATTTTTATTTTTATTGTTGTTGTTGTTATCTCCTGCATGTGCAGCATGTATTCTGCAGCTAGCTATGGTGTCTATATGTACATAGAGGAACACATGTGAATTTCAAAGCAAGGCTTTATCAACCGCAAAGTAGTCTAGACAGTTCAGGGAATCTAACATTTTATAGCTCTGCAAGATTTTTTTTAAAAGAATAATTGAAAATTGTAAGTAATTTAAGGGAAAGACCTAAGTTCTCATGAGATTTTACAAATAATTGTTCCTTGCTTTTTAAAAAATCTTACATGGCATAGCTTGTTAACTATACAAAGACACTGAAATACACACACACACACACACATACACACACACTTCTACAAAAGAGTCCTTCCAGTGTATATTATATGTGAGGAACACATTGACATATTGGTTTCATCCTATGGTCAATTTGGTTGTACACAGCCAATGAACCATCCTTACATACTGTATATGCTGGTAAAATAAACATTGTGAGATTTGACTACACTCAGCAGTCAGCTCCATGCAGCCAACTCACCACTACTAGCTCACCACTGCCAAGTCGCCTCTACCAACTCATTGCTGCCAAGTTGCCGCAGGACTCTACCAACTCTACACAGCTGACTTGCTGTATTTTCTCTTCCTTGGTCAATAAACTAAAATATAAGTCTATACTGTTCTATACAACAGTTGCAACCATGCACTGTTACTTACCACAGTTGCAAGTATTTTTATATAAACATATTTGTCCTGTTTTCCTTTTTAGTTTTTGTTCAACTATTGAATAGCTATGTATATGAACCATACACTGGTCTACTGTATATGATTCAAAGATGGTTATAGAATGTCATCTTTACTCTTGTTTATTTGAAAAAAAGCCTACTTAAAAACATCCCCATTATCCTTATAAATGATTTCTCTTCCTCAGCATTTAGTTCTGTAGACAATATCAACCTTTTCTGCATTGATCTCTTAGCCACGACTACTGAAAATGATAAATTCAAAATCCAAAGCTATTGACAAGGCAGCATTCAAATTCTCTTAACTAATCTCTTTGATTATTTTCTGTCATGGTAGTTAACCTAACACCTTCGGTCTTTACATTAAAATGTCATCTCCTATAATATGAGAGCTAAAAACAAACACTTACAAATAGCTTTTCCATGATGTATCTATAGCCACATGAGTATAATCTATATTATTGTTTTTTAAACAATCAGCCAATTAGTTAGTCAAAATATTTTACATGAATAACTCTCTTATGAGTTTTTTTCCTCATAATCTTCTCCCTCCCTCTCTTTTTCCTCTTCATCTATCTGTCCATACATCCACCCATCCATAACAAATTGCTAGCTTGAAAGTTCTCTTCCTCACCTCCTTGTCAAAACTGAATAAAAACCTAAAATAATTTAAAAGTTCACCACATATGTATTGGCAATCCACTGTTTAAAGTTGGATTTCCAATAATATCATCACCATTGCTTTGGTCATGCATGAGAGAGACATAGTCACTTATGTTTTGATTTATTCCTAATGCTGGGCATATAATCTGAAATCATAATAAATAAGTCACCCAGCTGGTTTCCATGCCTAAGGAAGGAATACAATCTGTTTCCTCCATTCCTAGTCCACCACCATAACGTTTATAGCATGCTGGCTCTCTGAGATGACCTTCCAGTGATTCACAAAAATACTCAAATTATTATTTCAAAGATCATATAAATATGCATTGACACTAAGTGCAATAAAACAGTATCTTTGTCATTCTCTGAATATAAAGTACTCTAACTCATTCATTTACCATGAATATTGCTTGGGATTCTTACAGTATTCATTGATACAGGTACAGGTCCATTATTATAGTAGATACTTCCACATATGTAATTGATCATGGTTTCCTGTGTCTTGCCTGTCCATGCCACTCTGCTACTTCACAAGGAAATTTCACTGTGTATGTTCCAAAGAATTTGTAAACAATATGGATTAAACCAGCATTCCCAGCCCTAGGATGCTCCAATATGTAAAATTCCTAGACCTCTTTATGCAGCATGGTCACTGCTGAAAAATTTTGAATTTTACATACCTGAAAGTCACCCAAGTCAGTGAAGACTACTCTAAACCATCCCTATATCAGAACTGTGTGTGCCTATAATCATGCAGATGGTTGATGTTACACAATTTGATCCGAAGTGTTCTGATTAGAAACATATTTTTCATTGCCAGATTTTTTCATGGTAAAATATGATTTTAAGTCTTACTTCCCGTCACTTGAAAGCCCAGATGAGAAGCTGTACAGTATATTTTCCATGTGATATTTTCCATATATTTATATTACCTGTCTGTGGATATCAAAATGTGTTACATGCTGGAACTATTTTGGATCAGCTTGCCCAGCCTGATATCTTTGAGATAGTTTGCCTTTCTAAACTAACTTCAAATCAGCACAGCCATTATTCATGCTGGTTAAGGATTATAAATACTTAAATCCAACAAGTCTTAAGGCACTATGTCAGGGAATACTATTGTTCATCCTATACCATAAAATCTTTGGGGATGCTTAGTAAGCCTAATAGGTCTTCTAGTGAGTAAACTGAGACATTGACTGAGCAATATATCTAGAAGACTGAATTATTGTGCCATCCTGGTATTCATTTTTTTATTTTAAAAAAGTGTTTAGTAGAATATGTACTTCATTCCTGATAGTTTGCAAAATTACAGCTTTTTACAACCTGCACTTGATTTTGTGCTATTAATAGTAATTTGCAATTTGAAACGCGATAGTTTTCTTAGTTCCTTCTGTCCTTCTGTTTTGAAGAGGAAAAGGTTGTATTCAGACTTCTTATATGGCTAGACTGGTAATCAAAATACGCTATAAAGCCATGCATATGCTGTTTGTCTCTGGTTCATACTTATTTTATCACATCAAAATCAAATTCATTACAATAAATATTGGCTCCCCTTTCTGATAACTTCCATAAATTCTGTACATATCAAAACCTACTAATGTTTTTAAATTATGTTTTTTTATGGATTGGTATGAGCCACCCAAAGTCATCATATGAGATAGATTGCTAAATAAGTCTCATAAGTGTGTGTGTGTGTGTGTGTGTGTGTGTTTGTGTTTGTGTGTATACACATGCACACAAATGGACATCATTCATTATCTTTAATGTATGTTTTCTGTTTGTTTCTTTGTTTTATTATTTATGTTTCTTTTTATCACTAACTGATCAGTCCAAAATTATGATGCTCTCAATAGATTATGATTATTCCTTTCTATAAGCAACTCACATAGAATCAATTACTGTGCAAACATATTTGCAAACAGAAGCCAAACCAAACCAAACATGAGCAGTAACATTTCAGGTTTTATTTTAATCTTCTCATCAAAGCTTGAGTCAAATTTAGATAGGTAATCATCATATGGTGTTTAAAGACAATAAGGAAGAAGCAGAAATGTAATAAAGAACATGTACAAATAAATGTCAAATGGATGATCCATATATTGTTAATACAACTCGATAGGAAATGTTCCCTCACAGTTAAGAATGTCCTTTTTTCTGCTAGATTGTTAGTTATCTGAACCTAAATATGGATGCTTTGGGTCTGTGGCAGTAAATGTTTAAAATTGATCTCTGTTTAAAATAGAAGATATTACAAAGTAGCACCTTTTTTAATCTTTAATTTTGGGCTTGGTAATGGGGCTTATTTTGAGTCAGGGCTTGTCTCCAAAATCTGTTCCCCATTGCCAGTGTCCTAATGCTTTTTGAGCACGACCTGCTGAATAACCACAATTCGCTGCCAAATATCTGGGAGTTAGAGATATGGCTTAAATGATTTTCAATTAAGCAAGTCACATGAGCAATACCATCTATGGTGGCCAACTTTATTTCTAGCAAGATTCCTTTGCCTAAAATAATCTACATCACATTGGGTGATTCACTATAATTACAGTGACGAGGACTAGGAATGGGGAGGGTTCAAGTTATAGTCCACCCTCTGCCATAAAAGTTCACTGGGTGACTTTGGGTCAGTCATACTGTCTCAGCCCAACCTACCTCCCAGGATTATGATGAATGAAAGAGGGAGCACTATATACCTATAGAAGAGAATATATATAGCTCTGGATTGCACTATGGAATCCTTGGATGTTACTGTATATAAAGAGAGAGCACCCCACTCCTTTCTAGCATTGAAGATGTTACCTAATCAGGTGATGAAACATCTGCAAGTGAACAACCAAACTCAGAGAACACCAAGAACTCCACTATATACCGTACTTTGCTTTGAGCTCCTGGATATAAGATGTAATATAATATACAAAGAAATATAATAAATAAATAGGTAGAGACATGAAATCAGCCACTTTCCCCAAAAACCTCATCTGAGAAAAGACTTAATAATTTTACCAATTAGATAGCTTTAAATTATAAATCATTTCATACATGTACTGATTTTATTAACTACTATACTTAGCTTTTACTGGATAGTATTTAAGCCTTACTTTTTGGAGTAGGGTAAATACTGTCAGATGCATGTAATTTGTGGAATTCCAGATATTTTGCATGGAATTCAATACATCCGGAAAACATTTTTAAAAACTCAATATATTGCTCTGTAAATTTCTGTGATTCTTAAGTTCTAAAGATATCTCTGAAAGACAGGCAATTGTCAGATAAAGGAAGATGCTTGAAGGTTTGCTAAATCTTGAAATATATGTATGTCTTTTGACCCATCACAAATATTAGATGCCTTCACTTAGGATAAGTTCTCTTTCCTAGCTCCTGTTGGAATATCTCTACATATAACTCCGTTGGTTGATTGGGCTGCTTGGAGGTCAAGTTATAACACCATTTTCAAATTGGGGTATACTATTTCAGGAAAATAGCATTTGGTTCATGTTGCCTACTCCAAAATGAAACTATAGATCCAGATCTTAATACTGATTTTAAAAAACCTAGTTATATGGAAGATTTGGATGGATGCTGGGATTTCTGTGTATAAACAATTATGGGATGATAATTATGAGTATTGTCATTTTCAATCTTAAAAGATAAATATCATTTGTCTATTGCTACCAGCTGGCAGTATTTACAGCTACAGGATTTACTGACATCTTGATTTCGATCAGCAGCATTTTCAGCTTCAGAGAAATTTAATTTCTTAAACAAGATCATTAAATCCTATATGATAAAGAAGTGCACCATCATTTCTTACAAATGCTTGCTACTTATAAATTAGGTCTGGAAAATTTAAACTCTGAATGGAGTAAGGAATGGGAGATCCTCATTTTGTTTAAACAAGGGAAAATTGCCTTAAATTTAGATCACAATTTAATACACCAAAGTATTAAACTTATTGGATCCCTTTACATTTATATAGAAAAAACAGTAAATAAATCAACATGTTGCTGGAAATGTAGTCAAAGTAATATTTCATTAAAACAAAAGCCTTTGCAGTATGCTAAAACTCCTGGGATGAAGGAATTACAGTGTAACTTGACTTTGAAGAAAAGGACATTTTAAAATGCCAGTGCTGTCCTCTCTTTATATATTTGTAATGTGAGATACATCACATTTTATTTTTTTTAAAAAATAATACATTATATATTATTTTTAAATACATTATTTAAAATACATTACGAATAATACATTTTTAAAAAATTACATATGTATAACTTGCTTCTGCACAGAAGCAAAATTGCAGGATGAAGTAGGAAATTCTACCACTGAGAACAGCTGCCCATGAGCTGTAGTATTATAGAAGAACCTCCAGAGATTTAGCACAGAGCAGTTAAAAAAAAGTTTCCAAATGAGCCAAGTTATAAAAGCAGGCAGGTTCAAATTCAAACAGAACAAGATGGATGCAATGGATAGAAAAAAATATTTAGAAATATGATTCATATAAATGCATGTCAACTTTCACAAAGGATGAATGGGTAGATCAAACAGAATTGAAAGTCAAACTTTCTAAACTTTCTCTGCCATTCTAAAGGAATCAAGGAATAAAAAAGCAAAATGCTGTTGCAAATGTTTAAGAAATTAATTATCAAAATGAAGTGTTATGATTACATAGGAGATGATTGTGGCACAAACAAGCTAAAACTGGAAAGATATACAGTAGTGATTTCCCCCCCCTGATAAATGTAAAAATAGAGGATCTAGAAATTTCTAATAAAATAAACAGAAGGTAGATTGGAAATTATTTGTGATTAGAAAAATAGCAACATGACTTTACAACACTGGATGATTTTGCTGAAATGAAAACAAACAAATAAAAACAGATTTTGTATGAAAGGATGTTTTAATTTTAATTTAATTTTTTAATTTATTAATATTTCTATACCGCCCTTCTCCCGGAGGACTCAGGGCGGTGTACAGGGCAAGAATAAAACACAGAAATTTACAAAAACTAAAAGATAATTAAATGCATGCCCGATTAAAATACAATTGATACATAGTAAAAACCCCAATAAAAATGATAAAAACCCCACCAATCCCCCCTCAGGCCAGGCCGGCTTGCTCGAACAAGTATGTTTTCAGATCGTGGCGAAAGGAGCGCAGATCGGGCGCCGTCCGGAGCTCAACCGGTAACTGGTTCCATAGCTCCGGGGCGCCCACAGAGAAGGATCTCCCCCTGGGGGCCACCAGTCGGCATTCTCTGACCGGTGGCACCCTGAGGAGGCCCTCTCTGTGGGAACGCACAGGGCGCAGGGAGCTTGATGCCGGCAGCAGATGTTCCCTGAGGTACTCCGGCCCCATGCCATGGAGGGCTTTGAACACCATTACTAGCACCTTGAATCTCACCGTTGATTATCTCCAATCAGTTCTGGTACTAAAATTGAGTTATTTAATCCTAATGTTACTATCTTTTGCAACATTCTCCTTTTTATAGCTCTTAGGGTTGTAGTAAATATACACACTATATATCCCATCGGTCTGAAATCTACTCATCACCTTTCACATAGGTTATCAAGTAAGCAGTGCATCTGTAGCTCCGCAGAGACATTAATAGACTAATTTCTCTGTTCTAGAATTTGTTATGTAGCTATGTTTTTGAGATGGCAATAGGGTATGTATATTAGGAAGGAAAGACTAGCATAAAGAATATCCTTATCCAAGAGTGCACGTATCTGTGCTACTTCTACTTCACATAAAATGAACAAAAAGTAAAACACATTTAGAGTTAAACCAAATTGTTTTGCATTATATTCAGGTATGAATTGACAAGGTGCCTCACATTTGCATTTAGATCTCTGTTTTTGAAGAGCAAAATAAATATCCAAGAAGATACGATAAAATGCCATAAAAAAGGAATTATTTTTTTATCAACCCACAGTTTAATGCTAACAATTGGGTTGCACTATGTTTTGGATTTAATTACAAAAAAAAGCATGACTGTCTTAATGATTTGTTATTAGATGATACATTTATGTTTCTGCATGCTTTGAAAATAAGGTTTTTTTAAAAAAAAACCTGATTCAAAAGCATTGTACTAATTAATATATTGCACCTAATAAAACAGTTCAGCTTTTTCACTGAATAGGTCTTTAATACAATGCTTAAAATATCAAACTCATCAAGCAGTTAAAATCCTTTTAATATCTAGGTGTCTATTTCCAACCTGTTACCTGCTGGTCTATTCAAAGAACAAAGCTTCTAGTAAAAGTCCCCAAAACATCCCTTGAAATTGCTAAATGAGCATGTTAATTTGGTAATAATTATATCCTAGCAGCTATTAAAGTATTTAAAGCCAAAGTTCTGGTTTTGATGCTATATGTGGCACTATATATTTGTAAAGGATCTCCTAGTTTAGAAATAATTCAATCATTTTTTAAAAAAACATCTTATTACAAGTTCCTAATTCAACTTCTAGTGCTCAAAAATGATTGGAATTAGGGCTAGATTAAGACTTTGCCATAGATTTTGTCTGAATCAAGTGTACTGTATTGGAAAACTTTCTTAGTCCATCTCACCATGCTAGATAGATTGTCTTCTACTATGAAGACAAATTTGGCATACCATGGTCTTACTTTGTCAGCACTACATGCTCTAAGACCTGATAAAACCCTGGCTGAACTAGAGTAGAATATTTGGAATTTAGATGTCTAAAATGACAATGCTAGTGTTCCCCATCCCTTTTAAAGCACAATTGCTTTTCCTGCCTGGATTGTTCTACTGTACATATTTCTTTAACATTTTATGTACAGTACAGAGGTTATTTACCGTGACTTGTATTGGGATAGTTCTATTAGGTCAATAGATATATAGTATAAGTCTCCTATATGAAAGCTGAAGTTGTTTTCATATAGAATTGGAGGCAAAACATCCGTCTGTCTGTCTGTCTGCCTATCTATTTATCTATAGCTACCCTAATCACACACAGTGACTCAAGATGATGTAAAATCCACAGTTAAAAATTCACAGTTTAACTTCCACCCTGTGGTAGTGATAACAAAATAAAACAAGCCACTTGATTAACTCCAAATGGGGTCTGCAGGCTTCAAGACCTGGTGGAAAAGCAACAAGATAGGGGGCCAATTTTATGTCTAGGGCACTAATAATTCAAAAGGACAGAGCTACCACAGAAAAAGCCCTTTTCCTAGGTCATACCAGCTGTACTTCCTTGATAATACATCTCTGCTGTATACTCAGTGACAGTCAGAATTAATACTTCCAACTATTTACAAATCTAACTGCCATTGTGACCAGGAAGCCATTACTGTTGTCCTGAATGACCACTTTTCAGAAACCCAAAAGAAGGTTCAAAGGTTTTATCAATAGCCTTAGTAGTTAGAAGCTACCTGGTTCTTCCCCCACACTATTGTTAGCTGTTCTTTATTTCAAGGTTCCCTTCCATTATTATATTGTTGATCTTTTTGTATGTGTGTTTGGTCTTGGCCATGCTATATCATGAAGTTCAATGGATGATTTTGGCCTAGTCATATAAGGATTTTAAAAGTTGCCTGATATCACTCAGAACTCAAATAAGATGTTCTATTTCAGTATTCAGTTATTATTTTTGAATAAACAAAGTTGAGAATTACATTCAATGTCTTACATATCAGGGCAGAAGATGTCTATTGTCATAAATAGCAAACACGGCTCTGCAGTCATAACTTTATGAAATACTATAATCATAACTCCAGCTACTAATACAATGACTCAGGAAAACCACAGGCTTGTTGGCAAATAGCTGCAAGACTGTTGATGAGCTTGCCAAGAACTGCATTGCATGATTGATTAGGATTGTCAGATGTACAATAGGCCCATTAAGGCCTGTGCAGAAAATGCCCATTGCCAGGGAAGGAAGAATGCTTGGGAGAGCCATGCCAAGTCTTGGCAGTTAATCAAATTATGTGGCAAATGGTAGTAAGACAGTCCTTTAGGAAAGGAGAAATGGAAGAAAAAGCATAATTATCAGGTCTACTGGGATGAGATGAAGCCATAGAAAGTCAATTATGTCCTTCCTTCCTTCCTTCCTTCCTTCCTTCCTTCCTTCCTTCCTTCCTTCCTTCCCCACAAAGGTCCCATTCTTAAAAAGAATCCCTCTTAGTTTTCGTGAATAATGGTATATTTATTTGCAATTACTAATTGCACAGACTAATTAAAGAGAAAATTTTAGTAAGAAAGAAGAGATGCAGGAGTTTGGGCTATTTTACTGCAGTAATTAACCAGAGTTTAAGAAAAATTCATTATTGTGCTCTTTATTTTTACCTCAGCATTGGTACTCCTTTGTGTCCAAGTGGCATGGAAATGCTTCTATTTAAGTTAGAAATTTTGCCCTATTAAGATAATATGTTCACAATATGCACTATACGTGTTTGGTTTTATTTTTAACAATTTCCTTTAGTAAATGACACTGTAATAGGAACCACTTATTAACTGCTGAGCTTCTGTGGCAAAGTTGGCACATATTTAATGATTCCCCATCCATTTATTCACTACAGAAAAGCAGACATTTTACTTTAGGCATAAGAGTATACAGTATGTATAAAAAAACTGCTCTCTATTAGATCTATTCAATCATTCATTCAAGATCCAAGATTTATATAAGAAAAGACAGAATTACATTTGTTAGCTTTTCCCTGTCAATATGTGTCTGTATGTCCAAGGTGGTCTCTTAAAGGTATCTACAAACGTGGATGTAGGCTACATAAGACTATTATGCAGTTGTCACCTTACTTGAATGCAGAGAGTTCGCAACAGTGAAGAGAGACGTTTGCAAGACTGAACCTGAGCACAACTATTTACAAGAAGCTATTGACCTGCTCTCTATTTTATTAATGCTATTGATTCAAAAGGAGCAGAGGTCCTCTTGTCATACTCAGCAGTTCTCTTTTAATTGAGACTGAAGCTATCACACCAAAAAAAGGCTTTTATCTATAAAAGGGTTTTATAATCTATGTCACCTTTAAGATAGCTAAATTAAAACAGATCTATGAAGATCTGTTGTCAGGGGAGCTCTTCTTAAGGGTTTCCTTCATTCTGTAGGAAGGATTGGATATGGTAGATTATGCAAGATGCTGGCAGGGAAGCCAGAAGGCAGAGTTAAAAGATAGAACATTAATACAATAACATCACCAAGTAAAGGTTTGGGACAGAGGTCTGAACAATGCTCCATAAAATGAGCACGACGCTTCAAATTGGACAGGTAAGCTTATTACACGTTGAAATCAATGAAGTCATACATTTTGGCATTTAAACAACCTTCCTCCCTTTCCATATATTGAGTAATATTTCATTAGAGCATAATAAAATAGAGATGGGGCTTTTTAGATGATAAGGATAGGAAACACAGAAGAGAAATAATGTATTAGAAGCAAAATAAATCTGCACTTGTAAAAGCTACTCCCAAGATGCAGTAGAAAACAGCTCTAGCATGCTGAGAAACAACCATTAATCAATCTCTAATACAACAGTGATGCAGATGCTTACCAGTCAGTCCTAATCACAGAAACCATTCCTATTCTGGTTAGTTTACGCCAAAAATCTAAAATTGCAGTAAATTGTCATAGTAAAATTTACTGATCTACATTTTAATGGCCTGAGATTAAAACAAAACAAACAAAAACCCCACCTGGACAGCACTTTCACTTATGTGAACAAACATTTAACGTGGATATAAATTTATATGAGAATTAGCTACTAAGCATTCATTATCAGCTTCTTCTATTTTGGGGGGTGGGGTGGGTAAACTTGTTCCCTCAGAACTGTTCATTCTTTCTTTTGTCTCTGCTGTGATAGAACCATAAGATGAAAAGACTTGCCATTATAATTACCATTTCAGCAATTAATTGCAAAGAAAAACTTAAAATGAACTTTGTAGTAAATAGTACAGTTAAAATATTAAATTTTAATATAAAGTTTTTAAGATTGATATTCCTAAAATCCTTCCCTATACAAATCAGCTACTTATGCATATATTTCACTGAAATCAACAGGGATGATGCGTCTATAATTGCAGCTTTAATGACATCAATTATGGCTCTTTATAATGAGGCTCTTAAGTCCACAAATTACAGTACGTATATTCTGTACACCTACCATCTAGGACTTTGGGGAAGGAGCCTACAACCCTGCTTAGCAAAATCAAAACAATAGGGCTAAATTCATATATCCTGAAGCAAGAATAATATTATCTAAAGAAAAGAACCACTTGCCAGTATCCAAAAATACAGAATCTAATTGTATTTAATTTCACCATTGTACAAAGTGGCAAAACTAAAAAGAAGTAATTCCTAATTTTGGCCCATGATCCTTTTGGTAGATGGGTGACAATATAAATTTGTTTAATAACAACAAAAATAGCATTTCCTTTATGCCCTATCTGATTACCTGAATAGAAGTCCTATTGAATACGATAATGCAGGGGTGTCAAAATGCCAGCCCACGGGGCTGGATGCATGATAGCGAAACTCTGCCCACCCAATTGTCGGCAATGGCAAAAAAGTTGCGTTATGTCATGACATATCAGGTGACGGTGTGAGTTTGACACCCCTGCAATAATGTTTACTTTCAGGTAAGTGCATACAGGATTTCAGCCTGGCACTAGAGATTAGGGTAGACTACCGGTTAGACTACTGCAATGCTCTCTTCATGGGGCTGCCCTTGAGGACCACTCAGAGGCTTCAGCTGGTGCAGAATGCAGCCACGCGAGTTGTGATGGGAGTCTCCCGATACTCCCGTGTAACACCTCTTCCCCACAAGCTGCATTGGCTTCCGGTTGCCCTCCGGGTGAGATTCAAGGTGCTGGTGATGACCTATAAAACCCTAAATGGCATGGGTCCGGATTATCTTAGGGAGCACCTGCTGCCAGCATCAATTTCCCATCGTCCTGTGCGCTCCCACAGGGAGGGCCTCCTTAGGGTGCCGCCAGTTAGGGAGTGCCGGCGGGTGATCCCCAGAGGAAGGGTGTTCTCTGTGGGCGCGCCTGCCCTATGGAACGATCTGCCTGTGGAACTCCGGACCGCCCCCGACCTTCGTTCGTTTCGCCGGGACCTAAAAACCTGGTTATTTAATTTATCTGGCCTGGACTGAGGGGTTTTAACTCTTTAAATTTTTTAACTTTGGGGGCTATTAATTGTTATTTAATTTTATTTTAATTGTATTTTAATTTTTATATTGTATTTTAACTTTGCCCTGTAAACCGCCCTGAGTCCTTCGGGAATAGGGCGGTATATAAAAGTAAACAAACAAACAAACAAACAAATAAATAAATAAATAAGGCAATAGGGACAATAGGGTAAAAGGCAATAGGTTGCCATCAAATACATCTTTGAAAGTTGGAGAAATTTGCATCTTGTGCTATAGCTATCAGTCCACTTTTTGAAGTAGCAATGATATTAGAGTTACAGACACTCTCACAACTAATGGCCTGTCAGTAAACCAAAAATAAGAAAGCTAATTTCAAAATTAATCTTACAATGTTCTATTCACAGGATATTTTCAACATTTTAACTTGATTAAGAATGTAATAAATGATGATAATGTTTAGAAGCTTATTAACTTTACTCCCAGTGAGTCAAAAGATGGAGTGGGGAACCAAATGTTTCCAGATAAAACTACAGCATGTAAATCATCAGGCACTCTACTACAGTTTGTTTCATTTTGGTTTGAGTTTGACATTTACACTTCCTTGAAACTGATGTATTTATAGAAAAAAAAAACTATCAAATGCCAAATTGGGGAGAGCATTATATTTACACCAGGCACTCGTATGTTTTCATACAATTCTCATTCAGTGTCTTGCATACAGTTCTCACACATGAGGCCTTTCCAGGAGTTTGTATCCCAGATTTCTCAAGAGAGGAAAAAATTGTTTCAAGCAAACCCTTCAAATGTTGATAATTGATTATGGTGCATTAACATGACTGATGCTGCACTAGCTTGTCTGGTTTTCTGATGCATTTCCTACAATGTAGCTTTAGGGTCTATGTGTCACTAAGACAGTTTGTTTTTTGTTTTGTTTTTAAGTTTTATTTTATGAGCCTGCACTGAACAAATTTGGAGCTATAAAGCATAATTGATGGACACTGAGTCTCTATGGTGACGTTGCACAAAAGTCTCATTCCACCTATCAGCATAGCAAGACAAAATAATTTTCTTTTGTTGTACTCTTTAAACTTCTCATGGCCCACAAACTGACCTCCAGATTTTATCCACAATATTATATACACTAAAAAGAATTGGGGACATTTTCTTTGATTTTATTAATGACAAATTGCTGCAAAACGCAGGACTATTTTAAGGGTGAACATTGTGTAAATTGTGATTGATTCCCAGATGAGTTCATCCTGAATATAGTCAGAGCTATACACACCATGCCAGCTAAACAAATAAAAAGATGTTTATGAAGACAATAAAAAGCAGAGATAAAAGCTGAAAATCACAGCCTGCATAAATCTTCTTACTTTGCATCACAAACTTCAATATTGGTATTTGGGAATGTATCCCACTTAGATCAACATTTGTGCAGTGCTTCCAGGGTTCAAAGTGTATATCATTTATTACCTAATTTCAATTCTTATCCTTCTTATTATCCTATTTAATATATTCTCCACAATGCAGATAATCATCTATGGGACTGACCACGACAAGGTGCATTCTTAGTGCTCACTGAGCTTGATTGGTTTGTTTGCAGACATTTCATTACCCAACTAGGTAATATCATCAGATATATGTCTTCATACTTTCTGATGCATAGTCAGCCTCTTTCCAATTATGTTTTATTTCAGAATCATGGAGAGACTTACTGCAACTTCATTTTCATACACACACACACACACACACACACACATATATATATATATACATAACTTTTTTTAAAAAAAAAGCACTAGGATTCTCAAGCACATGAATTCTATATCTAATGATCTATTGAACAAGTTTCTCCTATTGGCAGAACAAGGAAGTTAGGAAATTATTCAAATAACCAAATATTCATATATCTTCTGTACCAGTAACAGCCTTATTGTGCAAATCACTTTTTTCATGTTTCATCAAAATTGAATGAATATGAGTGTGAATCTCTTTTCATTTCATTTCCTTTAATTTGGCTTAATTCCAAACTATCAATTATTAAATCTCCAAATTACAAAGCTTTTTAAGCCCCTTTCAAGCCAAATCATGGCATCTTTTTTTAGGGAAATATAAAGCAACAGTACAGAAGTTAATTTCATCACAACATCTAAGTATCAGCCAGGTTCATTTGCAAATTTATATTTCACTGTGCTTAACTGTATAATTGATTATTATTCTCCTAAGATGCCCAGTTATCTGTTCTCAGGCTGTTCCCTGTGCCCTCTTTGCTCCTGATGGGTTTCCAGCCCTCCTCCAGCTTTCCTTTGATTACTGCCTTGGCAAACTACATAGGCTGATCTCTTTCCTTGTTGCTTCAGGCTTCCAGAAATTGTTCTTTTGAAATTGCATCGCCTGGTATTCCATGTCTGATATCTGAGGCTTAGGTTTTTTCTTCTTCTCTATATTATTGGATCACTGATGTGAAAGTTGGTCCCAAACTTACAATAATTAGGCCTTAATACTTCAGAAAATCAATGTCTCAATTTCCTATATAATTATGATACTTTAAGTATTGAGATCAATAATTTCAAGGATCTATTGCTTATCATATACCAACATTTCCAAAGCACTTATTCGTCCTTCACCTTAGAAGGTATTGTTGTACCATTCCACAATGTCCAATATGCATAAGTAGGCAAGCAGACAAGTAAAGAAGCTACTTGAGAGGAAATGTATTTTGTTCCCTTTTTAAATGCAAAGTTACTTCAATTTTCCTTTCCAATCTTGTACTTGAATCAGAAAATCTCCACTTTTCTATATTAAGTGGAGGCTGTCTGAGGTTCAAATTAACAAACACAAAAAACACACACAATAGCAGAAACTGTTTATGAAAATGCATATAAAGGTAAAGGTAAAGGTTCCCCCGCACATGCGTGCTAGTCGTTTCCGACTCTAGGGGCCGGTGCTCATCTCCGTTTCATAGCCGAAGAGCCAGCGTTTGTCCGAGGACGTCTCCGTGGTCATGTGGCCGGCATGACTAGACGCCAAAGGCGCACGGAACGCTGTTACCTTCCCACCGGAGTGGTCCCTATTTTTCTACTTGCATTTTTACGTGCTTTCGAACTGCTAGGTGGGCAGAAGCTGGGACGAGTAACAGGCGCTCACTCTGTTACGCGGCACTCGGGATTCGACCCGCCAAACTGCCGACCTTCTGATCGACAAGCTCAGCGTCCTAACCCACTGAGCCACCGCGTCCCTGAAAATGCATATACAGTATTACAAAAAAGAGCACATAGCACAATAATATGCAATAGTAAGGGAAATTATTCATAAAAATGTGAATCTTTGGAGTATTATATATAAAATGTATGCATTAGAGCATGGATGTCAAATTTGCGATGTCATATGATGTGTCGCAACATATTGTGACTTTTTTCCCATTGCCGGTAATGGGGTGGGCGTGGTTTTGGCATGACACATCCAGCCCGCGGGCCGGCACTTTGACACCCCTGAATTAGAGAAAGTGATTTTGAAATATACATATGAATATTTTAAATATATGTATGTTACCTGTTCATGGGCATCTTCAAGGAGTGAGAGGGACAAGTTATAACTCATGTATGTTACCTGAGTGATGATATCATGATGTGTGTTGATGTCATTTTGGTGTCTCCTAATAATTGGAATGTCCCCTCTCCCTTTCAACCACAATAAAGCTAACTGGGAACTGTATGTCATGGGTGTTCCTCTTCTATGGAGCAGCCATCTTCCAATGTGGATGGCTCCCTCTCTCATGGTCTTTTTAGAAGTAGATTTAAAAAACAGCTTTTGTAGAAGCTTGGAAAACGGACTGTGAAGTCATCAGCATCAGCATTAGCTCTATTGATTTCAACATTTTGTATTGTTTAAAATAATTGTTTTAACAACCACTGAAAACCATTTAGACCAGACATGTCAAACTCGCGACATCACGTGACATCGTGCAACTTATCAGAGCTTTTTCTCCATTGCCGGCAATGGGGTGGGCACAGCATCCACGTGATGAATCTGACCCATGGGCTGGCAGTTTGACACCCCTGATTTAGATGATCTTGGACTACGGTGGTAATTAAATCACACAAATAAATCAGGAAATAAATGCAGCTTAATTAGAACAATTTTTAAATGTATAGCTATCCTTTTTACACCATATGCAAACACTATCTTTTATAAATATGGATTTAAGTATAGACATTTAGAAAATGTTCTTTTCCAGGAAATTTTGTATTCAGATAACTTCTGAATGAACAAAACCCCACTGAGGAACAAATGTAAATTTATTTAAAGAATTTATAGCCCAGGTAATAGAAGAATTCCTTAGGCACTACAAAAGTAATATAAAATTTATTCTGATAAAAGAATAAGAAAGGTAGACAAATAATAAACTATGATGGAGGGAACGCTTAAGTATTACAACAGAGGTTCTCTAATGTTGTGGTGCCATGGATCCCTTAAAACATTTAATTGCATTATTTTTTTTGGTACTGCCACAGGAATAAATTACACAAATGATATTCCTGGTCTACTTGGATAAGCTGACTGTCTACTTTCTTTTCAGACCAGGAGTACAAAGTGGCAGCAGTCTGTATGTGCTTGCTAAAGACAACCCCACCCAAGATACTGTTATCTAGTTTCATGTTCCCTCTTTTCCAAGGGTAGCTTTTTCTGGGTTTAAGCCTTAAGGCTTCACTCTGGATCCTGCAGGCGCACTCCAGGCAGCCCAACTGCGCTGCCGCCCTGATAGCAGGAATACCGTGCATAAAGGTGTATTGCACTAGGTATTAAATTGATGTTGAATTTAATTACGGCAGCGAGACTTTTAGTAGCGCAATATTGGAAGAAGGAAGAACTTCCGACTATAGAAGAATGGACTTTAAAAGTTTCTAACTTGGCGGAGATGGCAAAGATTTCAGCGTATTTGAAAGATCAATCGCAACAGAGATATACTGTGGAGTGGAAGAGATGGATAGACTATATTCAGAATAAATATGGGACTAAAAAGTTTCACTTAGCATTTGAATAAGTAGCGGATTTATATGATGTATAATTAGCTTGTAGTTATTTTATTAAGAGTTAAAGTGCGATAGAATTTAATATCTTATTGTTGTTTGCATATTTTAGATTATGTTTGTTTGTATTTTTATACCCTGTATTTAGCTCTGGGAAGTCGGGGAGGGGGGAGGGGAGGAGAGAGTTGGGGAGGGGGGAGGGGGAGGGGAGGGGTTTTGTATTCCAAAATGTACTGTAAAACTTTTCAATTAAAAAAAGGTGTATTGCACTAGGCAAACAGGAAGTAAGTGTCATGTCCCTGTGCGATGCTCCACATGAAGCACCCTATCTGGACAGCGAGGGTTCTCTATTCTCTCAATGTGTAGCATTGTTTGAAACTTCCTCCCTTAAAATGCAGAAATTAGGGATAAACTGTCCCAGGCTAAAATAATTAGAAGCAAAACAGTTGTAGTACTCAAATAACAATCATGACCAAAGTTTGATACAAAGTTCAAATAGTTAAGACTCTGCTCTTGTGGTTGGGTATACAATTGGAAGGGAAAGGGAGGACATGTAACCAAAGATTAATTTATCTTTTTTTTTTCACTTTTTAATTCAGTAGCAGTCTTTTTTGTATTATCTTGCTTTTTTTCTTCCTTTGTATTTCACTATTTCCATTTTTTTTTTTTACTTTTTGCGTTTCAATAATTTTTGGATGTCAATTTTTTCTCCTTTCTGCATTTCAATATTTTAACAATAAAGGTATAGGTTTTTTTGCTTTTTTTTAAAAAAGTAATAAACAATACTAAGTAAACATCACCAAGCTAAGCAATGTTAGAACCCCAACAGATTGGGGAAAAATAAGGTGTATGTGAAAGAGCCTTGGTGGAGCAGTGGGCTAATGGCTCCTTAAGTAACACCAGCTGCCTGCAATTAGTGCAGGTTCGAGTCCCACCAGGCTCAAGGTTGACTCAGCCTTCCATCCTTCCAAGGTAGGTAAAATGAGGACCCAGATTGTTGGGGGCAATAAGCTGACTTTGTAATAATGCCGCTTGGGGGGGGGCAAAGCCCTAATAAGCAGGCATATACATAGAATGAAGGCTATTGCTAAGCACATTTGATTTGTGCTTAGATTGTAAGCCGCCCTGAGTCTTCGGAGAAGGGCGGGATATAAATGGGATTAAAATAAAAAATAAAAAATAAATAACAGTAAGGAAGGTATGACACTTAGTCTCTCATTGTCACTCATCATGCTTCACTTGGTAGAAGAATAAACACAGACGGTAGGAATGAAAATTCATTTCATGGTTTGTGGTGAGGTTTGTTTACCAGCCCACATGAAGTTGTCTCAGAAAGAAAATATTACTTTTTGACCAATCTTATTCTCCCCCTCCAACTCGTATTAATTGATTTGCATGAGTTTCAATATATAATGTTAAAAAGACAGGATTTATTTATATCCAACTTTTCAACACCACTTTTCCTTTAAATAATAGGAAGGCACTTGACATAATAAATAAAATATTTATAAATATAAATAAGCAATGCAATTAAACAGCAAGAACTTTGACTTGTCTAGCAGATTCTCAGCATTGTGGCCATAAACCTTTTTTGCTCACAGAAAATGAATTCTTAATATCATATTGAGTTTTATGTGCAGTAAATTTCACCGGAGGAGAATAAACAATTTGTCTGCTCTCCATCTTTTCATTCTAGTTTTTATGCCTCTAGGTCTTTGTTTGTTAGACTCTGGGGAATGAAAAAATATTCTGTACAGTTTTGCCTGGATAAACATACTATAAATTTACAAATGCTATTTAGTGGCCTCACAGGAATACTACACTTGTAGTAGCAGAAAAATAACTTTTAGATAGATAATCTATTTATTAACTGTATCTGTTGGTCTGACAATACATATCCATATCTATGCATAGTGGCCTCTTCTCAGTTCTCTTTGCCAAACACGACTTTAATTAACTTGTCTGCCATTTGAAATTTTTCTGGGATACAATGCAGGCGGGATCATTAAACCCAATCATATTTTCTGCCTTGCCTGATATTTCATCGGAGCTATTCAAATCAATTTACCCAACAGAGACATTTGTCCCTGGCCTGTCACCATGGCCCATGCAGAGCGTCCTATACTGCTTTATCTTTTGGCAAGGCCATCATAAGCAAGCGACAGAAAGGGTGATGTATGGGATCTCAAATAAGTTATAAATCCTCCATCCCTTCATCATCTGTCAAACACAGAGAATTTACTCCAACTGGCCTTGGCAAAAACAGCCTCACCGTGCTTAGAAAAAGCCGGTTTTAAGACGACACACACTTGGAGGTAAATAACCCCCCCCCCTGCACTTCAAATCCAAATGAATGATTTTGGAAAGAAGAAAAGCAAGTACTCAAGACATATGAAATGACACTCATCTCTCTGGATACTCGTGCAGGATAGACAAGATGGTACAAATATCAAGGTAAAGTGTGAATTCAAACAATCCTTTTGCATTATCAGCTTATACCTATTTAACAATAGGATCTACTATGTGACTTCCAGATGGATAAAATTGCCACCTTGCAAAGAGCACTTTGCTGTAATAAATAAGATACTTTCCTCTAGTGCAGGGGTGTCAAACTGCCGGCCCACGGGCCAGTTGCATCATACAGAGGCCACGCCTACCCCAGCTCTGGCAATGCAAAAAAAGTCACGATATGTCACGACACGTCACGTGATGTGGCAAATTTGACACCCGTGACCTAGTGCATCTGATCCTCCTCTCTTCTTCCTTCCTTCCTTATCACTTTTTCTATCATCTTTCTTTCTTCCTTCCCTCCCTCCCTCCTTTCCTTCCTCTGTTTCTCACTGTGTCTCCCCTTCCTCCTTTCCTTCCTCCTTTCCATCCTTCCTTCCCTCTGCCTCCTCCTTTCTTGCTTTCCTGGCTCCATCATTCCCTCCCTCTTTCTCTCTCCCTCCTTGATCACTATAAAGAAGAGATAAATACCAATAAATATACTATTTTCAGCCCCAACAAAGTAGCCACCTAATAGTCAGTGCAACTGACTATACAACTTCCTCCAACAAAATGGCTACCCAGACAACTTTATCAGAAAATGTCTAATGTCCCAACCCACTACAGAACAACAAGTACAAGCTATAAACAGAATAACACTGCCATACATCTAAAACATCTCAGAAACAACAGGCTAATAAAGCAACAGAATCACCATAGCACACAGACTAAAGCCTACCTAAACTTTTTAAGTAAATCAAAAAACCCAGTAAACCTAGAAGAAAAAAAAACTAGGAGTCATCTATAATATACAATGTATAGATTGTTACACCACTATGCAAGACAAGCAAGCAGAAGACAGGACGAAAACCCCTTAATTTAACAACAGACTGTAAGATTGAACCATTGTTTCAACTGGGAAACTATAAACCTCCTAAGGTAAAGGTAAAGGTAAAGGTTCCCCCGCACATGCGTGCTAGTCGTTTCCGACTCTAGGGGCCGGTGCTCATCTCCGTTTCATAGCCGAAGAGCCAGCGCTTGTCCGAGGATGTCTCCGTGGTCATGTGGCCGGCATGACTAGATGCCAAAGGCGCACGGAACGCTGTTACCTTCCCACCGTAGTGGTCCCTATTTTTCTACTTGCATTTTTACGTGCTTTCGAACTGCTAGGTTAGCAGAAGCTGGGACGAGTAACAGACGCTCACTCTGTTATGCGGCACTCAGGATTCGACCCGCCAAACTGCCGACCTTCCGATCGACAAGTTCAGCGTCCTAACCCACTGAGCCACCGCGTCCCTATAAATCTCCTAGACCAGGCTAAATCCAAAAGCACTAGAGAATTCCTAGAAGCTTGGAACTCAGACAAATCAGTCATCAAAAGACACACAGAGATAAATAACATATATACACCATTCAAAAGAGAGAATAAAAAAGGCTAAAAAGAAAACAAAAAGACCAGAACATCTCTTTGCCAGCAATCAACTCCCAGACAAGCAGAAATTAACACAAAGATTAACATCAGACAAATAATCAAGGGGTAAACAATACCCTAATCAAGAAACCACCAACTCAAACAAACAATTCAGCAATAAACAACAGCCTACCCATGGAATTACCAAGAAGAAACAACATCCCCATCAACACTGACAGGACAAATTACTGTATATAAATAGAAAGCGTACATATAGAAATAGTACTATAGTAATCTTAAGATAGCCATTAAATAGTTAATGTAGTCCATTCTGCTTACATGCATTAACCTTTTATATCAAAAGGTTTATATTACATACTTAAATGATATACTCAATCAAGAATTTAGCTTATAAATTTCCTTTTGTTTATTTTCCAAAAAATATATACTATGCAATGCCTAGTCTGAGGCATCAACTCTCTGTGCATCCTATCAAACTCTGATCTGGAAAGAAAGAATTAGATTGCATAATGCAAAAAAGACAATATTGTCCCCTACCAAAAAAGTGACTAAAATTCAGATAACACCTGGCACTCCATTTTGAATATCGTGGGGGAGGGGATATAAACATAAACTTTTCCTGCATTTTAAGTACTGTATTTGTGATATTCTTATAATAACTAATGTGATGTTATTAATTTGTACTAGCCACTTTTATATACCAAAAGATACATGCTTTGGACAATGCATAGTTCATTTAATTATCTACAATAATAGTTGCTCAGCAATAGAATCAATATTTTATCCAGAAACCCAATCTGGTTTGTCATTTTTCAAGGATTGAAAATTGAAAGATTTTTTTCTCCTATTCTTTTTAAAGTACTTGCTTTTTGTATCCCAGTCTCCTTTTAGAATAGGCCTGTAGTCCTTTCAGAAGTTATAAAATAAAGGCTTTAGCAAATTACCACTGTAATCTAGCAATGCATATGTATTCTTGTATCACATCATTTGGAAATGTTGGTGGTCCTCAAAAGTGCCTAAAGACTCTGTAAAGTCACAAGGGATTATGAAGCCATATGTCATTTTACCATCAAAAAAAAAAATTTCTTGTCACCTTACATTCACTGATTTTAGGTGTGTGTTTTTTTTCCCTTCCTTTCCTACAGATGCATTCAGAAGCTTGCTGTAGGCTCAGGGAGGTGTAGGGGAGAGAAATGGTAGGGAGGGGAAATCCTGCTTTTTTCTGGTCTCATAGACGAAATAAAGTAGTTTCTCTCTCTGGGAAAGCCTGCAGAGGACTTTTTAATGAAAAATGTGTTAACATTATAAAAGTGATGATACTATGTTTTAGAAAGAAATCAGGCTCTGAAAGATCTGCAGAGCTTTTTTTCCTTGTGCTGAACATTACCTCCATGCAGAAACCATCTCTTTTGGGAAGGTGCTCATTTTCCATGGTTTTTGCACCTATTTTTCAAGGACAATGATTTAGCAGTTTGGTCCTGCAACTGGAATTTCCCAGGAACAACAACAACAAAAAAATGTCGTACTTGAAAGAAAAGCAACTTTGCAACCAATGTTGAATAGCTTTGTTAAGATATTGCTTACATAATAACTGCTAAATGGATAACAGAAAACAGAACAAGTTTTTTCCCCCATCCTAGTGCACAGGATAACTGTGGTCATATATCATATTCAGCTTTAATAGTTGGGTTCACACATCAAGCCAAGATGGATTTTTTTGGTTGAAAAGCCGTAGTTCACCCTAATTACATTAAAACGTAAAGGCATGTTGGAGTGGTACAAGAGTGGTACTGAAGCAGTTCCCTTGCCCAAAACAAAATTGTCTGACTTTTTTCAGGATTTCTTTACTGACAACCTTGGATTTTACAGACAATCCAATTACTAAGGATAGGTAAAGGTAAAGGTTCCCCCACACATGCGTGCTAGTCATTTCCGACTCTAGGGGCTGGTGCTCATCTCCATTTCAAAGCTGAAGAGCCAGCATTTGTCCAAGGACGTCTCTGTGGTCATGTGGCCAGCATGACTAGACGCCAAAGGAGCACGGAACGCTGTTACCTTCCCACCGTAGTGGTCCCTATTTTTCTACTTGCATTTTTACGTGCTTTCGAACTGCTAGGTTGGTAGAAGCTGGGACGAGTAACAGGCGCTCACTCTGTTACGTGGCACTCAGGATTCGACCCGCCAAACTGCCAACCTTCTGATCGACAAGCTCAGTGTCTTAACCCACTGAGCCACCGCGTCCCTTTTTTTTTTACCTTACTAAGTATGGTCACTCCATTTAATCCTCTTACACCATTTTCTTGAGCACAGGTTCTCCTCAGGGCTACACCCTAAGTCCGCTGTTGTTCACCCTGTTGACCCATGACTGTTGTGATAGGTTTGCCATCAACCATATTGTGAAGTTCGCGGATGATACAACAGTAGTGGGCCTTTTTCGTGATGACAACTGCAAGGAGGTTGAGGGTTTTGTGAACTGGTGTAAGGAAAACAGCCTAGTTTTAAATACTGGAAAAACCAAAGAGATCATTGTCGATTTCAGAAAAGGCAGTCACAGCCACACTCCTCTGTGCATCACTGATTCACCTGTGGAGATGGCTGCCAGCATCAAATTCCTGGCTGTGCAGCTAACGAGTAGGCTGGTTTGGTTGCTCAACAGCGAGTCACTGGTGAAGCGGGCACAGCAGCGTCTGCATTTTCTGTGTCACATGAGAAAAGCACAGCTTCCTTCCCCTGTCCTTCCCACTTTCTACAGAGCGGCAATCGAGAGCATCCTGTCATACGGCATCACAGTCTGGTTTGGAAGCATTACTGCTTCAGACAAGAAGGTGGTACAGAGAGTGGTGAGAGTGGCTGAAAAGATTATTATCAGTTCCCTCCCTTCCATCCAGGACATAGCACATAAGCGTTGCTTGAGCAGGATCCGTAAGATTGTCTAGCACACTACACATCCTATTCACGACCTGTTTTCCTTGTTAACTTCTGGGAGGAGGCTTTGTGGTATCCGAAGCAGAACATACAGATTCAGTTACAATTTTGTTCCTTACAGTATTAACCTTGTGAACTCTAAAGCTTTCCCACTCTGTTATGTATTCAAGATAGACAGTGATTAATATTGATATTTTACTTATATGTAAAGTTGTAGGTCTATACATATGTTGTATATTGTATGTTTAAATGTGTGTTATGTATGTGTACACTTTGAGAGCAAGCAACTAAATTTCATTTTTAATGTGTGCCATTGTGCCCACAGTAAAAAAAAATGACAATAAAGGTTGTCTGTCTGTCTGTCTGTCTGTCTGTCTGTCTGTCTATCTATCTATCTATCTATCTATCATGGCCATCATCAACTAGGAACTGCCTCTTACCTGGATAGATCACTTATCGCTTTTTCCAATCCACTTTCCTTATAAATGAACCACCAATAAAGAAAAACCTCCCTTGTCTCTAGTAGAAGTGAAACAAGACTATCATGGATGGATGGAAGGAAGGAAGGAAGGAAGGAAGGAAGGAAGGAAGGAAGGAAGGAAGGAAGGAAGGAAGGAAGGAGGAGCTGTAGCTTTGGTCCTTTCTCTATCCTGTGTTTAAATATAGCCATTTTCGCTAACAATAAGATTATGACAATCATTCAGTTAAACACCATATACATGCCTTTTTTTAAAAAAAATATTGTTTTGTAATTATTATCTTTATTGTTCTTAAACTACTTGAGCAGTTTCTTTATATGAGCTTAACTTAAGCAGAACAAGAAGAAGCAATTCAGCTGAGGCTATCCATTTCTCCTTCCAAGTAGCACTTTACTTCAGAGAAAATCATTGGAATTCAAGTATGTTCCACTCCTCCTGCTCCACCTACTCATCCACTGCTCATCCCCACCACACAGGGTTGTTTTTCCTCATCTGTCATTACCTAAATATCAGCCATTTATAGTCCAGCAAACAGTACATTAGTTCTCAGACAGTTCTTAATTTGTCATTCCTTGTATTAGGATCCACTTTATCTATTCAATAAATGAGGCTCCTGAAAGTGCCTCCCCTTCTCCTAATGAAGTTGCAGTCATATTATCTTCTGTTTCCCAAAGTTTTGGAAGGGCACAGAAATACGTGAGATTCGCCTCATTCAGCGTTCTGTTTCCTTCAGGTCTCTCTCTTGATCTCTCTTTCATTATCAACCTCCTTATACATCCAGGTGAGCTAGAACTGATGTTGCTGGAGAATGACTTGCTCTGCCAGCATGAACTTGCCAACTATTCTGCAAAGGAAATATACTTCTCTTTAGTGTGTGGCCCAAAGAAATAACTAACTTCTCTGGTTTACGGTAGAATTATGCTCAAGAAAGAGGATTGAGCTGTATGCAATGAAATTTCATTTTAATGTATGCCAATTAGTGTACATTCAAAGTGACAATAAAGTTATTATTCTATTCTATGATTGTAAATATATGAACACTATAATCCCAAATAATGTTGGATGAAGACAGATAAATGTAATTTTTTGTGTTTAAAGGTACTCCCTGACTTATGATTGTTTATTTAACAACAGTTCAAAGTTACTATAACCTTGGAAAAAGTGACTTACAACCCATCCTTCAACTTACAACTGTCACATCACTTCCATATTCACAGGAGGCTTGGCAACTGGCTCACATTTATGATGGTTGCAGCATCTTATAGTCACATGCTCATGATTTGCAACCTTCCCAGCTGACTTCCAACAACCAAAGTCAATTGTGGAAGCTTAATGATCACATGAGTCACTTAGCAACTATGTGATTTGTTTAATGACCATGGTAAAAATGGTCATAAAATCACTTAATGACCCCATTGCTTAATGACTAAAATTCTGGTCCCAATTATGATGATTAGCTGAAGACTATTTGAAGTTTCCTTTGATGAAAAAACATGGACATTCCTTTGAGCAAAAAAGTATACAAACAAATGAAAGAAATGTGTATTTCTTCAAGTCAGATTCTTAGACCCACCCTCAAATTTTAGTTAAAACCAGCTACAGTAAAGACTGCTAGCTTTTATTTCATACATATAGCTGGAAAGGTTAATTCTTTTGGCAAGATACAGTACATGGCAATACCATAGAATAGAACAGAACAGAACAGAACAGAACAGAACAGAACAGAATAGAATAGAATAGAATAGAATAGAATAGAATAGAATAGAATAGAATAGAATAGAATAGAATAGAAGCTGGAAGGGACCTTGGAGGTCTTCTAGTCCAGCTCCCTGCTCAAGCAGAAGAACCTATACCAGTGATGGCAAACCTTTTAGAGACCGAGTGCCCAAACTGCAACTCAAAACCCACTTATATATTGTCGGGTGCCGGGTGGGCGTGGCCCATTGGTGGTTGTGGCCAATAGGGTGGGCATGGCCCATTGAGTGGGCGTGGCTTTGGTGGTAACGGCAGACTGGGTGGGACTAAAAAGTGCAATCAATCAATTCCAACTTTGCAAGATCTTTTTTTCCCCATGAGAAGTTGAAATTGATTGATTGAACCTTCACACAGTGGTGGACGCCTAAACCAAAAAGATTTTATAAAACCCAGCTGAAGGCCTAGGATGGGTGATGGGGCACGTGCCCACAGAGAGGGCTCTGCATGCCACCTGTGGCACGTGTGCCATAGGTTCGTCACCACGGACCTATACCATCTCAGACAAGTGACTGTCTAGCCCACAATTTCTGGAGGCTGTTCAACTGGTTAATTGTCTTCACTGGTTAATTGTCTTCAATTAAGTTTCTCCTTAATTCCAGGTTGCTTCTCTCTTTAATCAGTTTCCAACAATTGTTTCTCATCCTTCCCTCTGGTGCTTTGGTGAATAACATGACCCACTCTTCTTTATGGCAACCCCTCAAATACTGGAATACTACTATCATCTCTCCCCTATTTCTTCTTTTCTTTAGACTAGCCAAACCCAAGTCCTGCAGCTGTTCTTTGTATGTTTTAGTCTCCAGGCCTTTGATCATTTTACTTGCTTTGTCAATACTATAATGGTTGAATTTTTCCTTATGAAACCCAGCTGATTATTTGATTGCCCTCCAAGTTGACTAAAAGCTTGATTTCTTGTACCCTTAAGGGTAAGTACTACCACAGTGTCACCAACAAAAGGAAAGGCAACAGTGCCAAAGAGACTTTCATGCAGTCAATCCCAAAATTCCTTGATGTATCCAAGGGATGACTTTCCATTGGGTGCTATCTAATTGGCCTCCCTCTACTGATGAAGTGTCATCTAGCAGAGAATAGATTCCTCACAGTTCATACTTTTCCAAAGACCTCTAAGCAGTTTGATTGGAGGGAGGAAACTAAATCAGAGTGGTGTGTGTGTGTGTGTGTGTGTGTGTGTGTGTAAAAGGAATATGAGTTGGATAAACTCTCTTGTAACTGGGCATGTATAGTCATGGGTCCTAGATTCTGATGAATTTTGTAACTTAGCCCATTTGAGATACATTGATTCAAAAGTGTTGACCTATGGTGCATCATTTCACCCAACAGAAAGTTAAAAACAAGCAAACAGGTGTGAGAATCTTAGCCAAATATAGATATTTGAAGCCCTTCTCATAGTCTTTTGAAATGTGCACTTTTTCTATGTCCACTTTTTCATTTTCTATATTTCAGCAGGCATGAAAGAGAATCACAGTATATAAAAATTAAACTGGAGAGAAGGAGAACAGTGTAAGAAAAATAACTTATCCTAATATTCACAATCCCCCACTATTAGCCATAAAATTATATTTGATGAATGTTCACTTTATTTTTAGCCTCTTACATTATGCAGTAGATGAGCCATTGTGAGATCTTGGGATTAACTTCTAGAACACCTCTTTGTTGCTAATCAAACTAATCAAAAGCCTGTTAATTCTCACACCTTAGTCACTTTTCCAACATCACTGCACCCAATTGTTCCTGAGAACAAGCTCGTTGATCACTCTTGCCCACGTTTTTTTTCCTTTTTGAACTAAGGGAAGTACTTCTTTTTTCTTACTGGCGAGATTTCATATGTTATCAGAGTGCTGTGCATGTGCACATATGTATATTTGCATAGAAATGTTCAACACACACATACAGACACAGGCACACACACACACACACACACACATTTGATAGTTTATTGCAGTTTCCACTGGACAAAGCCCATGACAACGGACAATTATTTTTGTGTTGGCCTTATTTATTTATTTATTGATTGATTGATTATCTGAAATCATTTTGTTCTTCACAAAATAGTAAATAAACATGAGTGAAAAGCACTGAAGAACAGCTTTACTAGGTTTGTTTCCATCCACAATATTCCATGCCCTCCACTCTACACCCATTGCTACCAACAAAGTTCCTAGGGAAAAAATGTCCACATAGACTTCTATGTACTCAAGAATCATCAGTTATTCAAAGCCATACAACACAATACATGCAGCCTTCCTTTTACACTCAATATACAGTTAGCAGTGAAGAGAGCTCTTGAATCCTCTAATACAGAGGTTTTTAACTATTTTATTGGAAACAAAATCAACAAATTATCTGTAAGCTCTCTATTTCCTTCATGTCTATGCATTCTGGGGAAAACAAAATACTTTCTATTGTACATCTGGCAACTTGGTTTCGCTTTTTGTTTTGAAATATTGTAAACCCATGCATAAATCCAGGATAATTCTGAGATAGAAACTAGACATGAGAGTTATAATAAAAGAGAATTCCTGTAACTCAGGGGTCCTCAACCACAAGTCCATGGACTGGTACCGGGCCACGGCATGCCAGCAACTGGTCCTCACAAACAAGCAAAGCTTGTGGGATACAGGCAGCACACAAAACCATGCACCCTCATCCTCAGAAAAACCTTTCTCTATGGAACCGGTCCCTGGTGCCCAAAAGGTTGGGGACCTCTGCTGTAACTCATAAGTTGAACTGTGGAGTTCTTGGTGATCTCTGAACTTGTTTGTTTGTTTGCAGATGTTTCATAACCCAACTAGGTTTCCACTTGATGATGCTACTTGTTGGGTAATGAAACATCTGCAAGCAAACAGCCAAGGTCAGGGTTATAATTGCAGTGGCAAGATGTTTTTGCAAACTGCATTGGGCCATATTATGCACATAGACAGAATGAGGATCAGAGGGGTGTTAGGTTGTGAAAAATAGTCACTAAGATTCAGACTTAATCAAGGACAGTATTTGAGAGCACTTATTTATACATTTATACTGTTTCCATTCCTTCCCAAAATGAATAGGTGGCTGACCCCCAAACTGATAAACATCATGTCTGAGGCTTAAACCTGTTCAAACTGTTACTTTCCAAATGCTACATTAAGAAAAGGACTTTCAAAATCTGAGAGCAGGCATTATTTTACCTCACACTGCATAAAATGCTTTCAGGCTCCATTTCTCATTGAAAGGATGAGGAAAATCACCTTTGTCACCCAAATTATAGATCTCTCTATAGAACAAGCTTTCCCTACTGTGATGTCCAACTAATAGGTTAATGCTGTAACTCCCATAATGTTCAGTCAGTATAACTATTGGGAATTCAAGGTATTGCATTCCCAACACAGTTAAACAGTTGTAGACTGGGGAAAGCTCTTATACATTATATATGGCCCATGCATAAGCCATGCAGAGGTGTTTAAGGGCTGCCTTCAAAACAACTCGTTGTTCTAGCCACTACCATTCCTGAATCATGTAAAGATGCCCATTTGTTTCAATCAATCAGAATAGAACTGGAAGGGACCTTGGAGGTCTTCTAGTCCAGCCCCCAGCTCAAGCAGGAGATCCTATACCATTTCAGACAAATGGCTGTCCAGTCTCTTCTTAAAAACTTCTAGTGATCAAGCACCCACAAGGTCTGAAGGCAAGCTATTCCACTGTTAATTGTCCTCACTGTTAGGAAGTTTCTCCTTAATTCCAGGTTGCTTCTCTCCTTGATTAGTTTCCATCCATTGTTTCTTGTCCTGCCCTCTGGTGCTTTGGTAAATAAATTGATCCTTTCTTCTTTCTGGCAGCCTCTCAAATACTGGAATACTGCTATCATGTCACCCCCTAAATTATATTGTGTATGAACAGAACAATTATTAGGTTGGAAATAGTTTGGTCACAATTAATATTTACGGAATAAAAAGATGAAAATTGCTGCAGCAATCTGGATAGTATCAAATGACACTGTACACCCAGTTAAAGACTACTTGAGCTCAGAATGATTTGGCCAATAGGTTTATATCGCAATGACCTCGGTGTACCTTGCTCTTGATCAAAACAGCTCCCCCGCTTCTTTATCACTTCCATAGTCATTATTAATGACCTATTACTCATTCTGAGGTAATGCAAGCTCTGATCAGGGCTAACAAAGACACAGAGGTGAAATCCTGCTTGTACTGTACAATCCCATTTAGAAAAGATTAATCACCTTTTAACTTAAAATTGTGTGTTTGGCTTGAACACCAAGAAGGCATGGAGTGAAACATCCATCACCTTAAGCAAACAACATAAGAACCTGTTTTCAGTGGATAAAATATAGGGCCTGGGTCCCAACTGAGAACTTCACTTTTGAGGGGGGAACAAAACCAAAATAATATCAGTAGGACTTTATGTTAAGTTAAAGACATAGTAGCAAAAGATCCTTTCCACACAGATTATGCACACATAGTTATCAGACAGCATCATCCCCAGGGAAGTTCTTCACTTTGGAAAAACATGGGATAGTCCTTCTTTTGAGGACTATCTGGCATTGTCAACAATGGATTGTAAAAAAGAAACAAATGTTTATTAGGTGAAATAACATACGGTCACTTTGTACTTCATAGCATTTTCTGTCAACGTAATTTTTAATCTGAATCTCAAAGCCAGTTAAAGAAATAGGAAATAATGGGAACCTGCCATGCTGCAGACTGTTTGGTCCCTCTAGCCTGCCAATATTTCCTTAAACTAATTATTTCCAGAATCCCAAGCCAATGTGTCATCATCTCTGCCACTTGACCTTTTAACTGGCAAGGCTAAGAACTAGGCCTCCCACTACTTGCTCTGCTGCTCAACTGTGATCATTCTTCTATTTAATACTACTCATTGTTACATCAGAATCAGTTCAACAATTCCCTACTAAAAGATACAAATTGTCGCTGACAGACTTTGTTCCCATGATCAGAAGAGATCTATGAGCTAGGTGGTTAATCAAATAACAACGTATCCCACCTCCCCCTACCCTGCCCCCATCCTCCCCACCTGTAATTGGATTTTAATAGATAGATAGATAGATAGATAGATAGATAGATAGATAGATAGATAGGATTGTAAACTGCCTAGAGTTACCCTGTAGTAAAATGGGCACCTAATACATTAAATAAATAAATAAATAAATAAATAAATAAATAAATAAATAAATAAATAAATAAATAAATAAACAAACAAGCAAGCAAGCAAGCAAGCAAGCTCAATTGCCACCTCTTCCACTTCACTTACAATTGGAAACAATGGCTATGTCTTACTTCATGACCTCATTTAAATGGATCCTGAAAATGGCTCTTCTCCAGGATTTTGGACTACAATGTGTGCAGGGCAGTAACTGTGGGAAAGACCTTGGGAGATAGGATGAAGAGATGCAGCCTAGGAAAGAGTCATTTAGGAAACATTATATCCTGTAACTGGGTAGTGGGCAAGACTTCTCTGACTATAAAGGTGATAGCGGGAGAATTGTACTTTCAGCCTTGCAAGTTTCTGTTCATGTAGCTTTACAATAAAGTAGAATTAGCTTATCTGCTCACGTTTCCTGTCTGGTCACCTGGTACTGCTGACAGGGGCCTCTCATGGGAATGTTTTGCATCTAGATTGTGTGTTTATTGCTCTTGCTGGACATTTATTACTGTCTACTATTTGCTATATTGTTCTGGAGGTTGTATGCACATAGAATCATTGAAAACTGAAGGGGCCTTGGAAATGATAAAGAAAAGACCACAAGACCTTCTCATGTTTTATCATTTAGTGCAATATTTTAGAGTCTCTAATCTTAATCCTGCCTTCTGCACTCCTGTCAACTGTGTTTGTCATTTTTATTACTTCTTTACGCAGATGTTGTAACTGTCTATTGTTAGGGAATACTTTTCACATCAATTTCTCCACAAAAGAACACTTGAATGAACATACAAGTATAAAGTGTTCAATCTTACTTACTTTCCCATCTCAACACTTTCCATTTATTCTACCCCACGTCTATGTACATTGCATTTATTTCTAAAAAAAAACGCATAAAAGTTATCACAGACTTTCATGCACAGTTTATTCTAAAATGTACATTTGGATATGCAGTGTTCCTAACATACATACTTATTTCCAGTAATTTTCCTAATATGCTTGATATTTTCATGTTTACTTGTTTTTATTCATTTTTGTTTCTAATACCGAATTTAGAAGGTCTGCGAGAAAATCGGATATGAGGGGATGCTTTAGATGTCAGAGAATATGTGAATAAAGCAGGCTTTTGTTAAAACATGAATGAAAAACAATCCTTTATTCCTACAGAAAATTCCTTAGTAGTGTAGAGTATTTAACAACACTCATGCAGGTTTCAGGTAATCCTAGGAAAGCACCCAATATTCCATGGAGGTGGCAGACAGAAAAGGAAAACTGGCAAACGTGGTCAAACGTGGGGAAGCTTTACACTCATAATCTGTTGTGATTCAGGGTCAGCCTGTGGGTTCGGCAGTTGGGTCGGATGACTCAGAGGAGGAGGAGGGGGGTGTTGAAGACCTTGCTGACGGGGTTGAAGATCTTGCTGATGAGAGCCCTCAGCCAGGCCCCTCCCACTTGGTCACCACGGAGACCCAGCTGTGTGATATTCATTTATATATGCCCTTATTTAATAATATTTATTAACTACATCAATCCATTTAGACTCTGGGCACCAAACAGTAGTTCAAAATATAGT
Source organism: Vipera berus (assembly GCF_964194415.1). Classification (NCBI taxonomy): domain Eukaryota; kingdom Metazoa; phylum Chordata; class Lepidosauria; order Squamata; family Viperidae; genus Vipera; species Vipera berus. Next base: position 49,834,695 of record NC_138202.1, read on the forward strand.
ACAGCATTTTTTTTAAAAGCCATTAATGATACAGCTGTGGCAGTCACCTAAAGCTTCAGACCAAAGTCTCAGAAGTTTGCAAAGGATCTTAGTATTCTTAGAGAACACAAGCGTCCTTGTAGAGTCGAAATAGGCAACCTAGTGCCCAAATATGTGTTGTATAAAAGATCTAGAGGACACCATGGTGCTACTGCTGCCATAAAAATAGCCTCTTTTCCTGCATTACTTGCTTCACTTCCTACTTGTCTTTTTTTTTTCTTTAAAGGGTTTGAAAAATACTCTCTATTTGCTATTCCAGGCATTGCAGTGGGAAAAGCAATATTCTATCAGTATTCCATCAAGTTTTGACATCAATTCTATGAGGTTTTCCCCCTGCACATTCACAGCAATACAACTTCATGCTAACAGATCTTCTAACATTCCTTTCTATATTTTGCAGATGAGGAAAAAAAACCTTACATACACACATTGCATACATCAGTTCTATTACTACCACTACTAAAATGTTGCCTGGTGAGACAGTGACAGCTCTGATGCTGAGTGACGGTAGACTAATGCCAAGTAATTGCTTCAAACTGACACTGTGAATTACAGTATAATTTCACTGCCTTTGTACTGAGTTGAACACCAGAAGGAACTAGTCTATTGAAGTTTTAAAAAAGAAGAAGAAGTTCCAAACTTGTAAGGTTTATTGTACAGACGTTGCCATTATTTTTGATAGCAGATGCTCCTTTTACTCTCTTTAGTGAGGAAAAATTCATATCTTTAAGAATCTTTTTTTCCAAATGAAACATGAGATCTACTATACCAATTGGTGCAAATTGGTAAGAGCCTTGGTGGAGCAGTGGGCTAATGCTTCCTTAAGTAACACCAGCTGCCTGCAATTAGTGCAGGTTCGCATCCCACCAGGCTCAAGGTTGACTCAGCCTTCCATCCTTCCGAGGTAGGTAAAATGAGGACCCAGATTGTTGGGGGCAATTAAGCTGACTTTGTAATAATCTTTATCTTTATCTTTATTTAAATTTGTATACCGCCCTTCTCCCGAAGGACTCAGGGCGGTTAACAGGGCATATATAAATAACAATACAAAAGTTAAAAAGAAATTAAACAAATGCCCAATTAAAAGTTACAATAACAATAAAACAATAAAAGACCCATTAAAAACCCTAACATTCCCCATCAGGCCAGACCAGCTAATTCAAATAAGTGGGTCTTCAGCCCGCGCCGGAAGGAGCGAAGGTGCGATGCCATCCGGAGCTCAACCGGCAGTTGGTTCCATAACGCCGGAGCGCCCACAGAGAAGGCCCTCCCCCTGGGGGCCACCAGTCGGCATTCCCTGACCGGAGGCACCCTGAGGAGGCTCTCTCTGTGGGCACGCACAGGGCGGAGGGGAGTTGACGCCGGCAGCAGGTGGTCCACGAGGTACCCCGGACCCATGCCATGTAAGGACTTGAAGATCATAACCAAAACTTTGAACCTCACCCGGAAGACAACTGGTAACCAATGTAGCTCGCGGAGCAAAGGTGTAACATGGGAGTACCGGGAAACTCCCAAGACAACTCTCGCGGCCGCATTCTGTACCAGTTGGAGCCTCCGAGTGGTCTTCAAGGGAAGCCCCATGTAAAGAGCATTGCAGTAGTCCAGGCAAGAGGTCACGAGCGCATGAGTGACCGTACACAGGGCATCCCGGTCCAGATAGGGCCGCAACTGGCGCACCAGGTGAACCTGGGCAAAAGCCCCCCTAGTCACGGCCAATATATGGTCTTCCAGGGTAAGTCGTGAATCTAGGAGGACTCCCAAGTTGCGAGCCCTATCCACGGGGGGTAAAGACTCACCCCCCATAAGAAGAGGTGGAATATCCGGTGGATGCCGGAATGCACAGCCACTCAGTCTTGTCAGGGTTGAGCTGAAGTCTGTTCCTCCCCATCCAGGCCCGAACCGCCTCCAGGCAACGGGACATCACATCGAGGGCATCACTGGGGTGGTTTGGGGTCAAAATGAAAAGTTGGGTATCATCGGCATACTGATGATACCCAACTCCAAAACCACGAATGATCTCACCCAGCGGTTTCATGTAGATGTTGAACAGGAGAGGCGAGAGGACCGACCCCTGAGGAACACCACAAGCGAGAGTCCTAGAGCTTGACCTCTGCCCCCCTGCCAACACCGACTGCGAGCGTCCCAGGAGATAGGAGGAGAACCACTGAAGAACTGTGCCTCCCACTCCCAATCCCCTGAGACGCCGCAGCAGGATACCATGGTCGATGGTATCGAAAGCCGCCGAGAGGTCTAATAGGACAAGGACAGAGGAATGTCCTCTGTCCCGAGCCCTCCAGAGATCATTCACCAGAGCGACCAATGCCGTCTCCGTGCTGTACCCGGGCCTGAAACCCGATTGGAACGGGTCTAGATAATCCGCTTCATCCAGGACCAGGGGAAGCTGATGCGCCACCACACTCTCAACAACCTTCGCAAGAAAGCGAAGGTTGGAGACCGGACGGAAGTTATTCAAAACAGCTGGGTCCAGAGCAGGCTTCTTGAGGAGAGGTCTCACCACCGCCTCCTTCAAGACGGCGGGGAAATTACCCTCACTCAAGGAAGCAGATATAACTGCCTGGAACCAGCCTCGTGTCCTCTCCCGAGCTGCATAAACCAGCCAAGAAGGGCACGGGTCCAATAAACATGTGGTGGAGCTCAGCCTCCTCATAATCCTGTCTACTTCCTCAGGGGTTACAGAATCAAACTCCTCCCAGATAACATCGACAAGACCGCCCGTGTCCTGATCGTCAGACTCTGCCCAGTTGGAGTCCAGACCGGTCCGAATCCGAGCGATTTTATCCAGCAGATGTTGACCAAACTCCTCAGCACGACCCTGCAAGGGTTCCTCCCTCACCTCCTGATTAAGGAGGGAGCGGGTCACCCTAAACAGGGCGGCCGGGCGATTATCTGCGGACGCGATGAGGGCAGAGAAGTAATTACACCTCGCCGTCCTCATCGCTGCGAGATAAGACCTAATAAAGGTTCTTAGTCGCAACCGGTCGGATTCGGATCGGCTGGACCTCCAACAGCTCTCTAGGCCCCGTTTCTGACGCTTCATCTCCCGGAGCTCCGTGGAGAACCATGGAGCTCGTTGGTATCTGCACCGGGTCAGGGGCCGCAAGGGTACAACTCGGTCAAGTGCCCCAGTGGCCGCCCTTTCCCAGGCTTCCACTAGACTAGGGCATCCACCGAGTTGTGAGCGACGGAGGCAGGTGGGGACCCCAGCGCTGCCTGGAACCTATCAGGGGGTGTGTGAAAGCCCTAATAAGCAGGCATATACATAGAATGAAGGCTACTGCTAAGCTTGTAAGCCGCCCTGAGTCTTCCGAGAAGGGCGGGATATAAATGGAATTAAAAATATATATAACAGAAATCAAAGTTCTAAGGCTGAGGAATATATTCTAAATTCTAAATATCATAGTCTTTCTGTACAATAAATCTGGTTATTCAGAAAGGTTGGTTTATTTGTTTGTTTGATTTCAGCAGTGTAATTTAGAATGGTGGTGGTGGTGGGGTGTTTCAATCTTGCCCTGACCATTAAACAAATGTGGGTCAGTAATTCTTATTCATCTATTGCAGACCACTCAATGACCAAAATATAGATTCTAGGTACCTTCTGCCCATTCATGATTGGCTTCAGGATCACATAATCTGCAGCTTATGGTTAGATGTAGCCTGTAATAAAAAAAACCCCTCAAGGTTATACTTTCAAAATTGGATGACAAAAAATGGTAAATGCAATTTTTAGCTTAAAATGTGGGAATAAGTGTAGGTATAAGAACAGAAGATATCTGGGTGGTTCAACATTCCCACTTCTGTTAAAATCTCTCATAGTCTCCAAATAAGAAAAATTCTGACGTTACCATATTATTAAAAAGCTTAACGCTGAGGCTGGAATATGACAAAAACATTTGAAAATGCTGGGATACACAGAGGCGATCTGATAAAGATACGTAAATGTATGGAAAAAGTGAATGCCTAAAAATGTTCTACCTCTCCCTAGAGGTAGAAGACTGGATATTTTACAAATTCACCCCAATTTTCATGAAATTGGTGACTTTGGGACACTCCCTCTCTCCGAGATCAACCCGCCTCACAGGGTTGTGTTTGTGGGGAAAATTAGGAGGAGGAAGAGGAGATGTTTGCTGCCTTGAGTTATTTGTAAAAATAATAAAGGTGGCATGCACATAGATAAATCTGTAATAGATTCAGCATGGGAAAAGTAATATATTTTTCATGATACGTATTTATTTTTGGATATCATTTCTCAGATACGGCTATGTCTATATCAGAAATGGTCTGAAAAACATACATGACTGCACGTGGTTTCTTAGTTAAGGGATACAAGAGCAATTGCCACCAAGCAAAGCTTGAGGCAAAGTCCCATCTTTGTGCCTTACAAAAATCTTCTAGTGCAGGGGTGTCAAACTCGCAACGTCACGTGATGTGTCACAACGTATCACAACTTTTTTTTCCATTGCTGGCAATGGGGTGGGTGCGGTTTCAGCATGATGCATCCAGCCTGCGGGCCAGCAGTTTGACAACCCTGTTCTAGTGTCTGTGTAAAATAGAAGTTCTGAGTTAGATAAACTCCCCTAGTAATCCAGCAGAGACCTTCCGACACTATTATGAAGAAAAATGAAAATAAATCATTGAACAATCAGTCATTTCTAGAAACAAAACAAAACAAAACAAAAAATGGGTATAACAAAAGCATTTGTTAGAACATTTTCTCCAGCCTGAGATCTTCCAGAAGTTTTGGGATGCAATTTGTAATGATGTCATTCCTGGTCACCGTGACCTTCCAATGACCAATCTTTCCTAAGGGAGCTAAGTCCAGATAAACAAGATCTCTTGTCTTATTTAGAGAAGCATGTAACAATAAAAATATTTTGTTTTAAATAACAACCCCACAATGTTTGTCATCTTATTCCAACAAAGGACAGAGACATTCTGATCAACAAATGCAGGGATGTCTCATTGGGCAAAGCAATCACACAAGTTGTGGGAAAGAAGAATATGGGATCTTTTCCTAGAGCAATTGGCAATATGCCAATCAGGAGGAGGAAGTGAAAAAAAAATCCAACCTCTTTCTAGTACTACTTCTAAGTGGGAAGTCTTGGGTTGGTCTAATTCTCAAACATGGGGGCATGTTAAGGTAGCAAAAGAGATTTGGATCCCCTTCCCTGGACAACCCAACATCTATTCTTAGTGATTTTCAGCTCCACCTCTGATGGAGCACTACCAACAGAAAGAGCCATGGTAATTGGAAGCAACCAATGCTGCAGTAAGAATTCCTACTTTTATCTTCTCTTTTCATTGGGTGAATTGTTGTTTCCAGTAGTGGAAAGGCACACTTAAGGTAGTTTTTCAGAAAACATAAGAGTTAATTATCTTAGTGGACAATATTATACAGAATGAATTCACCTATTCTGATGCACCTCTCCGTGGTATGGTTTTCAGTAAAACAACATTTCAAATTCATTGCATGGGATAGTTTTCAGAATGCCAGAGAGAGAAAAATAACCTGCCTATTCTGAGTAGAAAACTGGCGCTTCATAACATTGGTCCATGAACTTTTGAAGTTTGCTGAGAAAAGCCTATAAAGCTAAAGAAGAGTTTACTTTTATGTTCCCTTGTCAGACAATTAGTGTTGACTTCAAATAATTCACTAGTGTGACTCTGTGATGGAAAGCTCTCTTCCTGCCCTCGTGAAGATACATTACATGGCATTTACTGGAGTTATTTACTGCAAAGACTATTGTATTAATGGCTGCCTGGTAGAAAAGTGCAGATTCAGGACTTTAGGTCCAAATGAGCCCTAAGCTAAGCGGGTAACCTTTTGCAACATCTATGAACAGTGAACTATTATTTTTAAAGTAAGGATGCCAATTTAGTTCAAGCTCTGAAATTTCTGGAACAGCCTATAAAGAAACAACTTCTTAAACAAATACAAGTTTTCTTCTTTGTTGCTGAATATCTCTTTTCTTAGGGGATCACGATGTAAGCTTGCAAAAAATATAGTAATAAGAAAGGTAAAGCAGGGTGTCTGCAGTAAGTTATCCGCTTCAAAATAATGGGTACAATTGGTTGTTTAAAGCCCTGCCCTTTTTCACTCAGCCTACAGTACATGTAGTACACATTAACAAAGGTTGGGTCACTGATTGCCTGGTTGCATCTGGCAGCTAGTGGCTAGAATGCACTACTGCAGGCTACTTCTGCTGACTCCCAGCTGCCAGCAGTTTGCATCTCACCTGCTCAGGGTTGACTCAGCCTTCCATCTTTCTGAGGTCAGTAATAATAAGGACCCAGATGGTTGGGAGCAATATGCTGACTCTGTAAACCGCTTAGAGAGGGCTGTAAAGCACTGTGAAGCGGTATACAAGTTTAAGTGCTAGTGCTATTGCATCTACTGTTTTGAGGCCAGTGGCCATCATTGTGGGTGATCCTGAATGTACATCACAAACAGGCAAAACGAAGACTCAAAGAACATAAAAGTGGTACAGGATTGACTGGGAACTTTGAGTTTTTCATGTCAAGGTTTTATTCTAGTTACTCATATAACTGTACCATTCCTTAGCATGAAAGACTTTTCCATACACGGCAAGGATTGAAGGATCAGATTGGAAAATCAAAATAATCTACCACATAGGAAGAACCTTATGTACTACCAAATGTCCAGGGTTTCTTTTTTTTTCCTTACTGTTGTTTTGTCACCCATGAATGGAAGAGTTGAATTTCCAGACCTGAACTTTGTTGGATAGCAAAGTTTATTTATATTTCCTTAAGTAATTCAGCATATGATAGTCATTGCCTTTTTTGATCCCCTTTATCACTATCAGATTATAAAGCACTGCAGTCTTGAAATAGGGCAAACTTGCACAAATACAAAGTTACCTCTGTAGTAAGCCACAGATTTAGTAAGGTTTTTGCTAAGCCATGGAATGAATGCTTTACCCATGCAAAATACTGTATATTTTAGTGAGGTGACTTCACCCTTAGCAGATGTAAAATGCTTGTTATTGTTTGGTTTTTTGAAATTTTTGTTCAGCACACCTCTTTTCCCAATGCTTTTGGCAAGTTCAGTTCTGCCCTCACTAGAATACATTTAACCAGGCCAAAATTGGCCATGTCAAATTCTATTTGGAGGAATACTTCCCATAAAATATATTATATTTTAAACAATATTTTTTCCTTTTACACAATAATTATGTAATATATTAGCATGGGACTTTTGTAATTTACATTTTCCCCAATTATAGTGGTTTAGAAGGAAGCAACTGCTTATAGGTCATTTAGGTAAATTGGAAATAAAAAAGTATCTTAGATTGGTAACTTCTTTGGTATGATCCAAAAAAAAGACATTATAAAAATCATAGTCTGTAAAGATGTGTCTCTCTTGCTAGGTTTATGTTTCCTGATTCATTATTAGATTGTATTTTAACTCCCCCCCCCCCCCGCATTATAGTGACTGTTAATTGCCCAGAATATTCCTTTTAATACAATACCAGAATATAAATCAAATAAATAAATAAAAATAAACATCCACACTAGATTGTTAGTTTTAATGTTGTTGAGGAAAGATGCAACTATTTAATGAGTCCATTCCCCAAATGTACTTTCTTACACAGCCTATAGAAGTTTTTAAAATTGTCCCAAGTAGTAGCAAATGTAAAGGTTTTGTAAAGGAGGTTTTGTAAAGGAGGAGAGAATGAAATCTGCCTAGAGCCAAAATAGAGCTAGTGATCATGGAAAACCTTTTCTGTGGGATTAATTCGGAAAGGATTTGGGAGAGGGGATGGAAGCAGCGAGAATAAAACAGATTTTTCTAAATTTATTTGTGGTTTCCTATTTGCAGCTGCAGATCTGTCGGGTCAAACTAATTGACTTGCAGAACCACATTGCCATCTAGTGGTAAGGAAAAGAGATAACACTTGCTTTATTTTCCCATTTGAAATCGTGAGCTTTTTAGACAGCTCCAGGTTTTCAAAGTGTTAAAAGAAATAACTCAATTACATCAACTGTTCTTATATCCTTCTTGTATTTTTAAAAATATATATATTCATTTTAGTTCTTCCATAGTACAGACAACAAACAATTCTTTATTTATAACTGCCCTAAGCACTGTTAACTTAAACATTTGGGGACTGTTCAGAAATAGAGAAGAGTAGGCAGGGAACCATCTGCCCAGTATGTTGCCTGCCAACAATGTATCTTGGCTGCAGTAATTTCAATTAGGAGGTCTTGTGTACATAAAGTGAGCTATAAATCACACCTGAAAATGAAGTAATTTAGCAAAGGTTGGGAAAAATAGGCACCTGCACAATTGACTATGAGTGTCTACCTTCAATTGTATTTCTCATTGTTTCTTAAGAATATTAGGATACAGTATTAACGTAAGTTTAGGAGGAATATTGACTGTTATCGCTGAATACCGGTAATAGGCTAAGATAAAGCTTTAATGGTAATTATTGCTTGGTAATAAGAAAATCATAGAAAGTAGCTTCATTGTAACTACCAGATTTACATAGATACATTAAATACATGGAGAATTATAATTGGTAAAGAGTCTCTCACATTTAATCTCCTTGCCTATGCATGCAGAAATATTGAAGGGAACTGATTTAACTTCAAGATCCTACACTATCAAATTTATGCTAAGTTTCTAGATCTCAGATTGAAATATTGATATGGAAGCGTAGAGCAAGGACTGTGCATAGAAGAGGACTTAACACCTGGGCTAAAAGGGACAGATAGAAGATCTTATAAAATACTTCTGTGCGGGTCCTAGCTAAGAGCTTGCCTCATCCAATGTTCTAGATGTAAAGTTGCAGTCGCTGTCTGAACTTAGGAAAGGTAGCTGCAACTAGGCAGAAATACCTCCCACACCATTTCATTCATTCATCCATCCATCCATCCATCCATCCATCCATCCATCCATTCATTCGAACCATTGTTCCAGCTGCCTATAATAACTAAGCCACAGCTTGGCATTTTTAAGGATGTGCTGATGTCCACAGATAGCCTGACCCCACCCAGGCCCATAGCTTACGAAAGAAAAGCTAAGACAGAGAGGAGAGGGGTGTAAAGAGCAAAGAAAAGAGTAAATGGTATGCGGACAAGGAAGTGGGGACAATATCTGGAGATTGGTAGATTTTTTTGGCAGGCAAGTTAAGTGCCTGGACCACAGGCAGTGGTACATTAAACAGCATATCTTGATGGGAACTCTACTTGGAACTTTGCTAGGAACTCAGTAGCAACTAGCAATAGTAATAGCATTTACATTTGTATACCACTTCATAGTGCTTTACAGCCCTCTCTAAGTGATTTACAGAGTCAACATATTGTCCCAACAATCTGGGTCCTCATTTTACAGACCTCGGAAGGATGGAAGGCTGAGGCAACCTTGAGCCGCTCAGAATCGAACTCCTGGAGTGAGCAGTGAATTAACCTGCAGTACTGCAATCTAAAAGGGACGCGGTGGCTCAGTGGGTTAGGACGCTGAGCTTGTCGATCAGAAGGTCGGCAGTTTGGTGGGTCGAATCCCGAGTGCCATGTAACTGAGTGAGCGCCTGTTACTCGTCCCAGCTTCAGCCAACCTAGCAGTTCGAAAGCACGTAAAAATGCAAGTAGAAAAATAGGGACCACTACGGTGGGAAGGTAACAGCGTTCTGTGCGCCTTTGGCATCTAGTCATGCTGGCCACATGACCACGGAGACGTACTCGGACAAGCGCTGGCTCTTTGGCTTCGAAACGGAGATGAGCACCAGCCCCTAGAGTTGGAAAAGACTAGCACGCATGTGCGGGGGAACCTTTACCTTTACCTTACTGCAATCTAACCACTGCACCACCATGACTCTTAAAACTAGACAGCCAAGAATCACAGTGAAACAGCACCTCATCCTAATTAGTATAAGAACTGTAAGAAGGAGACGAAACCTGTATGCCACTTACAGACTAATAGTCTTTTGCTTGACCTAAGTCTTAAAGGGCTGAGTATTACAGATACATTTACATGGTAGCATCAACTTGAAAGTCCTAGAATCTATTGTTGGGGCAGGGGATAAATAAAGCATTGTGTATGATAATGAGGCAATAATAAAAACATTTGTACAGATTTGTTATGCTTTGGTGTGTTCAGTCCTTGGAAAACAAAGAACCCTCAAACCAAATATGATCTTAAAAAGCTGATAATCAGAAACTGGACAGTGACAAACCTCTTTCACTGTTGCTCTCTACAGCCAGAATTCACGGTATGCTGTTTATGTTTTATTTATAACTGCCAAAATTAGTAGGTCCTGATAGATAAATCCCACATGACTTTGCTCAGTTTCTTTTAAAGCCATATACTTTTTTGGCCACATTTGATGACATTAACCTTTTCTCAGACACACCCAGTGACAAGTTCATAACCACCACTCTACATTTCATCTAATACTCTCCTTTTGGTTGTATAAAACTAAGTAATCCATGAATTACTTTTTTAACAATTTAAAACTGAAAAAAGGAGGAAACCAGCTATCTAGAAGTAACATTCTTGGACTGTTTTTCAGCTTGATCTCCTGAAATCAGTTTTCCAGCAAAGAAAGGTCATCTTGCAAATGCAAGCAACTGAAAAGGCTGTTAAGGATGAGAAACCCATAGTTTATTTATTTTAACTGGGAAGGAAGAAGATTCTCTGATCTTCTCAGCAATCTGCATTCTGTTTTATTATTATTATTATTAGCATTGGCTCTAGGCCCTCTGTAGTATTTTTGCAGTTCATTTAAGGAAAGATCTGTGGCAGATGAACTATAAAGGACACAGATGCTTCCTAGAATCTTCTCAGCCATATGGCTGATGGTCAGTGATGTTTCCTATCCATCTTCATCATGCACTGAAGATCAGCAGGACAAAGATGTAGCAGTTCGAAGGTCATTTAGCACAATTTCGAGGCAAAAAGGAGCCACTATGACAAATGGTTATGAGAAATCAAGAAACTTGACAGAATTTTGGGACCAAGTGAGACAATTAAGCCAGAAAGCAGAACCATCTAAAAGAATAAGTAGGCCCCTGATCATATTGTTGAGGTGATAATGGCCCCGTCTTCATTTCAAAGGGACACTTAATATTTGGCAGGTGCATTATTGATGCCAGTATGAAGCAAGTTATTTTTGTTCTTGGGCTAGTTCAGCACTTTGGAGAGCTCACCATATTTTTATGCTGGATGCTTATTACTGTAGAGATATTATTATTCGGATACATTCTCTCCCCCTTTATTATCTTCTGCTTCAAATGGGAGATAACCGTTGCTGTGAACTAACATTCTGAATCCATAGCTCAAATATGTTGCTACAGCTGGAATTTGGAATGGTGTCATTTAAGAGAAGAAACTCCACACAGAGAAATCAAATATATTCTCAAATCCCCTTCATCAAATTCACAGTTTAAAGTCTATTTCAGAGGTTTCTAAATAATTTGCCTCACTGTCTTTCTTTTGGGGATCATAATCTAGATAGCTGAAATTAAAACTTTGTGTCAAATCCTCAATGTTTCACAGCCAAGCCTATTATATTAGTCCCTGGGTACTAAACTGTAATGTTGAGATATGTCTCTATGCACAGCTAAACTGCACTATAAATTATGTAGTAGTCATCTACTGAAAACCAATAGTCAGCAGATTAAATGGATTGCATAACAAACAAAACCTTGCTTCCAGATTTATCATATTTTACTTCATTTTGTTTGTTGTTTTATAAGGCAACCCAGCTCAAATAATGTGACCAGATATCTCAACATTACAAGTTTAGTATGAAATCAAATAATAAACAAATTAGAAACCCATACGCAAACCATATAACATTACAATACATAAATGTAAAATTTAAAAAAAATGAGACATCTGTTTCTGTTGTATTTTATCCTCTGTCCAAAAACTCTACTTAAAGGAAAACCTCCAGAGGGTTGACATAACATTGTGATAAAATTCAGGTTTCATATTGTCAGTTTCCTGGATTTGAGGACTACAGTTCTTATGACAATGTGTTTCACATGTCTGAGTTTTGCTGACATGATTCTAATTAGTTTAGCCACTTCCCTATTGCCAAGGTGAGTAATGGGAAAGAAATAGTGAAATAAAGCTACTGTATTGTTTCAAAAGAGATTTGGAGAGTGGTGTGATGTCACAATTTTTACATGACTTGTTTTTCAGCCACATAGACACTGATAAATAGGAAAACCTTGCAAAGAATAATAGTAGTTCAATTTTTAAAATGTCTAATCACTTGCAGTCCAATAAAGAACATGGCTCAGAAATTGTCACTCAGGCACTAACAGAATGAGACATCTATGAAAGAGAGGCAGGACCCTTCAATTCATTGACCAAATTAATTCACAATCCAACCTTATCCAGCTTGGAGAAGAACAACTCAGTTCCTCCCCACTCTTCTCTTCTGCACATGAGTCTGCCTCCTCACTGTACATATATATCAAACAGCTTGTGCAAGAACCGTAAAATCCAAATGCCAGTGGGAGTCCAGGTGTTATTTATTCCCTTATGATAAACCTTAGACATCACCCTTTAAATAGAAAACCACATTCCAGAATCTAACATAGAGAGAAGAAGAAAGCAAGAGGAGCTTTAAGGAGAACAGCCATGCTAAAGAAGGAAATGCAAGTTTATTCCATTGTGCATCATTGTGCAAAAGTTCCAGGCCTTGTAATCCTATAAATTTTCCAAATTACACAAGACTAGGATAGCCACTACTCCTTTTGCTGGCACTGCAACCACAACTGGGAACAGAATATTAGTCATTGAGCAGGATGTCATATGACCACTTCACCCAATGACTGCAATCCCAGCACTCCTGGTTGTAATCATTAAATGATCTCAGGGTCATTAAATGGACAGAATTTCATGTAAGGAGTGTGTGGTACTTCAGCATGGCCTTGGGAGGCCTTGAGCAGGCTGCACACAAGTTGGAGGGGGTGCTGCAGTGCAATAAACAGCTATAGCCACCTGTTGTGGCCCCAACCCCTGAGCCTGTCCTACCCGAGGAATAGGACTCTGAGGATGATGGGGAGGAACTGGCAAGGCCTCCCTCTCCGGGATCCTCCCCTCTGACAAGGCCTTTGTCTTCATCTGAAGGCCGACAGGAGCAGCCTGTGATTAGCCAGGCTGGGAGTGAGCCAGAGCAGCTGCAGCAGATGGAGGGTAGCAGAGATGAATCATGGCTAGATCTCCGAGAACGGCGCAGAGCCAAGTGTTTACAGCAGCGTAGGAAGAGTAGGAGGGTCAGGGATTAGCTGAATCACTGAGCCACACCCCACAAGGTACAAAAGGGGGTGTGGCTGCTCTCAGGACTTTGTGACGAACAATAATTTAATCAACTTCTGGTCACATCTTCGGAATTCTGTTGGATTTACTACCTGTTTGAAACCCTGGCCTGAATTCTTGACAACGCTTCTGTACTTTTGTTTCTGGACTGTTTGCTTGTTTGCTTGGACTCATTTTGAGTAGTTGTTTGGAAGTTATCTCATTCCAGCGGACGCTCCAAGTAACGAGCCTATTTTGGCTGACTGTTTGTATTTTGCTGCCAAGGCCTTATCATAAGGCAATTACTAAAGCCTGAGGAATTAACCCTTGCTAGTTGTGCCTGCTTGTCTGTCTGTTTGTACCCCTGGGGGGGGGACAGAACACCACCCATGAAATCTCAGTTATCCACGCGGCCTACCAGCACAAGCAAAGCAATTTGGAGAAAGAGGCTTCTGAAGCACCACAAGTATAGGCTGCATTCATGTGATTTGGAGAAGGAGGCTTCTAAAGGATCACAAGAATGGAGCCATCTTGGAGAATGGTGGAAGGTAGCCACAGCCACATAGGCTGGCTATGCCTGTCAGCAGCTGTAGAAAACTAGGTAAATGGAGTGCTTTGTCTGTGCTGATGGGCTGGGTGGATAGTGAGTTGTCCCAGACATGGACAGCTTTGCATGGACTGGTGGGGTGGATGGGTGACTGAGATTGAGGAGAGGGAGATATGTGGGTGGAGGATTGCAGCACTCTTGTGGTTTAATTTGTATCACGTGATCACAGAGAAGCTGCAACAGCCATAATTTTGGGCACAGATCTTAAGCCCCTTTGTTATACACCATCATAATTTTAATGGTGGTCATTTAAATGAGTGGTCACAAGTCAAGGACGACCTGTAAAGATAACAGAAGACTAAATCAACTGTAGTTTTGGGAAGGGCTGTTGGAAACCCATGGTGGAAAAAATCTAATAAACCCTTGGAAATAAGCTCTATTCTGATGTTATTTTTCATTATTTTGGAAAGGCTAGTTTGTAATTTCTGCAGAATTAGCAACAGAAGCAGACTTGCATCAGAACAGATTGCTTATCTGCTTTCCAGCCACATATTCTGCCGCTGTTGACAGTTACTACTGTATTTAGTTAAACAGAAAAAAATGTTTCTTGAACTGCATTGATCTTATTATCAAATAAGGTTACCCCATCCTCCCCTCTAAAATAATAATAATTATAATAATAATCAAAACCATAAGGCTATCAAGAAAATTTAGGATGTAAGCTGACACAATTTTTGAGTAAAATGAAGAATAAGCAAGAGGGAACCTCCTATATAAGACTTTTGAGATATATAAGCCATGACACAGCTTTTTATTTATTATCTTTAAATGGCATGTACAGCATACAATGATCCCCAGAATTACACAATTTTGGCTATACAAGTGGATACAACCAATGGTTTGGAGGAAATGGTTTGGAGGAAATAGGATGACCGGTGGCAAGGGGATAAACAAGAGTAGAATAATGTATGTTGCATTCTGGTTTAGCATAACTCCCATAACAAATTAAATGGTTTTCAAGCAAATAGGATATTTCCAATGAACCAGCCTTGAAGAGTATAACTGGATAAAATTTAGTAATTAACAGGTGTTTTTTTTTACACGTGGTTGATGAAGCATGGGGAGATTTATTTCTACCATGCCAGAATCTTTCTATGCTTTTTCAGTATCAATAAATAATAACTGAAGCAAGTTAGAAATGTATGAATTGTAATTAAATGCTAGAAATAAATGAGGTCTTTTGCAAGGTAATTCAGACTAAATGGCAGTGGGAAAGTCAAAAATCATCTAACTCAGGGTGTAAAATAATTGCCCGTGAGAGCAAAGGGCAAGATTATTACATGCCTGTACAAAATTTGAATCCCATTATGGCAGGGGTAGGCAACCTTGGCTCTTTTATGACTTGTGGTCTGAGCATGGCTGGCTCAGGAATTCTGGGAGTTGAAATCCACAAGTCATAAAAGAGCCAAGGTTGCCTACCCCTGCACTATGGGAAGAGTTCAGACACATTATGTGAAGACCTTGCTCTCTAGAGAAGTCTCTAATACCGGAAAACCTGGAACTGAAGAGAAGACGATGATGGGCAGCAAGGTGGATGCATTCACTTAACAGGGGTGATAGATACTGTATTCCATTGGAAGACTTGAATAGACCAGATTAAGGACAGATTATCAGGGAGAAAATCTGACTATGTCAACACTAACTGGATGGCACATACTCAGTAATCAATGGGAAGAATAAGGAAGGCTTCCAGACCAGTTTGAAAGAGGGTCAGTCATGGTGCTGATAATATAGTGCACAAAGCAAGGGGGTTAGCTAAAAGCTATTGTGCACTGAAGGGTGGAAGGCATTTATATTATTTCAATATAGGGATGATCCACATTTTATTCAAACTGAATTCCTGATTACCCTTCTGATCTTGAAACAGCATGCTGAGTAAAATCTAAAATGGATAGGAACTTACATTGTCTAGAATCTGAAACAATGTCACTAATACTGAAGGCCTTTAGATATATACATTAATTACCATTTGTGCATTATATATTTCAAGAGTTGTAAAGGAAATCATATGAAAAAGGGACATCCATCCTCAGTGTGACTGTCAAAGATCTGGAATGTCCATTTGTTTCAGTCAATAAAAATGATAACTACAGACAAAAAACCCTGCTGAAATCATTCTATGAAGTTTTAGTGAAAATAAATCACCCAGAAAGCAAGTTTAAAATTGCAACCTTGGACATAAGGAACATGGGTGCCTTTGATTTAATGCAATCCTCTATGTCTCATGTACCCACATATACGGCAGATGTTCTGTGAATGTTTCTATTGTTTCAATGTTTGTTCATTCTTAGTAGTGAATATAAATTTATTGAAAAATAATTGAGATATATATAAAAGGCTCCAAGTTATTCCTGTCTTGCCCTACATTTTGTGTGTATATTTCACATTACTGTTATATGATTTCATGAGAGCAACCCTGATACAGAAAACAGAAATGAGAATACTGTATATTTAATCTATGACTCCCAGCTTAAGCTGTGCTACCTAGGAATTCTAGAATAAAGAGAATAAAGAAGAATAAGGTAGAATAAAGATTTTTATCATATAATACAGGAACTCCTAAAAGAAGAGTAGAAATAGAAAAGTCTTCCAAGAAATGAAAGCAATCTAAAAAAAGTGAGCACATTTATGTGAGAGAAACACATTATGCTATTTTATATTGGATGAATTAAAGCTTGTTTTATAAAGACCAGTCAATACTGTATTATCAATTATAACTTGAATAGCAATAATATAAAAATAAAATTAATGACCACCCATTAGTTATTCCATCAGAAATACGTTGGAAAAAATGGTTTTCATTCTGTACTCCAGAGCCTCCAGCAAGCAACTGATCTGTTGCAAGGAAAAAGCTCCTGGAGCAGTTTTTACTATACATTTTACTATAACACTTAACTAACAGCAAGAGTAATTTCAGATAACACTGTGATTTAAGTTCAATTTCCAAGTAATTTTATTTAAATATCTACAATGTATTTGCATTTGGGAGGAAGATAGAATAAGTACTGCATCAACTATGCAATTTAATAAAAGTATTCATAAAACGAATATGCACTTCAGTCCTTATCTAGGAAGCTACAAATCATTGTTTTGCATTGGTTTTCACTCTTATTTACTTATTAGAAAAAAGGCAGACAGTATTAAAGCTATCCCAATAAAGTATTATTTGGCTAATTTCTTAGGGACGATTTACTAGGTTTTAGAACTTAGTTTTGTATTTATCATCTCACAAAATAATCTGTTTATTTAAAGAAAAAGAAAAGTATGTATCATAGTTAGTTATAGAATATTGGGGGAACTGGAGAAGGAACCAAAATGTCTCATAGAAATTAATATTCTTGCTCTACAATCATTTGTCTATCTATCTGTACAGAACGAGATATATTCACAAACTCCATAAACTTACACATTAAGCCTAATTTCATTAAGCCTCATATTATACAAATCCTTCTAAAGTCTCATAGCTCCAAATTATTCATTATGGGTATGTCCATTATGGATATAGTCCATTATGGATATGTATAGACCTTAACAGCACATAATAACCTGGGCTGTAAATTAATATTAACTAGCTGAATGGGTTTCTTTCCCTCATTCTCAGAAAGGGAATCCATTTGGCCTTTTTTCTGTGTTCAAAAAACAATTTGTGTACTTCTCCTAGTCTTTGATTCATAGTAGCCTCAGGACATTAAGGGATAAATTTTATTTGTTATCCAGAATATAATATAAAAAATGAAAGGAATAACATCCACTCTTGCACACCCAAGATCTTTCAATATAAGTAACAGCACATACCTTTTGTGATCTCAGCTGGATAGGTTCAGAGCAATCAGCATGAACTTACCTGTTCTGATCCATGAGGAGGCAGTATCTCACAACAAACATTTCTGAATCAAAAGTATGAAGATCATAGCCATACAACTAAGGGCAGTTCAAAGTTGCTTATAAACAACAAAAATGAACAAGCCTTTCTTTAGATCCATCACTTTGACAAAATCATCATAAGAAGAGGGTAGATTTCTAAAACTTTATATGTGTTTTCTTTCCCTTTAACTTCTTTGCAAATCAGGCACACTTACAATTTTCCGACATGTTTCATGCACACATAGCACATTTTATTATATACATTTTAAACAATGAAAAAGTTTCTTTTAATCGGCTTTTTAATTTCAATTTACCCTCTGGATGTCATTTATAGTCATTTATTCCTGAACATTAAGGAAAATCTCACACTATGCTCAGAGGCTGGCTTCCTGGCTTGCTGAAATCTTTATAGGGTGGCCATCTAAAATGGGTGCAATAGTATGGACCATTTTATTAACTGCAGCAACAACATGAAATAATTTATCCTGTTAAGAGCTCTCCAAAGCTGATGACTTAAATGCAGCTTTATAAATGTAGCTTTGTATTATTTATACATTGGTTGTCTTATCACGTCTTTTAGAAAAAAATAAGAGAAACGCATACATGTTAGAAAGGTATTAATGGGCTATTAAGTCCCAGAAAATAAATCATATATTAAGTGGGCTCTATTATATTAAAGAATTCTAAGGGAATATGACAGGGAGAGACAAAAAATGCACACCATGAGCATTTAATAAACACCTACAGACCAGCTTCCAGTTTTTACATTTATTTCTAACAGTAAAATTATTTTAACACTATAATATTTTTCACCTATCTTTAGCTAAAAGCTAACATTTTCTTTGGTATCTTATATCATGAACATCTATATTCATGTGAAATTATTTTCATATAGAAATATGGATGTTTCCTTATAGTGATATTTAGAAATACTTCAAGTTACTAATTTCAGTTACTGTGAAAGCAGAAAATGTTTGTTACCCTTCCTTTAACACAAACCCTATCTTGCAAGCAGAACACACATGAATTCTTGACCCCCTTTCACACATTTCTTTCTTCAGAGGAAAACAGTAAGGTAGAAAGGGATACTTAACCTTTCCAAAGTCCAATATTTTTTCTTAGTAAACATCAACCTTGACAGTAGCTTTTAACCCTCCAATAGACAAGTCTGACAAGTTTTTACTGCAAACCTATATAGTCCTTAGAATCGACACAAAATGTGCAGAAGACTGTATTAGTATCCAGCACCCAAGCCTTCTCTTGTGTGATTTTTACCACCTTTGTATTTAGAAAAATCTCAAAAAAATGTTTCCTTTTCATCAGGCTTCTAATAATTATTTTTAATTTATGATGTAAAACTTTTTAAATTCCATATTTTAATTGTGGTTAGCTATCTTGGGAACTCCCTTGATTACTAGAAATTAGAGTAACATGTATGAAAGTGGGCTTACTTCTTTCTTTAAATTTGGAACAGCATCAGAGTATTTTCTGAGTAATTCAACAGCTTATTTTTATCTTAAAACAGTTGTTAGAAATTTCAAATATGGTGGTCCAAGCCCAAAAGATGTTAAATATCTTTGGTATTATGAACCCAGATCCATTGCTTGCTAACTGATCATTCTATATGTTGATGGTAAGAACTTAACCTAGGACCTTCTCTTTTTATAGACAATCACTCTGAGCTATAGACCTTCTTCAAGATATGGTTTTATATAGGCTTGAAAAGTTATTCAGGCATAGTGTTCCATATCATGTTATAACTTGATGAAAAATATATATTATATTATCATTCTACATTTCTAACGATAAATAAAATCTGCTCTTTCGTTACATGTCCAGCATGGACCATTTCCCAAGTTAAATTCTGATTTAATGCATCACTTCTTCTGGTACACTTTTGCTTAAAAAATGTATCATGGGGAAGAACGTAGCTTCTAATGCAGATAATGTATTGGTGTATTTTGTAGAACCAGTAAAGTTTACAGACTTCCATTTAAAAACTTTTGAATTTTGCATGCATTTAGAAAAGGCCACACATGTATATGAGGATTAGAAAAACTTTTAAGAAGCAAACGTACTTCTTAGCAAAGCTCTTATTATTGTCTAGCACATACAGTTCCATCTGGTTGCTATAAAAAGAACATCAATACCTTTAAAAAATGTATTTAAACATGAAAACAGAATGTACTCATACACTTTCATACTGAATCAAACAAAATAAAATTCAATTTCTATTATCTAATCCAGTTTCATAAGCTAGTTTCCCAGGAAGTTCACAAGATAACTCTAACATCAGAATGCATGCAAGCTTGCAGGACACACACCAAATGGTTCTCAGTTCTCTAGTAAAAAATTCAGTTTTTAAAAAGGTGTTACTCACGGTCATTGCACTGATTTCCAGAATATGATGTCATGGAACAATCGCAAGTGAAGCCTTCCCACTGCTGAATACAGATGCCTTGGTTGGCGCAGGAATCTTCCTGACAGGTGGTGCTTGGTCCTGAAATGAGATTCCAAGAATGCATGAAAGAAAGAGTAGCTACTAAGAAAGCAACACAATAATGGATTATGAATTGTTATCTTCATGCAACCTCCTGCCCACCTTCCCTACTCACCCCCAAAATTGTATGCTTTTCCATTTCATGGAACATGCCACAGAAATTCAGGACACATGAAGACATGGAGAATTAAACACTCAGCAACAAACAGGTAACTTGTACACAGCAGAAGGAATGTATGAAAAGTAGCATATTCCCTCCTTGGTAGGGTCAGGGGAAAAAAGGCTTATAAGTACTATTTCCTCCAAAAATGCTAAGACTTGTCATAGCCCTCCTATTCTCAGTTAAACAAATTGATTTACCAGGTTATAAGTCTTTCTATGCTTTTTTTTCATAAATGTTATTTCCATGCTGCAGATATATTTTCTAGGGAATTTGGTAGAAACATGGGCTGACAGTCTGTGTGGTGGACATCATTATGTGTGAGTTGGGTAGCTAAATAAACCAGATTAATTGTCTAGTAAATCTCCCTTCCTCCAAAAAATCTTCTGCTGATATTTGGGGGGGGGGAAATTAATAGGCCCTGGTAAAATGTCAGCTCTTTCTGATTTGTTCCATTGCTTGTTCCATTTTTTTCCTTGTATGAAATTAAATACTTCTTTTCCATCACAGATGAGAAATTTAGGTTTGTACCAATAATTCTGCAGATCTGAGAATGTTTGAAATTGCACAGCGGCTTTTAGAAAAATGTCTATGACACATGTCTTTTTTTGGATGTACTAAGCTAATTATAGTTCTATTTGGACTTTGCAAGTAGTTACTACTGATTTTATGAGCATTTCACATTCTGCTCCAGTGGATACTATTCTATCCTCTTAAATATTGTAGCACAAAGAGTGAGGATTCAAGATGAACAAGAAATAATTTTGACTTGCTCCATACTGGTGAGATATCTGGATATAATTAATTAGCAGTATCCTATGAGATTCATGTATCAAAATGGACCCCTATCCATTGTGGAATGATTGAAAAAAAATGATGATAAACGCTTCTGCTTCTTTAGCAATGCTGTCAAATCTACAAAACAGATTTCTTTGACATAGGAGCCAAGTGAATGATAAGTAGAAAGGAGATCCAGGACACATCAATATAGCTACTTTGTCATATTCCCTTCTATCCTGGAAGGAAATCTTGCTGTCACCACTGCATGCCATCTTCATGCATCCACTCAATATTCTAAGGTCATGGTTCTTTTGATGGAAATTTCAGCCCCAACCAACAATCTTTACCACATGGCAAGATCTCCTTCAGTTTACATGCACAATGCTCTATGTTATGCCCTGCAACCTCCCTCCCTTTTTTTCCTACCAAAGACCAATTGTGTTTTTTTTAAAAATAAAATATTGAAACTATGGATCAACTAAACAACTCTTTTGTATCAACCTAAAAATCCTTAGATGTTACCAAGAATTAGAGTATTTAAAACAATTTCTGACTGGCCAACTGGACTCTAGATCCAAGTCATTTGACAGTAAGATGGGCAGCATATAAATTTAATAAATAAATAAAAATAAGAAAGTAAATAAATAAATATTAGAGGACATTTTTTGAATCCTAGCTTATCCCAACCAGTGATAAGCTAGCCAATTTCAGATTTCATATTCTCTATGCTGAACAGTAGATGGTCAACCGATATAATTATAAATGGGGGGAAAGTTGCTGCAGAAACCAGGGTTCTCATTCTCCCTCACAGCTAAAAATGTATTGAGGAAAGAGAGAGAGAATAGGTGTGGCACTGCATAATCCTACAGGAAATCAGTAGAACCAGCTGGAGCCACAAGTTTGCCAACATGGAACATGACATTTCAGTCTACCTCCTCTAAGCTTTACAGTGATAACACATAGTATTTGAAAGTGGGATAAGAATACATATTCTTATAAGAATGCAATAGAACTCTGCAACAAAGGGTTGTAGAAGAGGTCTGCAACAAAGGGTGGATTAGGTTTAAAGCAATAGCTCAGCGATTTTCTTCTCTTCGGACATTCTAAGTCCTCATCTCTCTTTTTGAATGGATTTCCAATCAGATCCTCAATACTGTCACTTATATTAAATCCTTCATTGTCTTTCCTTCTGATTTGTAATATATGCTCCTCAACAGGCTCTGAATCTGTGGCTGATATTGCAGAAAGGGAATTGCTGCATTCAATATAGGTTATAAACACACATATTTTTAATCAGTGACAAGAGACAGGTCCTTAAATACATCTCCACCTGGGTCCTCTTCAAAGCAATTCACTATTTCAAGTGATTTAAAAGAGAATTAGGTATGAACAATAAGAGTAAGATGGTTTAATTGCATCTGATGCATAAATCATATGTCAAACTTGTGACATCACATGATGTCTCACAACGTATTGAGACGGTTTTGCCATTGCTGCCAATGGGATGGGCGTGGCTTCCAGATGACGCGTCTGGCCTGTGGGCCAGCAGTTTGACAGCTCTGCTCTAAAGTATATCCACTGGCACTCCAGGAAGTAGATCTATGGTTTAGTAAAAAAATTATCACTAGATCTTTCCTTACATTCTGATTCAAGATTGAATGGGCAGTTAAATGAACTCGATGCTCTTATATTAAATCAAGTTATTTACAAATCATTCTGGGCTTGTTATGTCTGGTTTGCATAGTGTTTAGTTATTTGTGGAAACAAGACTATAATTGATTAATCTCTGAACTATATATTACAAATTTCCTTACTATCTTGTATGAGATTGGGGATGAGCAATACTTGGCCTTCAATAAATTTTTTAAGCTCTAACTTTCACCATGCATCATGATGGCAAATAGGAATCCAGTGGAGCACTAGTAAAAGATGAAGCCAAAGATGCTTTCATTTATATAGCCTACTTGTAAGCTTCCAAGAGTTACCTGGTTGAGGATATTAAACTAGATGGGTAACTGGTCTGAGCCATCATGGGATGTATAGGATCTCAGGTTCTACAAGGAAACTTATTTCTCCTATGCTTCGTTGTGATTTACTTTTAGAATCTATTTGGTGAAAATGGAGCAAATTATTTGTTTTGTAAAATTTCTACCTCCAACCCAGTGAACCATTTTTGATATACAGGTAGTCCTCGACTTACAACAGTTCATTTAATGACTGTTCAAAGTTAAAATGGCACTGAAAAATGTGACCATCACACAGGTGTTGCAGCATCCCCATGGTCACATGAACAAAATTCATGATACCTGGCAACTGGTTCATATTTCTAATGGTTGCAGTGCCCTGGGGTCATGTGATCCCCTTTTGCAACCTTCCAACAAGCAAAGTCAATGAAGAAGACAGATCCACTTAACAACCGCGTTACTAACCTAACAACTCCAGTGATTCATTTAACAACTGTGGCAAGAAAGATCATAAAATGGGGCAAAACTCACTTGACAAATATCTCACTTAACCTCATAAACGTTGGGATCAATTGTGATCATGACTCAAGGACTATATCTATAACGTTTACGTTTTTGCCAGCAACACTAGCCAGTCAAGAGCTGGCTTATGCCTTTTTATTTATCTAGAATTGTAAAATGAGGGCAGCCTATACTGCTGCTATCTGGATTATATCATGGAAATTTTACAGTATATTACATGAAGTTAGTCAAACTGAGAGCTACCCTGGCTTATATTAATTCTGGTAGGGAAAATGACAGACTCCTGGGAATCTAAATCAACTTCCCTTTTAAACATCTCTCTACAAACTCTCACAAATCTCCAAAGGGCCATCCCATGTTTGCAAGGAGAAAACTGAGAGTAGATAGTTTCTGCCATTAAGTCCCCTCTTCCATACATAACTGGGTGGTAAATCTAATTGGATCACTTGTTGGGTTAGGGTCCTTCCTTTTACAGGCTGGAAGTGAGGAGAAACCTTTTTTTTAAAATCCCATTTATATCCCGCCCTTCTCCGAAGACTCAGGGCGGCTTACAATCTAAGCACAAATCAAATGTGCTTAGCAATAGCCTTCATTCTATGTATATGCCTGCTTATTAGGGCTTTCACCCCCCCCCCCAAGCGGCATTATTACAAAGTCAGCTTAATTGCCCCCAACAATCTGGGTCCTCATTTTACCTACCTCGGAAGGATGGAAGGCTGAGTCAACCTTGAGCCTGGTGGGACTCGAACCTGCAATAATTGCAGGCAGCTGGTGTTACTTAAGGAGGCATTAGCCCACTGCTCCACCAAGGCTCAACTACCTAGACACCTTATACCACATGGCTGGATGGAAACCTTGGTTTCTTTATTTCATGCTAGAATGAATCTACTTAAAACAATTGATTGTCTTCTATAAACATGAGGATGTGGACCTTTCACATGCCCTCTGCAGTTTAAATTGAGTGCTGTCTTTCCTGATTTTTCACTGCTTAATGGCGCCCAGTGCTTTGAGTTTCTCATGCTTAGTGTTAGGTAGTAAATGCTTAATGACAGAATCAGCATTCATGCTCTGAGAAACTCCAGTTTCCAATGCATCTCCAATTTAGTCAGGAATGTCCAAAGCATGTGGTCATTAAAGGCATCTGCCACAGTGGTGCAATTAAAATGATGCACATTAAAACAAACAAACAGAACTTCAGTGGCACTGTTGCAAATAACTTGACTTTGAAAAACAAAAACAAAAAACTACCCCACATTATATCCCTGCCCATGTTTCATGTTTTGAGGGTTTATTCTTGTAAGATACCTGCTGGAGGTTTGGAAGGAACCCTCACATAATTTGATTGACTAGATCAGCTTGAAAGTACTTGCCAATTTATTGCAGACTAATCTCCTAACAATCCATAATTACAATTCACATGTTTCAAATACATTCGTGAGAATGCACATCTGGAAGAAAAAAAACCCCTCTTAGGTGAGCAAACAATCAAGATTGTGTGCCTGAAGCAGAACTTTACATGCATTTAAAATCTCTGGGGAAGAAGACAAAACAAACTGAAATTTTATCTCTGTGAAGTCAGCATGGGAATGCTAAAAAGAGTTCTGACTTTCAGGAGGAGGGATGTAACAGGAGTTAGCTTATCTTTCTTTACTGGTCGTTAAGTTAAATGTATAGATATTATATTTGCTTTTCAAATATAAGCAATTTTTACAGACCCTTCTTGCTAAGAGAACATCTGCCATTGACACTTCTTTTCTCTACTAGGGTCATAACTCCTGTGCTTGTGACACTTGGCTATCACAATAGACATGTCACAAAAATTAAGAGGTCAACCCCCCTGCCCACACACAAACAAAACACTCTCCAAAGTAAAATAAAGCTTCTTTATGTTTGGCCATTCATGACAGAAGCAAAAGGGAGCACTGAAGAGAAAAGGATTTAAATAATATATTTCTTCAAACTGTCAGAAATGCTGTTTTTATAAATGCTTACTGGTTCTGCTTTCTTCACCGAAAAGCCTTAATGCTACATTATGCAAATAATGTCATATCTGATATAGATTTCAGAAGAGTCAGTGTAGATGTCAAGATTTATGGAAACACTGTTTGCATTTAAAACCATCCAGCTCTGTGAATTTCTCTCAAAGTCACTATTTAAAAGAATATCTTACAGTGTTTTAGGAAAAATCACACAAGGATCTGCCAGCAAATAAAAGTAAGAAAAAATGCACACGTTGATCATAGCCACCAAGATTTATTGTCCAGGTTAAACATGGTGCTAGATAATACTAGATAACTCTAATATTAGATGATAGAATTAAATAAACAAACATTACACTCAAGACAGCTACCAAAGTTTTGTGATTCAGCAGCTAATAACACAATTTGCCTAATATAGGATTTGAAAATACATTTACCAGAATGCTCAGAAATATTTTCATATTTTCCAGTGACATACAGAGTGGCCATAAGAGAAACAAGAAATTGTATGTCCATGTCCCTGTCTAGTTTATCTACGGTTTTTCTACAAGTGAAGTTTTTGTTTGCCTTCTGTATCAGCATGGCAACACTGGGCATTCTGAACCCACAGCAATGCAAAAGAATCAGTATGAGATTCCCAATAGACTAGAATTGAGAATGAGAAAGAAGCCATAACTGAATATGAGTCAATAATGATATACCGTTGGGAAAAAAAAGAAAGAAAGAAATGCAGTCATAAACTACAAAAAAAACACCAAAAAAGAGGAGTACTGTCAAATGTACTGTCAGACATTGTTTGGTTGATAAAGGAAAGGACCCCAAAGTAAAAATTTATCAACTGTCTTCAAGTACTTAAAGAGAGGATGAAATGCAAAGTGTTTAAATAACCAGGAAGTAGATTTTGGTTGGACACCAGGACAGCTGTTCCAACAATGGAGCAGACTGTCTTGGGCAGTGGCAGATTCTCCTTGGTTAGAGGTGTTGAGAATCCTGCAATGAACAGGGGCTGGACCAGATATCTCCAGATTCTATTCAACTATTCCAGTCTGTGTTTCCATAAGCCCTTGCACAGTAAAATACAGGTAGTCCTCAACTTACACCTGTTGATTTAGTGACTGTTCAAAGTTACAACAGCACTGAAAAAAGGGACTTATGACCATTTTTCACATTTACAACGGTTGCAGCATCCCCGTGGTGAATGGGATCAATTTTTTTTCAAAAATCCCATTTATATCCCGCCCTTCTCTGAAGACTCAGGGCGGCTTACAATCTAAGAAGCACAAATCAATGTGCTTAGCAATAGCCTTCATTCTATGTATATGCCTGCTTATTAGGGCTTTTGCCCCCCCCCCCAAGCGGCATTCAGACACTTGGCAACTGACTCACATTTATGATGCTTGCAGTGTCCCAGGGTCATGTGATCCTCTTTTGCAACCTTCTGACAAGCAAAGTCAATGGAGCAACCAGTTTCACTCAACAACCATGTTACTAATTTAACAACAGTGATTCATAAAAAAGGGCAAAATTCACTTAAAAACAGTCTCATTTAGCAACACAAATTTTGGGCTCAGTTGTGGCCATATGTCGAGACTACCTATAAAAACATGTTCAAGAATTCTACATCAGTCCAGTAGCTTGTTCGGTCCAATTTCTTGTTTTCATAGGGGCCAAAGAGATGCTTTGGAAACCTATAAGTAGGTAATACTGAGCCGTGGTGGCACAGTGGTTAGAATCCAGCACTGCAGGCTAATTCTGCTGACTGCTAGCTGCAAGTAGTTCAGCAGTTCGAATCTCACTGGCTCAAGGTTGACTCAGTCTTACATCCTTCCTAGGTCGGTAAAATGAGGACCCAGATTGTTGGGAGCAATATGCTGACTTGGTAAATCACTTAGAGAGGGTTCTAAAGCACTGTGAAGCGGTATATAAGTCTAAGTGCTATTGCTATTGCTAAATAATTCTCACACTCATATTCCTTGGTGTTTTTTCTCTGCATCTCAGCTGAGTCGGTAAACAAAATTTATGGTTCACAGAATATTTACCCTCCTTTTAGAATCTTTGTTTTGCATGATTTAGAAGAAAAGCAATTATGCTGCCTTCCTATTTTGTGCAAACCTTACAAATGTTATTATTCCATCTATTCATCCATTAGAATTTCTTCTCATTCCTTATTTTCTTTTTTTCTTAGAGGTAAGATTTACTGATAAATCTTGACTGCCTTTCAATAATGCTGGACTAGGGATCATTTCTCAATTTCTATTTCCCAAGTTTGAGGTGGCCACCTCCTCCTCCTCCTCCTCCTCCTCCTCCTCCTCCTCCTCCTCCTCCTCCTCCTTCCAGCCCATTCCAATGAGCAGGCACCACAAATCAGAGGGATGCTTCTTGGCTTTTGATAGATGGCATTGTTTAATCAAAAGGACCAGAATATCCCAACTCTGTCAATTCATATTAGCCAAGCAGAAACCAGGGAAGATAGGTAATCCCTCAAATAACCTGGTCCAATGCCATGAAGGTTTTTACGGGGGGATAATAAGCACTTTAAATCGTACCCAGAAGCATACTGGCAACCAGTGCAATTCACGAAACCCTATCAGAAAACTGGAACTTGCCACAAAGAAATGAAGTGTGTAGGACCATAAAAATGTGTAGCACCTCAATTCACAAATCAAACTCATATTAGATCTCAATCTGCTGCCAATCCAGAGGGATATCATTATTGCCAGTATCAAAAGCCACTGAGAGATTAAGAAGCGCAAAGATGGAAGTACCTCTGGAATCACCAAATGTCATCAATAAGCACAATTAATGCTGCTGTATAGGCTTTGAAGGACAAGGAAATGAGTCATTACCAATAAGTGAAGGGAGCCTTGAGCTCATCCAAGGAACTAATTTGTGAAAGTTTCTCAGATACCTGTCTAATTCACATTTTGATAAGATGGGGGAAAGGGAAGCTTATTCAAGCTTGGAAGATTCTGTTACTATAAATAAAAATAATCCTGGCCTAAATGTCTTCATCTTCTTTAGCTGATAGGACTTGTAGGACTGACAGCTGTCTCTGTGTTTGAACTGACTGAACAGGTCTAAATAATCTGCTACCAGCAAGATTCTCTAAAACTGCAGGCACAAACTTCTCAACTGGAAGCAAGATGATAATTATATGATCTTTTGATGAGGGTGCATACCACCACCTCCTTCAATGCTGATGGCATCACCTCTTCTCTGAAAGAAGCTGATATCATAGCACAAACCCAACTACAATCACATCCTGTGTCACCTCATAACTCAGGAGGGTCTAATAAACAGGTAGCCAAATCCACCATGCGGAGAATTCTGTCTACTCCCTCAAGAGTCACCAAATCAAAACTATCTGAGGTAGCACCACAAGATGAACTCTGGGCACTTTAGCTGGAACTGCCCAATTAGAATTTTATCAGTTTTCCAATTATATAATGAGTACACATTTCCAAATGAATGTGCAAATACTAAATGAGAGAGAGAGAACAAAGAATCAGGACTGGGAAAGTGCCTTAAAACATGTTTGCGTTTTTGTGCAATAGTTTCCCATCCACCCCTAGAAACATGAAGAACTTAACTTACCCTTCAAATATTTGTAATCAATTATCTCTCTTTAAACTTTTTCTATTCCCCCCATATATGTTTCCAGATTGGGTTTCATAATCATAATGAGACTGAGCAGAGAATTGGAAAAGCAGTTTCTTGGATCATAGGTTTGCCTTGTAAGTAATTTCACTGTGCTGAAGTACTTTCCCCACATCTTGATTTTAGGAACCAAATATTCAGTGCTACTTTCATTATGTATTTGAAAATCAAGCCATGCAGTTATAGATATTCTTAAGATGAGATACAGTCAAACCTCTCAAGCTAGGCCAAAAACCTTAGTAAACATTTCTACCCCAAAATTCTTACCACCCCATTCTCCAACTTAGCAAGTTGAAGAAAATTCATATCCTTTTGCCTTAGAGATGTGACTGCATTAATAAGGAATATCGATATTAATATATAAAAGGTTACATTAAAAGGTAACTTTCAGTCAAACTGGCAAGGAAACAAAAGCCTTCTCTACCTTGCAGGTCAGCTTTGGTCAACTCAACTTTGTTAGCAAAAGAACGGAAAAAGCGAAAACAATAAATCAGAGTTAGTAAAATAGCAGATAAACCAGGGTAATGTCTACAAAAATAAATTAAAAGAAATTGGGATAACCAACAAAACCCATATGCTCACTTCAGAGATATGGGTGACACCAGCAAGAGACATGAAATGACACCATCAAAGACAACAGACAGACATAGGTGGAGAGAAGTAGCTATTATGGCCTCAATCCATCATCAGCTCCACATCAAACCAAATAGCAAGCGACATAACATGGAGAAACAGAAACAGAATGGTCATACTTCTTGCACAAAGAGTAACACCAGAAGGAACATTAATGGCACAAGATTCACCAGTATTTAAAAATGAAGGAGCAAACAGTGAGCTTGTTTAATTGTTTAGTTGCCCATTGAGGAGCTTCCCATGCTCCATTAAATATTGGATTCATTTAAAATAAAAAAATGGGAAACCCATCGGCTTCCTTTGTGATATGCAGATCCAGAGGAAAAAAATGTTGGTAAATTTCTGCTTAAGATCCATTTCCAATCTAAGCTTTTAAGAAGTTATGTACAGTACTATGTTGATGTTTTTAAAATAAGACAGAATAACATTTTTATCTACTTCAGAATAATACACTCGGTACTAATGAAAGGTATCTCTGACCCTAACATGACTATTTATAAATTTGAGCTAACAGATCCAAGCTGCCAAAATCCAGATTATAACTAGATGACATCAGAGTTTTCTGTATCTGATTGTTGCCATCTAGCAGTTTCCGAGATTGCTTGCACTAGATCTGGTAGCCCTTTATCTTGTAATCAACCTATCATTTGGGGGGTAATTTTTGAATTCGCTTTCTTTGAAGATTTTAGGTGATGGCTTCAATTTGGAATACAATCACTCAGCTTTGGCTGCTATGAATTAGTCTTGTTCATATAGAAGGTAGATCTAGCTAACATCAACTTTGTGTTGATGATATCCCATCGTATTTGAACACGTTTTCATGGGAATGTTCCTGAAATGGAACTTCCTCTTGTTCTGGTCCTTGACCTTACTCTGCATCATTGTATTTCTTAATGAAAATACTAAACTCATTTCAGCCCCTAAATAGTTGATAATTTAAAGGATGCCCAACCTCAAAAGATTCTAGCCATTTATTGCAGTTGCCAAAGAGGTTTATTTTTCTATTATTTTTCTGATTGGAACTTTTCCCTGTGTGGTAGAGAGATTTGCCCTGCTATTTCCTTTAGAATTTCAGAATGTACTGCTACTTGATTTAGGAGGCTCTTCCATTCAGATGATGATCATCATTGTTGTCGCCATCTTTTTCATCATCATCATCATCATCACCATCACCATCATCCATTTATATTTAACTTGTCATTTTATTTTGGTATATTTATTTTTCTTGTATTTGGATATTTAGGATCATTTGCCAAAATGTAGCTCAATACACAAATAAACATAAGTTAATGATGGCATCAGGGATGTGTTTCTAGAGTTTATAGTCTGTCATTCTAGTAATGAATACTGTATCTGGAGTAGATTAGACTGCATGGAGTTAACTTATTCTGGGAATTTTGACTTCCAGAGATCTCCTGGAACACATATGTTGAGGTACATGAGTCAAATACTCCAAATGAGCTAAGAAAAACTGGTAATAGGAGATATTTGTATCTCTACAGGTAATGTAAGGAAAGTTTGTTATATACTCTTGCTGTCGCTATAAAACTTAAGTTTAGAATTTGGTTTTATTAATAGTTTTTCACAAGGTAATAAATATTTAGACTTTTCTTTACAATGTGCCTCTTGTGTGTTTGATGGAGATATAAGACAACAGTCACTTTTGGGGAGATTTTACTCTCCAGTTTGTGAGCATTCACTTATAAGAAAACTCAAGGAAGTATTAGAAATGTATTTCCTTCTGTTGAGATCTCTAAAATTAGTTATACTTAATTTAATATATTTAGGACAGAAGATAGATAAGGATATAAGGATTTAGAATGTAACATGTAAGATAGATAGAAGTAATAAACCAGTGAAAGGAGCAAAGGAAAGATTATCCTTCCATTAACTTGTTAAGTATCTACTGCCCTGTCAGAAAATTAATATTTTAGGAACAAGCTGTTCCAATAGATTACTCTGGAATCAATCTTTGGGTTCAGAGTTTCTTTCCCCTATTGCAGAAATTGAAGGGAGGGATGAACAATAAAATATCCCATAAATATTCAATGGAATTCAAAGGACATTTATATCCAACACTCAGGAAAGAAAGAAAAATCTGGTAAAGCACTGACACTCAGCTCTGCTGGAGGATTTATTAGACATACTGACTGTTCACTTTTGGAACACATTATTATTCTGTATTTTAAACTCCCCCCCCCCCCAGAAAATCAAGCTATGCAGATATTCTCACAGACCACCATCAATTTAAGGTCTGGTGCTAAAACTGCAAAGGAAATTTCTGCTTTAGCTTCTAATGCATTAGCATTTAAACAGCAATCCTATGTCACTTGCCTGCTGGTGTGATCACTTGCAAATAGTGTGATTCACTTCTATGGAGACACAGGGTAACTCACTATGACTCATCATAAAGTTCCCTGTTTTAAACATTTGCTTTCTTTTTTTTAAATTTTATCCATCATACCGTAGTCGCTAAATAGATTTTACAGAGTTTCTTTTCTCTTGAAGGAATACTTGTTCTACTTTTTGAGCATCAGCACTACACAAAGTTATAGAAGTGGGATAATTGGGCCTTCAAAGAAAATCTACTTTATATTTTTTTTAAAAAAAATCTAATTAATGCAATAAATAGGAGATGGGGAACCCTTGAAGGAAGTGGCTATTCTGTGATACTAGTACACCACATGTCTTTTTAAAATAAAGTGATAGGGTACTTGATAGCTGGTAACCAAAATTATTCCTGGCATGTATTTATGACAGTTGCTCTGTCCTGGGGTCATGTGATTAACATTGGTAACCTTCCCAGCTAGCTTCCAACATGCAAAGTCAATGAGAGAAGCCAGATTCATTTAGCAACTGCATGGTTCACTTAACAAATGTAGTGATTCGCTGAATAACTGTGGCAAAAAGGTTGCAAAATGAGGCACAACTCACTTCACAACTGCCTTGCTCAGCAACAAAAATCCGGGGCTCAATTGTGGTCATAAGTAGAGGACTACCTGTATATGTGGTATAAGAATTACAATTTTTTGTTATTACATCTGTTAAATTTAACATATTGTGAATGAATTTCTCTTGCTGGCTCCAACTGTATAGTTACCAGAAGATACCCAGCCAGTAAAATCAGGTTTCAGGATATATAAAGTACATTTAATCTCATAAGTCAACAGACACATATTGAACCTATTTTGTTTACTAATTTTAAAGAGAGAAAGATCTTTTTAAATATTTTCTTTAGAGGTGCTATTATCCCTGTCAATGAAATCCCTCAGTAAGAAATGACTGAATAATTAATGGGAAATTCTCATTTTAATCCTTATGACTTACCAAAGACAATGATGACAATAAGATGAGGTTGGTTTTCGTATACATATGAACTCTAATATGATGTGCATTTCCCAAATAAATGTCTATATCGGAGCACTATGATTGTTTTTGCACTTCTGTAAGTTTTGTAACGTATTTTGTTGATGCTGTGTGCAAAATTGCATATAGTCTGAGAAACTATATTACACCACAGCTTGCACCAGATACTCTTTAAGAAAACTTGTATATAGGAAAATTTGTGGATAATAATGTATGTGTTGTGGAAAATTATGTACATAAATATCTAGGTATTTCAGATATGCTGTATATTTAAATCAAATCATTGGCTGCATAAATAGAATACAATTAATTTTAAAAATATTAATGTTCTGCAAGAACATTCATATACTCCCCAAAAGATCATGGATGCTGAATTTAGAGTTCATAGTGGTAATTGAAAGATGTTACTTTCTTAATTTTTTCTCTCTCTCATTCACTCTCTTTATCCTTATCTGTTTGTAAACTATTTCAGATTAATAACTGAGGATTATGAGATTTTTTAGTTGACAAAATATGTTATAGAAGAAGCTCCCAGACGTTATATGGAGATGTGCAATAGTCAACTATATATCAATCTGGTTTTTCATTTTATGACTGATTTTGGAGTCATCTCAGTAAAAAAAAAAGGTACAAGTTCTTTTTTTAAAAAAAAATTACCCAATATAAAATAATTCTTTATCCTGACCCCTTGTTTACTATGAAAATTGATTTCTGTAAGTTATGTGACTGTCCTGGTTTTGATGTAGCTGTTTTTGTTTAAAGTAGTCCAGTCAGCACTGTGTATCTTTTCTGATTAAGCAATCTTATTATATGAATGAAAGTACTCAGATTTATATGTAACTAATGTTTAGAAAATATGATTTGATACAGTCTTTTCTGGCTTAAATTCCGCTCATGCTGATTATGTCATTCCAAAGCTGAAGGTCTGAGGGTTGTGTGATAAGCACTAGCTAAGACTAGGATAAGGGACGCGGTGGCTCAGTGGGTTAGGACGCTGAGCTTGTCGATCAGAAGGTCGGCAGTTTGGCGGGTCGAATCCCAAGTGCCGCGTAACAGAGTGAGCGCCTGTTACTCGTCCCAGCTTCTGCCCACCTAGCAGTTCGAAAGCACGTAAAAATGCAAGTAGAAAAATAGGGACCACTACGGTGGGAAGGTAACAGCGTTCCGTGCGCCTTTGGCGTCTAGTCATGCCGGCCACATGACCACGGAGACGTCCTCGGACAAACGCTGGCTCTTCGGCTATGAAACGGAGATGAGCACCGGCCCCTAGAGTCGGAAACGACTAGCACACATGTGCGGGGGAACCTTTACCTTTACCTTTAAGACTAGGATTCTTCAGAGTTGGATTCAACAAAGCCCTTAGCTTTGCTAAAATATCTTTATGGGAGTGTGCTTCTTGGAAAGCAGTGATCAAGCCTTTAACCAAGAAAGGAAGCAGTAGCCCACAGTTCATGTTAGCCATTACCAAAGATAGTGATTTCAAATTCCAATAAGCATGCATCCAGCTCTATCAAGATCTGAGTTATGGATTAATGTCCCAAATTTTCACTTTAAACCTCAATCCCAGATATATGTAACAAATGATCTCTTTCATTGTATTATCTCTTATGAGCTGATACTTTATATATAGTTATTTGTCTCATGTAACCATTGTGGTGGTACCATGCTTGTTTTCATGTAAGATAAGTTCTGCCTTTTCTTTTTTAAGAATCAGAATTACCTCACTGAACATGGTTGTAAAAGATACACAAAATACAAAGGGTCCAATTAGTTTATGCAAGTCTGTACTGATGCATAATGGCTTCCCAAGGTCATTAAAGAAAGATATGGAACTCAACTGCAAATGTCACAGACTGAATCAGATATCTTATAAATGTAAACATGTGTTCCATTACTATATTTCTGATTCTAGTAGAATGATCAATTTGCTTTTAAAAATAAGTGTTTGTGTATGCCTTTGAATCACTGTTGACTTCTGGAGATTGCCTGGACTTGTCCCTGAAGTTTTGTTAACAGGATTTCAGAAGTGGTTTGCCATTGTCTACTCCCTAGAACTAAGAGAAAGTGACTGGCTGAAAGCTAATTATGGACCTAAGGTGGGACTAGAATGCATAGTTTCCCAGCTCAGTGCCTTAAGCAGTAACACCAAGCTGGATTTTGTTTTTACAAAGGATTGGTGTTAAGTTGTGCAAATATATAGTATAAATTCTGATTCTAGCAAACTAAATAACCAGAAAATTCCATTCTGAAATGTCCCATATAAGATATATTTCTCTAAAACACTGCTGTCTCTGTGTGATGTAGATGGCAATAATACAGTGCCCAAGAGGGGGAAAATATCAATGGCAACAAAATAGTTTGTTCAAATAATTCACCAATGGCAAATTTAGGTTCAGAACCCTTCAAACATCTGACCATCACTTTGCTATTAAGTAAAATAAGATATAAGTGCCATGTATATAAAGCAACCAATATAAGCTGCACAATTTACTACTCTGGAACAGAACCATTATTTCTCATGGTTCACATATTCACAATTTTTTTTCTTCTTTATAGAGATGTAGCTAAGTTAACCAGCTATAAACCCACCCACCCCCACAAAAGACCTTCTGCCTTGAGGTATCCTAACTATTAATTTATAGAATAAAACCTGTGCTTAGGTGCATCAAGTATTTTAGTGAGTTATAAAAATAACTCATTTCGTAATTCACTAAATAACTGGCCATTGGCGAGGAATGGAAAGTATGGAAACACAGAAAGTATTAACAATTATCTTATTATGTCTTTTCAGAAATCAGAAGTTGGATAATAACACAATCATAATTGCATTTGTGAGTTAATATATAAATTAAAATGACTAACATAAAATAAAGTAAAATTCTTGCCTTTGTTCAAGCCTTAAAAGATAATACTGAACTTCTTAATTAACAATGGTACAGATGCCTTGTGTTGCAATCATCTCTAAAATTTCTTTATTGAAGAAAGTCAGTTTTGAAGTTATTGACAGAATGCCAAAATTTATTTATTTACTTCTTTTTATAATACCGTTACTGAGGACTCTGTAATGAAGGACTCAGTCTAATATCATGGAAGAAAATAAAATCCACTTGTACCATGAATTTCTGTTCTCTTACCTATATAATCTGCTCATCAATGTACCCCTAACATCTGCTTCATTTGGTTGAGGACTTTCTAGAGTAGATTTAGAGAAATGCAAGGAACTATAGATAATGCAGACCCCTTGCATTCTGTAAGTAAATACTGCTTCTTCTCATAACATTTTCTTTTTTTAAAAAAAGTCACAGTTGTTAAACAGCTAACCCTAAAAGGATTTGTGCCATCATTCAAAAGTTGTTTTGTGAATACCCATTGCCAATAATGGAATTATCACCTTTTGCACTATCTGCCTTTCATTTCCCTCTTTCTTCACTGTTTCTCTCACTGTGCATATATAGTTCATTCTTTTGATAAAGGTGATTCTAGTAGGGAAAAAAAAGCTTATAGTCTTTAATATGCCATCAATGTGTTGTTTCCATTTATTTCTTACAGGTAAACATATTAATGCTGTCAGGTGACACCAGCCATTGGTGGTTATTTCACAGAAAGAGATATTGTAAGATATTAAAAGGGAAGGGGAAAAGTCCATATGTGAATGATTCCCCCCCCCCAAAAAAATCACAGGTTTCTAAATACAAAGGGTAAGAGAGTCATAGTAACAGCCATTGTGGGAATCTAATTAGATATATCTTGCCTACCTTCTTCCCAATTGCACGATTCTTTCAAAAGTCTCATTATTCCAGAGCATTACTTCCTGTTACATTTTGTCCAAAAATCAAAATATGCCCCCCCAAAAATATGCTCTTAAAGTAGCTTGTTGTTTATTCCAAAATCATATAAACTATAAAAGACTGATGGAGAACTAACTATACAATTCACAGAACTCCTAGATGACCAAATGGGACATACTGTGGGCCTGCTTTTCTTCCATTGTTTTTGTTTAACCCACTAGAACTAGCAGAGAGGATATGCAACACATCCCCTCTATCAAACAGTGTCCACTTGCTTGATCTAGAAGCATGTCTTCTCTGGGGCAGTGCCTACTTACCTTGTGTAATAACATCCCCACCCCATCCCCCAAGAAATCTGGAGGGCTCCGGCCCTATTGGCTTTTCACAAGGCTCCTAAAACCTAGCTGCTTCTCCAGGTGTTCAGGCCGGGTGGTTAGATAAAACTTTGGGCAAGCTTAATGTGGATATGATTTTATAAGGTATTATTTCCCTTGAATGTCATGGGCTATTATTTTTAATTCTTTGGTTTTAATCTTTATACACTACCAGAATCACTGTTGTGAGAATGGTGGCCACATATATTATTTTAAGAAATAAAATATTATACCATCCTAATAAAACTATCATTATGAGTAGAAGAATTATAATTTGAATTTGATTAACTGTAATTTGAATTTATAGAATCCTAAGTGAAACTGGGATATGTGTAGTAATATGAAGACCACTATGCATTGTTTCAGGAATACGGATACTTTTACAGAATCCTGCTTGTGGAAAATGACTCAAAACTGGAAAAATAATGTTCAGATATTATTTGCTGTGTTTCTTATAATCACTGTCTGATTAGGAATAAACATCTCCAATTGTTTCATATATACATAAATTACTGCCAGCTTATGGGTAAGAATGCTTTTAATAGAAATCAACTTAAAGCTTTAATTGTAGAACACGTCTGGATAGCGAATGGATTATTATTACACCTTAATAATTAGCAAGAGCTTGCAGGATAGGAAACTGAGATCTTATATCAGGATTGCATGTCATCATTATGTAATATCTCAATTTTAGTTGAGGATTAAGTATCCAGATCATTTATACAATAGGCATTCTTCTGCTATTTATTTGATGTTTTTTGGATAAAATCTAATATTATTACTATTCTTGTTTCTGATTTAAGGTGATTAGAATTATAAACATAACCTAAGACATCCAAGTGATGTGCATGCTATATATAATGTATTTCTGTGATAGGGATATAATACATCAAATAAGAAAGCCATATAGAACCATCTCTCATTCCAAGATGATTACAAATATGGAACATGTATATGGATAGCAGGAGAAGATGTCACAGCGAGGATACATCAGTAAGAGGCTCTATGGAGGAAATGAATGGCAATGCATAGAACAGCGATGAGGGAGGGAGGACTGAGCAAAAAGGAATTGCACTTTAAGTAAACTATACCTTCACATCCCCGCTCAATCTGCCCACTGCGGTGCAAAGCATCATTAATGAGATCTGGCAGACGCCCATTCAAGTCCACTGATGCTAGACAGCCCTGGAATCCATCTCTCGATGCTACCAACTTTGGGAGGTTGCTATACATTCCTTGAGCCAGTCCAGCAATGTACAGGTCACCTAAAGGAAAATGCATAGGAGACAAGGAAAAAGCTAGGAAATCAGTGAGCAGTGCTATTTAGAGTTATATTATGTTCAGCATGTTAAAAAGCTTTATTGTTAATGATAAGTTAGGTAATACTAATAGGACAGAACTTTGCAATATAAACAACTGTGTGATATCAAAATAAGCAGCTACAATTATACATTGCATCAACAATATTATAGTATCCAAATTACAAACAGTAATAATTTCACTACACTCTGTATGAGTCAGACTCCAAGTCCTACATTCAGATCTAGGCACCATACTTTAGGAGGAAGATCAAAGGACTAGCAACTGATTCAGGGAATTAGGAATCTTTAGTTTAATATTGGGAAGATAGAGTTGAGGAGAGTAAGATATTTGTCACTCAGAAGGCCAAGTTCTAACCTCCATCATTCCAGGGCACGCATCACATAACAATAATTTTAACTTATAGGAAAACAGATACTGAATGAATATAAGGGGGAAAAATCTTAATAAGAAATGCTGTTTTATAGCTGAATCAGTTACAAGTTGTGTGCTGGACTTCCCTTTACTTGGTTATGTTCAAGTGGAGCAGCAGTGAGACAGCTATCCATTGGAGAGGTTTAATCTGGACTTGGGCCCTATGATGCCTTATATCAGGGGTGTCAAACTCAATTTCACTGAGGGCAGCATCAGCATTGCAGTTGCCCTCAGGGGGCCGGGTGGGTGTGGCCTGGGTGGGCATGGCCTACTGGGTGGGTGTGGCTAAAGTGCGTATGGCCTACTGGGTGGGAGTGGCCAGCTCTACATCGTTCGCATCAAGGGTGCCTATGGGGGCCTGGGCAGAAGTGGGACAGATCTGAGGGTCTCTGGCAGAAGGAGGGTCTCTGGGCCAGGGCCAAGGCAGTTGGGGCTATTCCCTCACTGTTTCCAGGATGGCTTCGCGGGCCACATGAAACCACTTTGCGGGCCGGATCCGGCCCCCGGGCCTTGTGTTTGACATGTCTGATATAGACTAAAAAGAATGAACGACAGAAACTATAGCTCTGTTCCCTCACTGTTTCCAGGATGGCTTCGGGGGCCGCAAGAAACCACTTCGTGGGCCGGATCTGGCCCCCGTGCTTTGTGTTTGACATATCTGCCTTATAAATATAAAGTTCTTAAGAAATAAGCTCAGCTATGCAGTGCAATATCTTTTTCAAGTCTTATTGCTTTCTACAGAGTCTTTCCAAACCAAACCCATGATCTCTTTATAACTGAAAATATCAGGTATTTATACTCATTATATGGTTTGCCAATCTGGTATTTCCCACATTCAGCTTTCAGATTTTTAAACTGATATGATATTAGGAATAATATTATTCCTAATAATAATATTATTATCATGCATGGATGAATCAGTTCAAAACTGATCCAATTACTTACCCTTAAGGTCAAGGTTTTTGGCACCATTGATGACCTGAGTAACAACCCTGGTATCCACTTTTAGGCTATGGGTGTTGCTATTGTCTCTGGTGATAACTACATTGTGCCACTGGTTGTCATTCAATGGGCGATCACTATTGCCCTTGATAACATTAGGTCCATTTCCAAGGTCAAACACGTAATGTATATACCTACAAAAAACAAAAGTAACTGCTTTGAAAAGTTCAAAAAAATAGTTCTAAATTTCAAATAATAATGGTTTGGCTAGGAACATGAAACAGAAGCAGCTTTGTCAGAGAAATTATGCTCTAACTACAAAGTCATTAAAGTTATAATTTCAAAAAAATAAAACAATCAGAAATTAAAATTAGGTTTTAAACACATACAAAAGATCTCTATTAACTAATCCATTGCCAGCGCCAATGGAAGATCTTACCCCTTAACCAGCTCAACTGCAATGAAATCATTTCCATCCCCACTGTTGAAAAGGATGAAACCATCGGCAGAAGTTGTCTTGAACTGGAAGAAGAGATGCATGGAGGTATAGGCCTGCAAGGTTGCTAAGCTCAGGTAGCTGCTCTTGGTCTTGAAGGTAACAGGATCAGCAATGATGTTACGGAGCCCAAAGCGGGCTTTCAATTCACAATAGTCAATGTCTCCATTCTTGCATAAGTCAATGTAGAGAAGGCCATTGAACATGAGGCTCTGAAGGTGGCCAATAAAGCTGGAAGGAATGACAGAGATGTAACGCTTCTCTGTCATTATCCCAGTCTCAATGTTGTGGAACTCCAAGCGAGTGTGATCACCAACCATTGTACCTGAAGATCAAAGCACAAAAAAACTTTAAAAAAATCTGAAGTAACTAGTAATAAAAGAAATCCTACTCCAAATTATTTCTATCCTTTTAGGAATAAATAAATTATGGCACATCTTGCTAAACCACAACTTCCAGTATTTCTAACCATTATCAAACTTAACTAGGAATGTTGGGACCTGCACCTCACCAAAATGTGGAGTGCTAGATAGTTCCTGAACCTTTTTCTATTAATACTAATGCTGTTTCTTTAAGTCAACCTATCATAACCTGGTACATTAAATCTGTGCAGCTACCATGCCAAGAAATCGCAGCTATATATGGTCATTATCCTTCTTGACTGAAAATGTTGGAACTACTTTCCAATCCATGTGGGGAACACAATGATAAATAAGGATGCCTTAAGGCTCCACCATCTTGTCCAGAAGATGCAGAGTTAACCACTGAAAGCAATGCATTAGACTAGACTAGACTAGAGTAGAGTAGAGTAGAGCAGAACAGAACAGAATAGCACAACCCCCTGCTAAGGCATTGGAAGTCTGAAAGCATTAGAAGTCTGCATGCTTGTAAATTCTGACATTCCTCTTTCTTCTTTCTTCTGGCTTTTGAGAAAACAATTTTGCAAAAACATGATCACTGAGAAAGTTGGTTGGATATGCAAAGTCAGAAAGTTTCTCCTTAATTCCAGGTTGCTTCTCTTTGGTCAGTTTCTAACCACTGTTTCTTGTTCTGCCCTCTCGTGCTTTGGGGAATAATTTGACCCCCTGTTCTTTGTGGCAACCCCTCAAATATTGGAATTTTGCTGTCATCTCCACATGAGAATATTTAATACTATGAAATTGTTGGCTACATTTGGATATAAATTTAAACCATGCTTTAGCATTATGAGAATGCAGCTATAGACTTTTCTCAGGTTTGTATAATGCTTTTCAACTGGAAAAGCAAAAAAAAAGTCTCAGTCTTCTGCTCCTATTTAGATTAACTACAACTTAGTGTACTATCTGACCCCTAAAGGATCACAGGTGTTAATTATAATTAACAAAAGCAATCATGCTTTGAAATTAGCTTTTTGTACTAAACATATTGTCAATGCTAACATTGGATGTTCTTGCTTTGACAACAGAAGGAAATGTAACCATTTTTTCTCTATTGCTTTTACATAGAGTTTGTTGATGCTGGAGGGTGAATGTGGATGAGAGTCCAGTTAGTTATAACAATAATAACCCAAGGTTATTAGGTCCAGAGTTGCTAGAGATTTGGCGGGCTGGAGAGCTGGGGAGAAAGCCCGCACTTCAAGTTAATTGGGTAATGTGATTTATGACTGTTAATTGGACGATGGAATTGTGTTTTACTACTTTGTGCCAGGGGAGGGGAATTCAGTTTTTGGCTTCAACTATGTAGTGCCAATACTTTGTTTCTCAAATAAAAGATTCTTTAAGGAAAACAATGCCTTGAAGTTCTTTGGAAGAGATTCATCTGTTGGAACCATGACATTAAGCAAAAACCTCCATTTTTTTACCTAACTATCTTGGGGTCCTGAGCCCCAGTCACTGTCCCTAGAACTGAGGGATAGACTGACAGAGATTCGAGGAAGATTTCAGCATGAAGAAGGAAGGAGTGCCTGAAACCAGCACCCCAGCAGTGGCTGCTACCTTGCAGGTGGGAGCGCGAGCCACTGTGCTTGTGGAGAAGGAACTTTTTTAGACCTCTCAGGAGCAAGACTCAAGCCGCGAGGACAGCTGATCTGGTGGTCGAAATGGACCTGACCAAAGTGAAAGCCATAGTTGAATGGCAGCCCCCAAAGACTCGCAAACAGCTCCAGAGCTTTCTGGGATTCGCCAACTTCTACCATCAATTCATCCCCTCCTTTGTTGAAATTGCCCTACCCCTTACGGAATTACTAAAAGTAGGCAAAGAGGGAGGAAAGTCGTGTCTGGGCCAACCTGGTCATTTTTGCCCCAAGTGAGAACTTTGGGTTGATTTGCTCACTGATCAATTCATCTGTTGAATTGTCATTTTTT
Source organism: Vipera berus (assembly GCF_964194415.1). Classification (NCBI taxonomy): domain Eukaryota; kingdom Metazoa; phylum Chordata; class Lepidosauria; order Squamata; family Viperidae; genus Vipera; species Vipera berus. The sequence goes on from NC_138202.1 coordinate 49,877,736, forward strand.
TTTGTGACTATCCATAGTATTCTCAGGAGTTTTCTCCAACACCATTGTTCAAATCCGTTATCTTGCTTCTTCAAAGTTCTACTTTTGCTTCTAAAGACCTTGCATTATTTTGATCTTTCTTAGCACGGACAGATCTTAGCCTCAGAATACATTTCGCATGGCCTTCATAACTGCTCTACCAAATGCTACCTGTGACATACTGTATTTCTTTACCTATTCTTTATACATTTTTTAAGTTTTAACAGAAATAATAAGAACAACTACAAAGTAAAATAGAACAGAGCAAACAAAAAGGAAAGAGAAATAAAAGGAAAAACTAAAATAAGAAAAAAATTGAAAAAAGTAAAAAGAAAATAGGAGAAAATAGAAAAAGAAAGAGACTAAGACATAAATAGAGGTATAAAAGAAGAGGTTTTCTGTGCTTTTTGCAACATCTGTACAATTATATTTTAACCCCTATCTCTCTAGTTGCATTGTGACACTCTTTGTCTAATCATCAAAATTATAAATCACTAGCTCATTTTTTTCACATTTAGGGCTCTTTGTGACATAATTCTTGACTGCTCATTCCTTTACTGTTGCTGGTTGATCCAAAAGGGCAGAAACTGTCTTCCAATTTGATATCTTCATTGTAAATTCCAAGCCTGGTTACTGTACTTCTTGTCTTTAGTTTGATCTTCATTATATTTTGTTGTTGTTAGTTGTGAAGTCGTGTCCGACCCATCGCGACCCTATGGACAATGTTCCTCCAGGCCTTCCTGTCCTCTACCATCTTCTGGAGTCCATTTAAGCTCACGCCTACTGCTTCAGTGACTCCATCCAGCCACCTCGTTCTCTGTCGTCCCCTTCTTCTCTTGTCCTCAATCTTTCCCAGCATTAGGCTCTTCTCCAGTGAGTCCTTCCTTCTCATTAGGTGGCCAAAGTATTTGAGTTTTAGCTTCAGGATCTGGCCTTCTAAAGAGCAGTCAGGGTTGATCTCCTCTAGGACTGACCGGTTTGATTGCCTTGCAGTCCAAGGGACTCGCAGGAGTCTTCTCCAGCACCATAGTTCAAAGGCTTCAATTCTTTGGCGCTCAGCCTTTCTTATGGTCCAGCTTTCACTGCCATACATTGCAACTGGGAAGACCATAGCCTTGACTATACGCACTTTTGTTGACAGGGTGATGTCTCTGCTTTTTAGTGTGCTGTCTAGATTTGCCATGGCTTTCCTCCCCAGGAGCAAGCTTCTTTTAATTTCTTGGCTACAGTCCCCATCTGCAGTGATCTTGGAGCCCAGGAAAATAAAATCTGTCACTACCTCCATTTCTTCCCCATCTATTTGCCAGGAATTGAGAGGGCCAGATGCCATGATCTTGGTTTTCTTAATGTTTAGTTTCAACCCAAGTTTTGCACTCTCCTTCTTCACTCGCAACAAGAGGCTCTTTAGTTCCTCTTCACTTTCTGCCATTAGAGTGGTATCATCTGCATATCTTAGGTTGTTGATGTTTCTTCCGGCAATCTTAATTCCAACTTTTGATTCATCTAGCCCTGCCTTTCTCATGATGTGCTCTGCATATAAGTTAAATAGGCAAGGCGACAGTATACAGCCTTGCCGGACTCCTTTCCCAATTTTGAACCAATCAGTGGTTCCGTGTCCAGTTCTCACTGTTGCTTCTTGGCCCACATATAGGTTTCTCAAGAGACAAATAAGATGGTCTGGTATGCCCATCTCTTTAAGGACTTGCCACACTTTGTTATGATCCACACAATCAAAGGCTTTAGCATAGTCAATGAAGCAGAAGTAGATGTTTTTCTGGAACTCTCTAGCTTTCTCCATGATCCAGCGTATGTTAGCAATTTGATCTCTAGTTCCTCTGCCTCTTCGAAATCCTGCCTGTACTTCTGGTAGTTCTCGATCCACATACTGCTGGAGTCTAGCTTGTAGAATTTTAAGCATAACTTTACTAGCATGAGAAATGAGTGCAATGGTGCGATAGTTTGAACATTCTTTGGCACTGCCTTTCTTTGGAATTGGAATGTAAACTGATCTTTTCCAATCCTGTGGCCACTGTTGAGTTTTCCAAATTTGCTGGCAAATTGAGTGTAGCACTTTTACTGCATCGTCTTTTAAGATTTTGAATAGCTCAGCTGGAATACTGTCACCTCCACTAGCTTTGTTGTTGCTCAGCTTTTCTAAGGCCCACTTCACTTCACATTCTAGGATGTCTGGCTCGAGGTCAGTGACCACCTCATTGTGATTATCAGGGACGTTAAGCTCATTCTTGTATAGTTCCTCTGTGTAATTTTGCCACCTCTTCTTAATCTCTTCTGCCTCTGTTAGGTCCCTGCCATTTTGGTCCTTTATCATGCCCATTTTTGCATGAAACGTTCCCTTCATCTCTCCAATTTTCTTGAAAAGATCTCTGGTCCTCCCTATTCTATTGTTTTCTTCTATTTCTTTGCATTGTTCATTTAAGAAGGCATTCTTATCTCTTCTAGCTATTCATTCATTATATTTAGTCCCATTTTTTAAATTAAGCTTTTTGACTTTTATTTCTAGACTTTGCAGATTCTTTGCATTTTCAGCTATTGATTAATTAATGTCATCAGCAAAATGCAGGTTTTATATATATTGTTCAGTTTAAAACCACAGTCAACTTCCTTCAGTCCAGGTTCTCACAGTATATGTCCTTCATATTGGTTGAATAAATAAGGGAGGAGTTTCACGAGGGGTCCTTGCTGCTTTCTGAGTTTGCTTGTTTTCTTGCAGATGTTTCACTCCTTTGCCAGACTGGACCCAATCTCTTTCATTTTGTTCTGTCTGTCTGTGTATATAGGTTTCTAATATGGACAATGAGATGTCCTAGGATTCCCATTTTTCTGAGTACATTCCACAGTTGGATGTGATCAACACAAGTGAATGACACATATACGGAGTTCTTTTTGGTATTCATTGGCTTTCTCAGTTATCCAGTGTGCATCAGCAATAATATCTTTCATTCCACAGCCTTTTCTGAAGGCTTGAACATCTGGCATCCTTTTTCTATGTAGAGTTATAATCTATGCTAGATTATTTTACTAGCATTGAAATTAAGGAGATTTTATCATAGTTTGCACACTTTATTAAGCCTCCTTTTTTGGTATTTGAAGGAAGATCGCCCTCTTATGATTTGTTGGCCACTATGTCACTCTCCAGTTTTGCTGACATAGCATGATTGGAAAAACACTCACCAGAACTCTTCCAAATAGTGTTTGCAAAGTTCCTTGGGAATCCTCAGCATTTCTCAAATAGCATCAACCTATCCAATATCTGCTTAGCTAAAGACGGACTTGAGCTAAGAAGGAACAAGTTTAAAACCAATAGAACTAACTAGGTAATCTTGTTTCAGTTACAATCTCTTAATCTGAACAACCTGTCAGAACTAGAAAACTTTCAGATTGCTTCTGAGGCTAATTCTTTAGAGCAAGCATGTCAAACTTGCGACATCACGTGACATTGCAAGACGTATCATGACTTTTCCCCCATTGCTGGCAATGGGGTGGGCGCAGTTTTGGCATGACACATCCGGCCTGCAGGCCGGCAGTTTGACATGCCTGCTGTAGAGGGATCACCTACTTCCATTTGGCCAACTCTCAGAACCATCACTCAAAGTCTCTGAGCTAATTTTTGCAAAATATTAATGATAACTATTGAAGAGCCAGAGCCAAACTTCACTCTTTTCAACTAAGCAATTAAAAAAATGGGTTTTACTCTCAGGCTAGGCCCAATTCTTCCATTAGTTTCATTAGTTTGTTCTGAATTAGAAAAGGAAATTAGTCAGCTGCAAAATGCTGTAGAGTCCAGTCGAAACCCACAATGGGAAAGTCATAGTGGTCAGTGGTCAAACTAATGGAAATATTGGCAGTCCCTAAATTATAGAGAAAGAAGAAGAAGCAGAAGCAGAAGCAGAAGCAGAAGCAGAAGCAGAAGCAGAAGAAGAAGAAGAAGAAGAAGAAGAAGAAGAAGAAGAAGAAGAAGAAGAAGAAGAAGAAGAAGAAGAAGAAGAAGAAGAAGAAGAAGAAGAAGAAGAAGAAGAAGAAGAAGAAGAAGAAGAAGAAGAAGAAGAAGAAGAAGAAGGGCTGAGCGCCAAAGAAATGAGGCCTTTGAACTATGGTGCTGGAGAAGGTTCCTGCGAGTCCCTTGGACTGCAAGGTGATCAAACCGGTCAGTCCTAGAGGAGATCAACCCTGACTGCTCTTTAGAAGGCCAGATCCTGAAGCTAAAACTCAAATACTTTGGCCACCTAATGAGAAGGAAGGACTCACTGGAGAAGAGCCTAATGCTGGGAAAGATTGAGGGCAATAGAAGAAGGGGACAACAGAGAATGAGGTGGCTGGATGGAGTCACTGAAGCAGTAGGCGTGAGCTTAAATGGACTCCAGAAGATGGTAGAGGACAAGAAGGCCTGGGATCGTCCATGGGGTCACAATGGGTCGGACACGACTTTGCAACTAACAACAACAAAAATTATAGAGAACCTAGGTTTTTCAAATTACAGAATGATGGCTGGATTGCCCAAAGACAATGTCAGCTTAGGAAAAAGAAATTTATACCACTCTTGCCAAAATCAAATGATAAGGTATCCCAATGAAAAAGTTTTTTTAATATAAATAATTTTCTCATCTTGATTTCTTCCTATATTAAAGCATAGTTTGGGTTGTTAAATGGAACTTATTCCTGTAAGTGCTACTTTGACCTATCAACTTATGGAATTGTGTCTTCCATGTATATTGCCCTGTTTATCACTTTCAGGATTTTCCATTAAGTTACCAAGGGCAAGGATGGCAGAAGAAGGAGAGGGAAAAGAAAAATGAGGACAAAGTCATAAAAATGATAATGTGGTCATCCTGCTGCTTTGCACAGGAAAAACAGTTTCACTCTTCTGTCAGATGTTATTTTGGTTATCATTTGCTCAATGATCTGGCAGGGGGTAAGACAGAAGAAGAGAATGGATAAGAACAGCCTCATTAACTTCAAGTAGCAAATTACCTCTTCATTTCACCATGGCTTGTTTCTATACCGGTCATTAATTACTTGCTTCCATAAAAAATCTAATTAAATTATTTTTTTTCTTATTTACACAAATGTACAGGCGTATGGCTCTCATTGTTACTTGCATGTACAAAAGCATTCACCCATTGTTTTACATGTCTATTAATCTGTAGGCATATAGATGATCTCCAGCTACATAAGTGTTAATTTATAATTCAGTGGACATGATGCTATATTGTATGCTTTAATAAGTAAGAGTAATTAAAGTGGATTAGGATTTCACATTTGGGCTTATCAACTTAATATTATCAAAACTGGATTATGAATTACCTTAATCTACCCTCCTTAAACACACACAATTCACTTTCTGATAAGCTTCATTGTAGTTAACACATGCCATCATGTGGCTGAGCCCTAGAACTGCTTCTCTCTTAGCATTGATAGATTATTCATAGAAGCATAAAGAAATAATTGTTTGAAAAATCCAAAATGAGTATACTAAGGGGTAGTAAATATGAAAAATAGATTGAGCTTTTATATTACCCATTTATATTATGGTATCGTCTGGGGAAGAGGAGGAGGAGGAGAACAACGAGGAGGATGACGACGAGGAGGACAGCAAGGAAAAGGAGGAGGATGAGGTGGAGGAGGAAGAGGACGAGGAGGAGAAGGAAGAAGAAGAAGCCTTCTTAAATGAGGAGTTGAATGGAAAGGCAGGGTAAGAGAAAAATATGTGATTACCTGCAAGAGGTAATGCAGTAAACACAAAAAGAGAAAGTGGAGAAAAGATAGGAAAGTGAACGGAAAGGAAGGAAAGGGCAGCATTTGGGAAAGTGGTGCAGTGGATAATGGATAGGAAATGACTTGGAGGTTGTACATCGAGAGAAGAACATGAAAGCCACTATGGGCCACATCCAACTTGCTGCAACTTGCATCTGGACTGGTGTGAAGTTTTTGCACCTCTGTTCTAGTCTAGTAAAACAGAAGATCTTTGCAAACTTTTTGCAATTTTTAAAAAATTCTTTCAAGATTCTAGAAAAATACCCTATAGATAGAATATGTTCCTGATTTCTTTCCTTGCCCTGCGAATGTCCACAGAATTTTACAGGACATGATTACAGATATGAAGTACAAAGGAATGAAGAACACAGCATTGATTGGTATTCATTCTTTACAGGAATAAAATATGAATATAAGCAGAATAGTCTAGAACAGAGGTCCCCAACCTTTTGGGCACCAGGAACCAGTTCCATGGAGAGAGGTTTTTCCACGGACCAGATGGTGCGTGGTTTTGTGTGCTACCTGCATCGTGCGGATGGGGCTTTGCTTGTTTGTGTGGCCTGCTTGCTGGCTTGCTGCAGCCTAGTATTGGTCCATGTACCAGGGGTTAGGGACCCCTGGTCTAGAATCCTCTCTTATTCCCTTCATCTTTACACAGCGTTCCAGACTTTGGTCTGAGTCAAGTACTTATCTGGCTAATCTTGTTCTTCAGAGTGCTGAAATGAGTATCTGGAGTTGCATATAGGGTGATCCAAATGGTTTACGTTCTTCGTTCTTTCTTCAGGAATATCTCGCAGAATTCTGTCTTATATTATGAGATGTAAGTTCAAATGCAAAGGAATCACATTTAGTAAATAGAGCTGAACCCACTCACCTTCGGCAACATCATCATCAACTGTAAGTTTGAGATTCTTTCCTCGGCGTACCACTCGGACTGTGTGCCACTCATTATCATTGAGTTTTTGCCCAGCATAAAGGGTTTCAGGTCCTTTACCTGGAGACAGCAGCAAGTAGAAGCAAGTGTTAAAATCACATCAAATATATAGCAATGTTTTGCTCGGTTGGGAAAAAAAATCACTGAAATCACCTTGGTGTGACTTGGACCCTTAATCTAATTAAAACTGAAGGTTATTATTCTTTTACAATGAATGCCGTCCTTTTTCTGCCTAGAAATATTTTCGTGTTTTTCATATTTTATCATCTAATAGATATATGCCTTACCTTTCCTCCTAGAGCTCAAGCTGGCTTTCATAAGAATCCTCTTTCATTTTGTGCCTACACCAGCCTTGTGAAATAGGCTTGGTTGCGAAAAAGTGACTGGCTAATGACACTCACTGGCTAATTGAGTTCCCATGGCTAATGATGGATTTGGATCTGGATCTCCTTAGTCCTAATCAAATACCTTAAACACTACACCATAATGGCACTCTGATCATTCTTAGATTAAAGTTTATCATGAAAACTAACATGTCACTGCTCGATTTCATAGTCAATGGATATTCTATTACTCCTGATTACAATTTATACCAGGTTGTTTTCAGCGAACATGATTTCACATCAGGTCAAGCATAAACGACATCAAAACATTTTTATTCTCCTTATGCCTTGCAATTAGTATCACCATCATTCCAGACTTTTCCATCTGTTTTATTAATAAAGTATTTTTGCAGGTCTAATTTACATTTAAACGTTTTCCACAGATTCTCTGATAAACAATGCTCCTAAAGGCAAAGTTGGATATGCAAAACTTTTTTAGTTTTCTTTCCCAATAAATACAATTTATAAATTCAGGGCCCTTAGAGAAAAAATAATATCATTTATGGTAAAAGCAAAACCATGTGTATTGTGGTGTGCGTAAATGAGTTCCAAATACAAAAATAAAACTAAAGCTCTAATGGTGTAGGAATATACAGACAACATTAACCAAAGTTTAAAGGCTTACACTACAACATGCAGATTCTACTGAAATGATATTTTGCAACATTCTCATCCAACAAATGATTTGGAATGAGAGGATGAGAGTAGCCAACTAAATTCCAAGATGGATGGTTACATGCTATAAGCCTGTATTCAGCTAATATATATTCTAATAATAGACTTAGACATTCTAATTCTAATCTCCTTGCAAAAATTTCAAAATAATCCACAGTGTTTATGCAGAAAATATCCTTGCCTTCAATGTGTGTTAATTATGATGTTAGGATAATAATAAAGGATAATGTAGTCTGTCTATTCATTCTAGTTTATCAGAGATGGTTGATCTGGTTTAAGTCATTTCAGAAGCTGTGACTCAATTTTTGTTCCTCTATATAGGTGTCCTCTATAGAATATCGATTTCAACTGCAGTAATCCGTGTCTAAGCAGTGAAAGTATAGCTTTTTGGTATGAAAATCCAAATGTAGATCTGATAGCTTGTAATGAAGGTCATAAATTATGTCTATTTTATTATCTTTTCTTTCTGCAGGTTAAGATGACTGCATTGTTTTATTACATTATTATTTCTTCCCATAATTTTATGGACTTAAAAAATCTTTTAATATTTCTGGAGATTAAAAATCAGATTTAAAAATATAAACAAACTATTAGAAAATTGAATAGAGTCAATTGGGATCTGAACAAATTAGCCCAGAATTGGTTGTTTTTATTATGAAGAATCATATAGCACAGATTATTCATGAAAATGTAATAAATATGAAAAGCATCTTTGTTCCTTGCTGATGTTATGCAAAAATATTGTAGTAATATAAGTAGTTCATGGCTACTACGGCAATGCCAACTAGTTAAATGTACAAATTTTCAATCTTTCTGCTGTGCGCAGCCATTTTGTTTTCTAGATCAGACACGAAACCCAATGGCAGGAGTGACTAGGCTGATCCCATGATGATATTAAGAAAGCCTAAGAAATGATAGCCAATTACATTTTTTAAATGTATCCAAATGATTCCATTTCTGTCTGTTTTGTGATGACAACATTATTCATGCATCTGTTTTTAGAATGAGAACGTTTTAGCTGATTCTATTAGGTTAAAGGATTAAGGTTTTCTCTAAATTATATATTGGATGGAGTAAGTGCTGTATTGGTAATACCTCATTTTCTAGAATGCAACTGTATATAAAACAAGTGACATTTAGAGATCAAAACTCTGAGTAGCTCAGAGAAGCTTAAAAGGGAAGGGATTATCCTATTTTCAAAGCCTTTGCAATAAGATTATTGAAAATCATTTTAAATTTATTTATCACCTCTTCCTACTTTGTTATCTAGCTTTTTTTGTTTTCTTTGAATGCCTGTTATTTTTGTTATTTGGGAGACATCTGCAGTGAGAAAAGAACCGTTTGTCAGCCACAATTACCCTCCTGTAAATTTCTGCTCAACATCAACTTTTTCACAGTTATATTACCAAAGTTGCCACAGCAACAAAATGTAACAGTATAGGCAGCAGTGCAGGTGGTCTGTCCAAAAATAATTTCTAAAAATATCATTTCCATTTACAGATAGAGAATTGGCGGTAAATGACCACAGGAGAGGTGGGAGAGAGACAGAGAACACCAAATAGACTATTTTCAGTTGGCTTTTATGAGATGGCTACAGGTCACTAAGTATTTGTTGTTGTTATTGCTGATTACTTAATTTATAAATACAAATAAGAAGCAGGAAGATTACAATATACTGTAACAAATGCAGAATAAGAAAGTTATGCCTGAGCTAATAATTAATTAGTAGGTTTCCATAACTTAGAGCAGGGGATTGGACGAGGTCTTCTCCAAGGTTCTTTCCAAGTTTGTTATACTATTATTGTTACTACAATAGTATTCTCATAGTAAGAAAGGCATGGATGGATGGATGGATGGATGGATGGAAGGAAGGAGAATAAAATAATAAAATTGTTTGCTTTTTAGTAGAATATCCCTATCACAACATTTTGATGCACATTTGGGGCAACATGAAAATGTAATGAATGAACAAACATTAAACCAAAATATAGCAAACATTCTGATTTTCATTCTGTGTTTTCAATGGCATGGGCCTATGCAAAATTTAAGCTAACTGGTTTACTATTTATTGTACATACAGATATATTGGTTAAATAATCATTATCATTAAATATAAAGGGTTGAAAAAAATGTACTTCCTTGAGGAGCATTGTAACAAGAGGAAAAAAAGAACCATAATAAATTATAAATCCATTCACATTCACTCACACATTTATTCTTTATGCAAATACTAGTTTTAAACATTCCTTACCAGAAAAAATTTGCAGCAAAAGGAGGATCACAGAATATGCTTCAGACTTCTTAGCTTTGGTCTTACTTTTCTTACCTGTAAAGTCTCTTTCAGTCCGTCTTTCCAGATTGAGGGAGACCATTGCCACATTATAAAATAGCCAAGCTCAATATACTATTCTACTCTATCCACAATGCTCACATCAAAATAGCCAACCCACAACCCCACATCCCAATAAAATCAAAAGCGCAATAAATCAACTTCCTACATTTTCATTATGATCTGTACTACAAACACACCTACACGATAAAAATGCAAAAAGCTTTATTTTTGTATATTTTTAATCCAATTTGTATACCACCCAGTTATATACTCTAAGTCTATTCAGTTTACCATAAAAACAAAAGTTACAACACACAGTAGAATCCAAATACTGTTAATCCAAATTCTGTAATGTTTAGTCAAGTCTAGTCTCCTCAACATCCACAAGATAGACTTTACCATCTTTCAAAATGGCAGGAGGGGGGAAGAGCTCATAAAGTGCATAGAACAAGTTTCATAATGGGAGACTGCCACTGAGCGCCTATGGGTTCTTGTCTCTTTCACTTACTGCAGGTTGCAGACCCTTGGGACAGTTTCTAGAATACAGAGGATAGGCTAAGATGGCCTTGACGTTTTCTGGAGGGTGAACCAGTATGCCTAGCATTTTGAATTCAGTCCAAAAACATACAAGTGACTGAAACACTTTTACTATACTGCTAAACTTCCCCATCCCCATTGGCTAGTCAGGATATTGCATTTTGTCCCAGTTGCATATTCTGAATTAGTTCCGTAGCCCAGAACTCAAAATCTGAAGAAGCAAAGCTGCTCTAGATGAACCACTGGAATGACAGCTTTAAGTGACATCAAGGCAGCGTCAGAATAGCTGGAGAAGTCAGATGAAAAAAAGTGTGGCCTCCAAAGCCCTAGACTTAGTAAGTAGACTGGAAAGTAGAGCAAAGATGCTCAGTGAGGTTCCTTGTCATGCTTGCCATGTCATGGGTTATTTTTAACTAAAAAAAGAAAAAAGAAAAGCTCGCTGTAGTCTTATTTAGGCATCTCTGACCCATATTTGCTATTGGAAACAACAGTCTGATGCAGTGTTTGGTGTGTTGGTGCCTTCTGCCCATGTAAGAAACTTGACACTCTGACCCTTGTGAAGTCTGCAATCTGCTTTGGCAAGTTATATTTCCAGAAACTCTGATTTATGCTTTTTTGCTTGTGGCTATTTATCTACCCAGTCTTGAGTAAATTGCTTACTATTACTTAGCACATGGGTTTATGCGAGATACCTGAAAAAAAGTTATCTTCCCCTTGTAGAATGTTGATGTATAGGTAGTCCTCAACTTATGACCACAATTAAACATAACATTTCCATTGTTAAGCAAGACATTTGTTAAGTAAATTTTGCCCCGTTTCACAACCTTTCTTGCCACAATTGTTAAGTGAATCACTGCAATTGATAAGTTAGTAACATGGTTGTTATTAACTGGCTTCCCCATTGATTTTGCTTTTCAAACTGTTGCAAAAAAAATGATCACATGACCTTGGGACAGAGCAATAGTCATAAGTATGAGTCAATTGCCAAGCATCTGAATTTTGATCACATGATCATGGGGATGCTACAAAAGTTTTAAGTGTGAAAAGCGTCATAAATCACTTTTTTCAGTGCCTTTGTAACTTTGAACAGTCATTAAATGAACTGTTGTAAGTCAAGGACTACCTGTAGTTCAATCTCAAGGTGATGAGGGGTTGAGTCATTGTCATAATCCTCCACGGTCCAGAAAGGCCTGGTATGGCAGCTAAAACTGAGCAAAAGCCTTCTTCCCTTCAGCACCATTGAGCTGTCCTACACTGCTCAGGCAATACCCATGACTGGCTCATCCAATTCTATCAACTTCTTCACTATCCACATTTCTTATCAGTCACTGGGAAAATTAAATTAGATATATTTTTTTAGAATATCCAGGGCACAAATAATATTTCAATTATATATCATCAATTAATTCAATTGGCTAATAAAATAGCATGCCAATATTCTATATCTCTTCAATGATCTCCTATATTATTTACCATGCCAACCTCTGAAGATGTTTTACAAAAAAACTAAAAATTCAAGTTAAAAAAATATGAAAACTTGTTCATTGGCTGTCTAGTGCTTATCTTAATATTTGCAGCATGCATACTGCTTACAAATTTCTCCAATTTAGAAAATAATGTCACAGGGCTTTTCCATTGACATACTTCCCGCAGTAAACTATGAACACTGGAATTCAGATGTAATCCACAAATGCCATAATATTTACAAACATGTTTGGAATATTCTATCAATTACAGAATAAGACAGTCATTGTAGCTGAACTGTTACAACCATGTTAAGGAGACTATGCCAAAAATTACATTTTTTAAAAAAAATGTCTATTCAATTTATGGCATTGTATTATTTTTCAAAGAGAAGATCATGTCAATATAAATGGGCACTTGTCTTAGTAGAAAGCTGAGATATATGTAAGAATAACTTCCCTTCTAAAAACACCTCTCCCAGCAGTCTACAGACTGCAGAACTCAGATGCAAACTATTTTGAACTTAGGATTCTCTGGTTTCAAGTCAATATACAAAATTTCAAATACAAAAAGAGTTCTAGCCATTCTAGAGGTGTAATTCTGAGCAAAAAACATTTCCAGGATAATCAGAGAGAACCCATTTTGAACTTGGAAGAACTACTGAGAACTCAACAAGGAATATTTCAAGACTGAAACATTCTTAATTTGAAATGTTTTGCATGCCCAATTCTGCAGCTCTCTGGCTTTCCATGTTTCAGGAAAACCAGAAAAGTGTTGGTGTTTGTCACCAGACAAAAATGTCTAAAATGTATAAAGATACTTCAAATTTATGTTGAAAATGTGAACAAGAGGGCACCTTTTATCATGCTTCATGGGCATGTAAAAAAAAAGATAAAAATCATGATCAAATGGAAATTGGCAGCCCTCCTAGATATTTCTGTAAATGAATCTAGCAAGAAGAAAACATTCCCTCATTAAGCCAACCCAAATAGCTAATTAACAAAGCCATTATTAAATCAGAACACGGTAGTTAATACGGAGGGCAGTGCAACGGAACATTCTCAATTGCTCCATCTGAACAAGGGCCCAGATGGCAGAAGATTGCATCTAGCTAAGAAAAATACTTTCCTATGCAAGATGGAAGAGAGTGTTAGTGAAGTATTTAGGAGATTGTGGTTTCAATAAGAAAGAGCTTTAATTCTGTCTTTCCAGTCAGGATTTATTGCTTTGTCTCTAAAGTAGCTCTGTCCAGCTGTAATATCCTCAAGCACTGGGCTGAGATTGAAAAGTCACAGGACCTTAGATCTCAGACAATGCCTTCCTTTCCAGGAAGAAACAAATTTATCAATAACAATTCAGTGGGTCAAGTTTTAACACCAGTAATTTATTTGGTAGATTCTGAAGAAGATTCTGAGAGTCTTATCTGTTTTAACTATATAATACAGTAAGGATATACAAAATATACAAAACTTTTCATGTTAGATTAGAAAGCACTTGTGCCATTATAGACCTGGCTCCATAAAACAGAAATCTTAATGACTTTGCCTTAAATATGTAAATGTACTTACATATGGGCAAAAGTGTTGCCCATGCAACTGCTGTGGTGGCACAGTACCAGCAGTTCCATCCTTCCAAGGTCAGTAAAATGAGGACCCAGATTGTTAGGGACAATAGTCTCACTTTGTAAAATGCTTAGAGAGGATTGTAAAGAAGCACTATGAAGCAGAATGTAAGTGCTATTTGCTATTGCTTCTTGAAGGAAACTTTACAAATTCCACTCAAGTATAGAGTTGTAAATTTTTTTGTCTAAATGGGCTTACAGAAATCTTGCACGCTTCTCTAGTAAATGTATGAAAAACTTTTCAAGTAAAAAATATGGGAAGGTGTTTTAGGTATACATGTACAGTTTCCAGTTCAGGGATCAGATGAATCTTTTATCTTTAGATTCCCTGACAAACTTCCAGGTTAGGGTTAGGGTTTCTCTCTCAGGCTTGTTCTAAAACTATCTTCTCTAAATATGAAATGTATTTGCATGTGTAGAATGTAACATTATTTAAAAATTATTTGAACATGTTTACTAAATATTAATTATTTAATGATACTAATGTTCCGTTAATGTAATTTTATATCCCACTTTCTTTAATATGACAACATTCCATTTTGCAATGCAGTTTCCAACATACCATTACAAAAGTCTAATCCCTTGGTTCAATGAAGATTGTGTAGCCCTGCTACTCAGTTTAATCTTAGCAATCAGTGAGACCATGGATTACATTACCTTACACTCTTGTATTACTTGTTACCGGAACACATTCCAATTTTAATAACACAAAATCAGTACGTCATATTTTTAATAGCCATGTTCCATATCAACATTGTATCCATGTATGTATGTTCTGTTAAACTAGCTTCTGTGTGGATAGAGAAGTGTATCATTTGTTTGGAGGTATTCTGGTGAACAATGATTAAAAAAAGTTTCCTTCAGTTTAAATGAAAGGCATAAGAATGGTTTAAGCTAATGTTTCTCAACTGCAACAGTTTTCAGATGTATGGACTTTAATTTGCAGCATTCCCCATTCAGAATGGCATTTGTTCATTTGTTCATTCATTCATTCATTCATTCATTCATTCATTCTTTCATGCAATCATTCATCACATTTCTACACCTCCTCTAAGTGACTAAGTTGAAGTACACACATCGCAAAATTGCTGAGGTAAATACTGGTTCAGGCTGATAGGAGGAAGTGTATTTTGCTTCCCAGATGTAACTAAGTATCCTTAGGTAAAGGTAAAGGTAAAGGTTCCCCCGCACATGTGTGCTAGTCGTTTCTGACTCTAGGGGCCGGTGCTCATCTCCGTTTCAAAGCCGGAGAGCCAGCGCTTCTCCGAGGACGTCTCCGTGGTCATGTGGCCGGCATGACTAGACGCCAAAGGCTCACGGAACGCTGTTACCTTCCCACCATAGTGGTCCCTATTTTTCTACTTGCATTTTTACGTGCTTTCGAACTGCTAGGTTGGCAGAAGCTGGGACGAGTAACAGGCGCTCACTCTGTTACGCGGCACTCGGGATTCGACCTGCCAAACTGCCGACCTTCTGATCGACAAGCTCAGCGTCCTAACCCACTGAGCCACCGCGTCCCTTAAGTATCCTTAGAGACTTCCTAATGGAGAAAGAAAATAATTTTCTAAATTATATATATTTAATAAGGAGGTTAGTTAATTGTATGTTTTAAAAATGTATGATTCCCTGGATAATATTACATTATTCCATGTACATTTTCCAAATTTGTATCAAATGTTTTAAAAATTATTCTGATGTTCAAACAAAAGAACTATTCTCTGTAAGTGCATTCTTGAACAAGATAATCAAATATTAACACTTATCAAATTGCACTTAGTGAAAAAGTGTCAAGATTCTAATAAAACCTCAAATGAGGAAGGGAAAGATATTTGTGGCCAGTGCTACTTCTTTAACTTCTATCGAAACATGTACTGCCAAGATCACATCATACTTTCAGTCTGAAGCCAGTTCTCTTTTCCCTTCTTTCTCTAAACCTTGAGCCACAATCTATAAGCTTAATACATGACAATAATTTTCCCTAGGAAAATATTAACCCACCATATCACTCTGTCACATACTTTAAGTAACATAACATTTATGGCTTTGTTTGGCAGGAAGAAGGCCCTACACTATAGCCAATTAAATATAGGAACATTTTAAGATTTTCCAAAACCAATTCTGAGTATCAAGAGGACAATAGCACAAGATCCACATATCAAATATAAGTAAAAAATTTAAATTGGAGGCCCCTAAGTGAGAAAATTGGCCTCAAACAATGCAGAAATCTTGGAATCCAGATACCTTTGACTGGTTAAGAGGAATTGATGGCCATTGATACAAGTAGGGAACTAGGCTGCAGAGAAAAGCTCCCCATTTTTTCCCCAGCACAAATTTATATAACTAAAGAGTGCAAAGTTAAACACTTATTTATTGGAAATCTGTCCTCTCTCAGAGAAATGGCAGAGTGAGTAACATGTTGGAAAATGGGAATTTAGCAGCCTTCAGCAAAGAGAACAGTGCTTCAAGTAAGTTTGTGGAAAGAAACAATATTTTTCATTCACCATTTCCTTTCTTCTGGCTTGGAAAGCATCCCCAAGGACTCACTATCTCTTAAACAGTGATACTTCACGACATTTTCATACTATCAACAACAGCCTTGGACACTGGATTCTCTGCAATACCTGCCAATATTGCCTTTCTGGTTGTATTATACACAAAACTGGTTTCCCCAGGGCATCATGTTTATAAGAAACATTGAAAGTATTCTATCTTATTATAAATCAGGTGACTATCACTATCACAATCTTCAGATCCTCAAGCTACTATGGAACAAAAGCACAATTAAAATTACAAACAGACACAAAACTATAGAACGTACATAAGATCATTTGATTTTGCTTCCCACAATGTTCTTGCAAAGCTTACCAGTTCCAAAGACGCTAGGCCAATCAGCAATTCTGGAAATTGTATTTCCCAAGCATTTTAGAATGTATTTTGTCATGTTCCCTCCCTCTCATTACTCCTCACATTTTAAAAGAATCCCTGACTATTGCAGATTTCTCATATTTTGAAAGAATGAGTACAATAGCAGTGATCATGCAGTTTCACCATGATCCAGGTGAAAATAGTTCTCACTGATATCCCCTCAGTTTTCTAACTTGCTTTCTGTGTGTCAGGGCAATGTTTTTACCAGAGCATCATTAACTTGTTCTAGAGCCTTCTTATCATATTCAGATCACAATCCAAATTTCAATAATGGCTTGAAGAAGACTTCAGCCATTGCCTATCATAGGGCTCTTCAAACTTGGTTGACCCTTTTATGACTTGTGGACTTTATGACTGTGGCCTGCTGGCTGAGGAATTCTGGGAGTTGAAGTCCACAAGTCATAAAAAGGCCAAGTTTGAAGACCCCTGGCCTATCACAACTAAGACAATGACTATTAACATGAAATAACCATAGCCTCACACAAATAACCAAGCAGACCTGTTAGCTTGTCATGTTTTGGCTTACTGCACGGGTGTCAAACTTGATCATGTCATGTGACATATTGTGACATATCATGACCTTTTTTGCCTTTCCAAAGCTGGGTGCATGTGACGCATCCAGCCCATGGGCCACCAGTTTGACACTCCTGGCTTAGTGTGATATGTAAACCTCATTGCTGTACTTTTAACTATGATTAGATACATCGTGGCTTAGTATGAATTGTGAAGCCATTGAAAGTATATGGGTATGATTTAAGAACAAATGTTGCCCCAATAATACAAAGAATCTCAGCCCATTTACCTTTTATAGAAGGGCTTCACATCTGTTAATATTGCACTTAAGACACAAAAATATTTGGCAACATAGAAGCAGGATTTCCTTATTTGCTTATAACACAATGTAAGCTAAGTGCAGAGGGCAATACTCTTATATGGCAGCTACTTCCCCTCATTAGCATTATAACAGATGAAAGCCTCTGACCATTTATACTAATTGACATTTTAAGCCAATATGTGCTATCTGAAGCAAAATTCTTTTTTAATGCTTGTCATGTAACTCTGCATTTATATTAAAAATAGAAAAATAAATACATTTAATGCAAAACAAGTGTATATACCTACATACACAAAAGAAAATAATGTATTTTCTATTTTGCATGTTCCAAAGCAGAAGATATTAATGCCAAGAGCATAAAAGTTTTTAAAGCCCATTGAAAATTTTAATTCTATGGCATTTGCCCTCATATTGTCTAAACAACAGGCTTAAGAATATAAGCAGAAGGCTACATGTGGCCTATTAATACCCCCTTTTAGGCCCTACACTGAATGGCATCAAAAACAAAAAAATATTTATTTGCATTTTCAGAGATGTGAGAGTTTAAGAAACAAACTAGTATCTTAAGCCCTGCAGATGATTAAACTATCATATTCTTGAAATTCCGCTCCAAAATAGAACCAGCTCCAGCTATTTTCAGAGTTGCACTCTCCAACATATCCTATAAAATTGGACGTGGCCTTCAAGGCAACTAAAATTGTGCACCCTTTCTTCAAGATTTCACAACACTCAACCACCTGTCATTCCAATTTTTCTAAGAAAGGGCTGGCTCACAGCACAGATTTATGAGTTACTTTAAAAGTTTAAAGGTTTCTCCTGTCCAAATAAAATATGGAGTATTTTAACTTTCCCATCAAAGTGGCACCTATTTATGTACTCGCGTTTTCATGCCCTTGCTAGGTAGGCAGGAGCTGGGAGGCGTAATGGGAGCTCACTCTTTCATGCAGCACTTAGATCTCGAACCAAGCCTGTCAGCTTTGCAGCTGACAAGCCTAGCATCTTAGCCACTGAGCCATTGTGCTGCTCATGAATTGCGTTATATGTACCTTTGACATTTTTATTTTCTTAACGAGCAACTGAAATCAGGAATTTTTTTTATTACTGATTCCGTCTCTAAAAATTCTTAACTAAACTTATGCATATGTATGTGCTCTGTAGTAGATTTCAGTCTGCAAACCTATGTATGAGTTCTTGGAGATAAACTTTGTTAGACTTGGTAGGTCATATTTCTTAAGAAATATTTATATAATCACATTTCAAGACTGGTATCAAAGAAAAGATCTTTGGAATGTCTCTTTGGTCAAGAGCAAGTTGTGATTTGGTCAATTTCAGAGAGAGTGTTCTGTCAAACATGTTCAAAACATTCTCTAGAATAGAAGAAAAACCAAAGACTCATCGATTGACTGAGTGTCAGGGCTCTTCTCTCTCCTTTATTCTAAAAAGAACTGGAACACCTGTTTCTCTGTGGTAGAAAAGTTAGTATGATGTAATTTTCAGTGAGTTGAAATTAAATATATTGTGGGCAACTGGGAATCAGTGTTGTTGTTTTTCCTATTACACATTGAATCTGCGGTTCATTACATCACTTAATCTTTCTAAAGGTAAAGGTAAAGGTTCCCCCGCACATGCGTGCTAGTCGTTTCCGACTCTAGGGGCTGGTGCTCATCTCCGTTTCAAAGCCAAAGAGCCAGCGCTTCTCCGAGGACGTCTCCGTGGTCATGTGGCCGGCATAACTAGACGCCAAAGGCGCATGGAACGCTGTTACCTTCCCACCGTAGTGGTCCCTATTTTTCTACTTGCATTTTTACGTTCTTTCGAACTGCTAGGTTGGCAGAAGCTGGGACGAGTAACAGGTGCTCACTCTGTTACGCGGCACTTGGGATTCGACCCGCCAAACTGCCGACCTTCTGATCGACAAGCTCAGCGTCCTAACCCACTGAGCCACCGCATCCCTAATCTTTCTAAAGATTACTAGTAAATGTTCAGTTCTGATATGGTTACACAGAATAATAATAATAAAGTTGGAATGGACCTTGGAGGTCATCTAGTCCAACCCCCTGCTCACATAGGAAACCCTATACCATTTTGGACAAATGGCTGTCCAGTCTCTTCTTAAAAACTTCCAGTGTTGGAGCATTCACCACTTCTGGAGGCAGGTTGTTCCACTGATTAATTGTTCTAACTGTCAGGAAGTTCCTCCTTAGTTCTAGGTTGCTTCTCTCCTTGATTAGTTTCCATCCATTGCTTCTTGTCCTGCCTTCAGATGTTTTTGGGAATAGTTTGACTCACCCTTCTTTGTGGCAATTCCTGAGATATTGGAACACTGCTATCATGTCCTCCCTCGTCCTTCTCTTTATTAAACTAGACATACCCAATTCCAACAGCTGTAAGAATATGTAATGAAATTAAGAACTTTCCTGGCAGGTTCCTTTAAAAAATATTTTTTATCACAGCAGCAGACATACTACATGGCATTACTCATCAAACATTTTACCCTTGTTAATTTTTGTTGCCTATACCTAGAAAAAAGTCTTAATTAGAAAAGAAAACTAAACTAGTAGACCAGTGGAATGCTGTGAACATAATATACGTAGATTTCAGTAAGGCATTTGATAAATTAGACCACAACCTACTCCTTGGTAAGCTAGAAAAAGGTGGAATAGACCTGCCACAAAGAGGGGGGTCACATTATCCTCCAAATCACCAGAGAGCAGGATAAGAAATGGTTGGAAACTGATCAAAGAGAGAAGCAATCTGGAATTAAGGAGAAACTTCCTGACAGTGATGACAATTAACCAGTGGAACAGCTTGCCTCCAGAAATCGTGGACGCTCCATCACTGGAGATTTTAAAGAAGAAGCTAGACAGTCACTTGTCTGAGATGGTATAGGTTTTCCTGCTTGAGCAGGGGGCTGGACTAGAAGACCTCCAAGGTCCCTTCCAGCTTCTATTCTATTCTATTCTATTCTATTCTATTCTATTCTATTCTATTCTATTCTATTCTATTCTATTCTATTCTATTCTATTCTGTTCTGTTCTATTCTATTCTATTCTATTCTATTCTACTTTCTTCATCAGTCTAGTCATTCTTTGCTTCTGTAGCTCATGAAAGTCTTGTGTTTTCAATAAAGCTGTCAGTTGGAAAAGATGCTACTTTTACTTGTAATTATTTTTTGGTGACAGTCTAACATCGATATTCGATTTAATAAAAATAGCAACTTCCTTTAATATTTTTAGTCCTGGAGAAATATTTTCTTTGCTAAATAAGTGTTTCAGCTTTATTCTGATTCTGTTACTTGTATGTTTTATGGAAGTAAGTGGTATTGTTCAAAATGCCTCCTGTGTGCTCCTCTCTAGGCCTCTGAATTTCTCTTCTTTTGCTTGCCCACTTAATGTAAAAGTTAATGTATCTGGCTAATCTAACCTTTATAAACTATTTTTTCCATATACAGGATGTGACTAATTCCTCATGACGCATATCTTTCCAGAGTTGTAGTTTTCTTACATTGATGAATAGCCCTTGATTCATAAACTCTATGTTTCGTAAACTGCACCTTCTCATACATTCTTTTAATGGGTGTGTTTAGAATACTTCAATTCAAAGTGAGATCCAGGGTCATAATAACAATCAGTTCAATTAGTATTTCTCAAATGTGTATCCTGCATTAAATTTTTTGTTGTTTGTTCTCTGATCAAACAAGTGTATTGTTTGTTATATTGTTAGTGCCATTTCTTCAAATTCTGACATTTTAAATCCATACTTCCTTGGGTTTTCTTTATGAACATAGGAGTTCAGCACAGAGGAACAAATTATTTACCTTTTTCTTTAAAAATAAGAAATTACCAACATTTGTAAATCCTTCTCCAAATGGGTTGGAATGATACAAAATAGACATTTTGATTCATCTTTGCCTAAAACATCCTCTTTGTATCTCTTCTTTAAACATGGCCAGGCAATATAACCACACTAAAATACAACAATCTGCCATCTACAGAACATGCTGTGGATCCAGCTCTGCATCCTAAAACATCTTCATCTAATCAGCAGGAGAATGTGTGCTGAGATAGAATTAGTGATCCACTGCAACATTTTTAAACAACACAGTCACTGCAATTGGCAGAATTCAGATAGGAATGGGCAAATGGCCATTACCTTTCCACTTCAACTGAATACATTTCAGGTCCCTAAAGATATGTTATCTAGTCATCAAGGCAGACTCTATTTTCAGTAATCTTTCAGCTATGTCATGATTCCTTCATTTCAAAAGACAAGGTCATGCTGCAGAAGAACTGTCTGTGATCCATCTACAGCAAAGGCAGAGCTTTCAATGACTAACATTTTAACAGTCTTTCTAAAAGGTCAGACTAAGTCTACCATACTTACTATTTTGTTATCTCAATTACAGATGTTGGAGAAAAGACAGAATCTGAAAACATAATAAAGAAATTGTAATGGTATGTGGGAAAGGCCCTGGGAGTTAAGGCAAAGAGATGCTGTCAAGGGAATAGTCAGATAAAAGAAGGCATAGCCCACAGCTGCATAGTGGATGGAGCAAAAGGCTCAGAAGGGGCCTTCCCTCATTTCTCATGCTGTAAACAAGATGGCAGAAGAATTATACTTTCAGACTTGCAAGATTCTGTTAGCTCACGTGGTCATTTTTCCTGTCTGATGTACTGGTAAGGCTGACAGAAACACAACTATATTACCCAAGTAACAATGATATTTAAAGTACTTAAGTGCCACTATTGCTCATACAAAGATTGGATGGTCATCTATTAGGCATGCTGGATTAGTAGATTCCCATATTAGATAACAGTTTGGAATAGATGATCTCCAAAGTCCTATCCAGCCCTTACATACTTTTTTTCTGTGTCCTTTCCAACAATTCTACTGAAATCAGAATTGTGATGATGATAATGATGATGATGATGATGATGATGATGATGGAAGAGGAGGAGGAGAGAGAAGAAGGAAGAAGAGAATAATGATGGACACTAGTAGTAGAGTCACCACTTACACTAACACAAAGAAAAATGTGGTTTTCTTTGGGTTTGGGTTTGGTTTCATTTAATAGGAGAACCCAGCCATGCTATTTACAAAACTGTGTTTATGGCTTCGGTTCAATAAAACGGATCACTATGGTTTGTTCAGCCAGTTATAGTTAAAAGAAAACATGACTTAGCATAATATGTGAACCAATATGTGAACAAGTTTAAAATAATATTAAAGTGTTAAACTATGATTTGCATAAAAATACATAATATCCTGGTTCACACATTATGCTAAGATTAAAAACAAACTGCATTATGTTATAGTGCAATATGAACACCTAATCACCTTGTTTTCTGCCTATGGCGCTCTAAACAAACCTAATTTAAGATCAAGAATTTTCCTCCATTTCTTTTTTCAACTGAAACACAGTTCTTACATTGTGTTAAAATACTACTTCTAATCCATCTTGTCTACAAATGGAAATTCTTTAGAATTTCATAAAAGGAAATTTCCTGTTCTACCAGGAGACACCGTATTGTTTCTGAGATCTTTTTTCATTATACATAAAACTCACCTACTTTTGCTATGTTTAATATGGCTGATGGCATACTGAATGTGAAATACCTCAAATACAAAAAGACACTGCAAGGCAAGATAGCAAATTGACCATGAGATCTCTGAAGAATTACAGAAGGAGGCAGATAACTAGACGAAACAATCAGCATTGAGAGCTGAAAAAAAAGGTAGAAAAAAATGGGAGGTTATTCAGTACTGTGGGCCTTTTAAGAGGGGTGGTAGCAATTGTTCAGTTAATCTTGTTGTGTAGTGAGTTCGTTGCGCAAGAATGAAGACGAGGCGAGTGAGTTCAGCAATGATCATATTTATTTGCTTGCAGGATCTGAACTAGAGAACTGAGCTGCAGCTTGCAGCAATTTATAGCCTGGCCCCTAGGCAGCAGCCAATAGGTTTAAAACAGCCTATTGCCGCCTATGGACAACCAATAGCAGCACTGGAGACGGGGTGTCTGAGATGCTGGGAGCCGTTAGCTAGCTCCAGCTACCACGTGGTGTTATATTAAGCCCAATAAATTACACCCCTCCCCTCTTAGAATGAACAACATCATAGCAACAACAGAATGCTTACAATTTTAACAATAGTTTGAATAGGCTCCCATTAACAGTACAATAAGACATTAAACAATATTATAGCTCCATTATCTTTTTGGTACAGTCTCATGGTCAACAATTAACACAAGGTACATTCAACATTATAGCTCTTTTATTTTGCCACATAATCTGCTAAATAGGCAGGAGGTTTGCGTGCCCTTGTAGAACGTCTGAGGGATTCAGTCACTTTCTGGTCTACCAGCTGACCTACCGGGCCAGGCAGACCAGTGTCCTTTAATGCAATTGAGTCAGAAATATTTGGTATTCTCTGGCTGGCCTCTCCAGGTTGGCCCACCCCAGAGTCAGTGTGTTCAGCAGAGCCAGCATAGCGGCTGTGAAAGTCAGGTTGGCTTGCTCTGTCAGGGGACCCATGTTGCACTTCCGGACTCCCCTCTTCTACGGCCAACTCCTCATTGCTTGAGCTATGAGAGCCTTCAGAGTCTATGCATGGGGGGACTTTGGAAGGGACTTATGATGCAGTCCTTGCTTAGTGGCCGTTCTGGAAACCGCTTTCTGAGTTGATCAATGTGGCGTCTGACAACTCGCCCTCCCTCCAGCCCCACTTTGTAAGAGAGGGGGACAGATGATTTAGTAATTTTCCCAGGAACCCACAGATTTCCATGCCCATAGTTTCTAGCCCACACCCCATTACCCACTTACAGTCCCCTTGGGGGTTTTGGTCGAGAGGCTTCTGCTGCCACTCTATCTGGATGCAACCTGTCCACTTTTGTGATCAGCCGTCTCCCCCAACGTAGTTTCTGCTGGGCTTTTCCCAGTAGCAGTGCAAGGCGTGGAATGCTGGCAAAGTAAAAAAATTGCCAATCTGTGATGCCAGTCCCCAGTCACTATGCGTTTCAGTGATTCCTTTGTGGTCCTTACCATTCGTTCAGCTTGACCGTTACTGAACAGATGAAATGGGGCAGATGTTGCGTGTCTGATGAGATTTGCTCTCAGGAAAGCCTGAAATTCAGCAGCAGTGAATTGGGCCCCATTGATACTAAGACAGCTGGCAACCCATGTGTGGCAAAGAGTTTTCTAAGCACCTGGATGGTCCTAGCAGTAGTCATGTTTGCAACTGGGATTACTTCAAGCCATTTAGAGTGGCTGTCTACCATAATGAGGAAGAGCTGTCCCTGAAAGGGCCCAGCGAAGTCTATGTGAATTCTAGACCAGGGAGTGTGCCTTTGCTCCCACCTGTGAACTGGAGCGTGCGGCATTTCAGAGCTTGATTGCTGGCACCTGTGCCTCGATGGCCTTGTCTAAACCTGGCCACCATGGGTAGCTTCTAGCAAAAGCTTTCATACGAACAATACCCAGATGGCCTTCATGCAGTGACTGTAAAACTCTATATCTCAGTGAAGTGGGAACTATGACCCTGTTCCCCCATAGGATACAACCCTTGTGAGCTGATAGCTCATGTCTTCTTGCAAAGTAACTCTGGAATTCAGAGCCTGGGCTTTTATCTAACCACCCTGTGTGCACCCATGAAAGCACTCTACTTAGTGTCTTATCGGCTGCTGTTTCTGCAGCTATGTCCCCTGCGTGGAGGGGAAATTCTGGCAAGTCCTGAATGGACAGAATTCTGGCTGCGGGGGCTGGATCTGGTTCAATTAGTGGCAGTGGGAGTCTGTTCAGACCATCAGCATGGCCCATTTCTTTGCCGGGTTTGTGAACCAGCTTAAACGTGTAGGCTGATAAAAAAATAGACTATCTCAGCATTCTTGGGGAAAATATGTGGGGTGTTTGTTTGTCTGTTGTAAAGAGTCCCAGTAGTGGTTTGTGGTCTGTGAAGACCGTGAAGTCCCTGCCATATAAATAGTCATGGAATTTTTTAACTCCTGCTACAGTGGCTAAGGCCTCTTTGTCAATTTGAGCGTAATTACACTCAGCAAGAGGACAGTGTCCTTGAATAAAATGCAATAGGAACTTGTGTTCCATTCTTCTCTAAATGACTCAAGACTGCCCCCACCCCATAAGGGGATGCATCACATGCTAAATAGACTGGTTTAGACTCCCTAAAATGAGTGACAGTAGATTTAACCGACAAAAGTGCCCTTAGGTCTTGGAAACTTTTTTTGTGAATGTTGGTCCATTTCCATGAAGCTTTTTTATCTAAGAGCCTGTGAAGGGGCTCTGCCAATGCGGCCTTGTTAGGCAGGAATGCATGGTAGAAGTTGAGGAGGCCCAAGAATACTTGTAGCTCTCCTTTTGATTTAGGGCTAGGTGCCATTTGAATGGCCTTCACTTTGGATTCAGCTGGGTGAATGCCGTTAGCATCAAGACGAAACCCCAAAAATTTGGTTGAAGAAACCCCAATACTACATTTACTCTTTTTTAATTTGAGGCCTGCTTCATGCAGCCTATGTAGGACGGCTCTGAGCCTGCTAGCTAACACCTCTGTAGATTCTCCGGCAATAAGCACTTCATCAAAATAAAGGTAAACACCCGAATGCCTTTAAGTGTGCATTCCATGATTCCCTGAAAAATGCCTGGGGCAACACTAACCCCAAATTGCAATTGCTTCATTTGAAAGCCCCCCTGTGAGTTATGATCATCTGAGCTGCGGCTGTGGCCTCATCAACCAGCAGTTGCTGATAGGCCTGTGCCAAGTCTAACTTTGCAAAAATGGTGCCCCCTTGCAAAGATACCAAGATGTGGCTCACCACTGGGACAGGGTATGTGTGTTGCTTAAGGGCCTTGTTAATTGTGCATTTGTAGTCTGCACATATTCTAATTTCTCCGTTGGCCTTAAGTGGTGTTACTATAGGAGTTTTCCACTCCCCACCATCTACTGGTTGCAAAACGCCCTGTTCTACAAGTTTGTCTATTTCTTTTTCAATTTTGTGTTTGAGGGACAGGGAACCTTTGAGGCTTAATTCTAATGGGGACAACGTTGGGGTCTAGTTTGAACATTATAGGCAGACCTTTGTAAGTTCCTAGGGCTGAATCAAATATGTCTGCGAAGTCCTCGCAAACTGACGCTAGACTCGCGAATTGTGTCCGGTTGATACCAGTTACTTGGATGCCTAATGCATCAAACCAATCAAGTCCAATTAGACTCGTTCTCTGGCCCCCTACAACTACGACATCCAGGTGCCAAAAAGATCCCTTAAATTTAACAGCCAAGGTAGCTTCACCCTTGACTGTGACTTTAGCGTTTTGAAAATCTGTTAAAATTATGTCAGAGGGCCTTAGCTTGGCCCATTTTCTACTGCGACTGCACACGAAATTAAATGTGTCCAGAGAAATGATGGAAACGGCTGAGCCTGTGTCCAACTCCATTTTACAGGGGATGCCTTGTAGCTCTACCTGAAGCTTACATTTTGGTCTGAGGGGGCGTCGGGCCCCGGTATGGCAGACATTTCTGCGGCTTGCACAAAACCCCACACTGAATGGCCCCAGGGCCTCGGTACCTCTCCTGATTGGATCTTCTGACTGGCGCTTCGATGGCCGGTCCCTCTGGCGAGCTCTGCATACTGCTGCAATGTGGCTGGTTTTGCTGCAGGCCCAGCACGTGGCTGACCGGAACCTGCAGTCCGCGAGTTGATGGCGGCCGCCACAACCTGGACAAATAGGTAAGAGATCTGCCTTGTAAGGAATCTCTTGTTGCTTGCTCCTGTGGTGCTGTGTGTCGGGCTGTCTGTGCAGCTTGTCGACTTCAGTATCTTCTTCTTCTGATTCCTCGGTGCGTTCGGCGTCCTCGTGGTGGACGACTTCTTCGTGATGCATTGTTTTGGTGGGCCAGATTGTTTGGACAGCTCCCCCGGCAGCTTCGTCTGCCGTGACTTCGTCCTGGGCTTCAGCGAACGACAGGTTTGCTCTAGTGAAAAGTTTTTGCTGCAGCTCTTGATTGCGTAGGCTGCAGACGAGCCAGTCTCGAAGTCGCTCTTCAACATCTGAAAATGACACAGGCGTGCAGCCTACCTCAAGGCCGTGATGTGCTCTGATGTGGTCTCACCCGGCTGCTGTATTCGTTGTTTGAAGGCGTAGCGCCATGCAATCACCAACATCTTCGGTTGGAAGTATTCTCCGAGCTTCTTCTTTAGCTCAGCGTAGGAGACTGACTCCAGCGGCGTTGGCGCGAACAAGTTTTCAGCCAGATCGAATGTTGCTGGGCCGCACACACAGAGCAGTGTGGAAGCCTTCAGTCCATACTCTGCAACCTGGTTCACCCGAAGGTAGTTTTTGACTTGGGACAGGTACGAGGGCCATCCTTCTGGTCACTTGATGTCGAACTCTTGCAGCCTTCTGATCTTGGGCATTCTTCTGGTCTTTGCGGCTGGTTCCTGCATCTTCTCATCCTGCTCCTCCATTGCCCAGGGACTGATCCACTGAGTGTGTGGTTGCTAGCGTGTCTCGCTAGCCGACCGTAGGGGGGGAATGCTTTTCCTGCCAGGCGTGCACTGCCTCTCCCCAAGTGACTTCCAGCTCCTTCGGAGAAGCAGAATCCCATCCTTGTCACCAATGTTGTGTAGTGAGTTCGTTGCGCAAGAATGAAGACGAGGCAAGTGAGTTCAGCAATGATCATATTTATTTGCTTGCAGGATCTGAACTAGAGAACTGGGCTGCAGCTTGCAGCAATTTATAGCCTGGCCCCTAGGTGGCAGCCAATAGGTTTAAAACAGTCTATTGCTGCCTAGGGACAACCAATAGCAGCACTGGAGATGGGGTGTCTGAGATGCTGGGAGCCGTTAGCTAGCTCCAGCTACCACGTGGTGTTACAATTAAGCCCAATACATTACAAATCTGATGGGTCTTAACAACCTCATTTATAAATGCAGTAATACTCTTTAGCATCCCAGGTCAGAAAGTTCATTAACAGTCCCTCCCACTGCAAAATTGTTACTTTGCACACTGTAAGACAATATTTTCCTTCCTATCATCAAAAGGTTACCTGGCTATTTGTTATAATAATACAGATAGTCCCAGGTATGGGGAAACTAGTTAGAAAAAGTATAACAAACACATCTCACTTGCCCAAATTGACACTAAGAATAGAATGGAAAGTATGTTCATTGCTTAATTTCAAGTTGCTGTTATTGTTCTTCAAGCCTAACCAAAATAATTAGGCCTACAGATTACTAGCCCTTCGTCCTCCACCACATTGGGATGAATGACACAACAAAGAACCTGAGTACAATAGTGACTACAAATAACTAGGCAATAAAGATAAGAAGCTAGGAGCACAAGTAGTGTTCTCATCAGTACTCCGAATGAAAGGTGAACACCCATTGAGGGGAAAAAGAATTCTAGAAATAAACCATTGGCTAAAGGGTTGGTGTTGCCAAGAAAACTTTGGTTTCTTGGATTACGGACTGCATTTCCTTCACGGAGGATTCTTGGCAAAGGATGGGATGCACTTCACGAAAACAGGGAAAAATGTACTCGGAAAAAGACTGGCCCAACTCATCAGGAGGGCTTTAAGCTAAAATTTAGGGGGAAAGGTGACCAATCTTCAGAATCTCTAGAACCCAAAACCAGTCATAAATCCCAAGAAAACAAATCAAACAATGAGGTGGGCAGAGATGAAAAAAAAGAAAAACTCAAACAACATTCAGGAGGTTCAGGAAACACACCCACGCACAGGCATAAAAGCCTTAAATGCTTATATACAAATGCTAAAAGCTGGAGGAACAAACAGGGTGAACTAGAAGCAATAGTACACAAGGGAGGATATGACATAGTTGGTATTACAGAAACCTGATGGGACCAAACCCATGAATGGAATGGACTGATGGATGGATACAAATTGTCAAAAGAAACAGGTCTACAAAAAGAGGAGGGGGAGTTGCACTATATGTAAGAGAACGCTACATATCTACAGAAATGCAGAATTTAATATAACACAAACACTAGCAGCAGAAAACAATCCAACCAGTGTCTTGAACTTCAAAAGAGCTGACTTTAACAAACTCACAGAGAACCTAGGAAAGATCCCATGGATGAAAATCCTAAAGCGGAAAACAACCCAAGAACCATGGGAAACTCTCAAAAATGCAATCATAAAAGCCCAGGAAAACACAATACCACTGAAAAAGAAAAACAAGAAATTCAAGAAGAAACCAGCATGGCTGTACAAAGATCTCTCTGACAAACTGAAAGACAAAAAGGACAAATACAAAAAATGGAAAGAGGGGCACATAACTAAGGCCGATTATCAGCAGACAGCCAGAATATGTAAAGATGAAGTCAGGAAAACAAAGGCTCAGAACGAACAGAGACTTGCAACAGAAATAATGGATAATAAAAAAAGTTTCTTCCAATATATTAACAACAAGAAAAAAGTCAAGGAAACTGTAGGTCCACTAAAGAGAGAAGATGGCAAGGAAATAACAGGCAACAGGGAGAAAGCAGAGCTACTTAACTCATACTTTACATCAGACTTCACACAAAAAGAAACTATAGCCCAACACATCAACAAAACCACTGCAAAAGACAAATTAGAAACAAAAATTAAAATAAGCAAGAAAATGGTAAGAGACGAATGTAAATCAGCAGGGCCTGACAGATTATATCCCAGAGTTCTGAAGGACCTGGCAGATGTTATCTCAGAAGCACTGCACCACATCTTTCAAAAATCTTGGAGCACAAGGGAAGTACCTGAGGATTGGAAAAGGGCTGATGTGGTCCCCATCTTCAAAAAAGGGGGAAAAAACTACAGACCAATCAGTTTAACATAAATACCTTAGAAGATCCTAGAAAAGATAATTAAAAAACAGATCTGCAAACAACTGGAAGCAAACAAAGTTATAACTAGTAGCCAGCACAGGTTTGTTAAAAACAAATCATGCCAAACTAATCTTATTTTATTCTTTGACAAAGTGACTAGTAATCAGTGCTTTTTTGTAAAAGAAAAAGGTGCTGGAACTCACACATGTCATACAACCCATCTTACCTACACTACAAGGTTCCATCCAAAAAAGGTGCCAGAACTCCGTTCTGAGCATTCTATGAGAAAAAAAGCCCTGCTAGTAATAATAACACATGATATTTTTCTGTTTGGTTATCTTTGTCTTGAGAAATCATCTTAAAGTGAAACTAATCTTTCAAATACATATAGTCCTTAGATCATTTGCACTTTAATACCATTATGCTGTTATTATTAATTTTGATGAAGCAATAAATATGAAAAGTCTAACCTTGTAGAAAAGAACCATCTTGGTTTGAACCCCCCAAAAGATATTTAGTCCAGAAATAACTCACCATTGTAATAAGCTATGAATACAGAAATAAATTTTACATTTCTCTGTGCAATGGTCCATGTAGCCCAATTGGGAAATAATGGCTGTCTAGACCATAGTTTCCCAACCCTGGCAATGTTAAAACATGTGGAATTCAGCTCCCATTATTCTACAACCAGCATGCTGCTATCTGGGGAATTCTGGGAGCTGGAATCTATATTTTTTTTAAAATTGCCAGGGTTGAGAAACATTGATCTAGATCAGGGATATCAAACTGCCGGCCCATGGGACAGTTTCATCATACCAAAGCCGCACCCACCCCATTGCTGGCAATGCAGAAAGAGTCGCAATACCTCACGACACATCACGTGATGTGGTGAGTTTGACACCCATGATCTAGATCATTCTTCCCTAACTCAGGCCTTTCTAGGAATGTTTGAACCAAAACTCACTACTTCCTTTGGCCACAAAAGTATAGGAATGGCAACTGCCAAGTATTTGGAGAGTGGTAACCTAGGGAACAACTGCTCTCTCAAAGTTCTCTCAAAAACTTGTTACACCCAACAGTGAACCTGAGACTTTCAGCAGGCAAATTTTATGCACTGCCACTAAATAATGAATCTTTTCCTGTGAAGATATTTCAAATTAGTTCATCTTTATCTTGAACCCTGATTCAAACAGCAAAAACAAAACTCTAATGATACATTTCATATTGCTACCCTGGAAAGGATTGGGGTGATCTGTTTTATTTACTTTATTATGCACAAAAGTCTAGTATGAATTAATTTATTAAGTTCTAGAAATAACAAGGAACACAGAAATTGTAATGTTGATGCATCCTTTGAGTAGTCTCAGATTCTGCTGACAAGCCAGCAGCAGTAATGAATACCGCCCCCCCGCCACCACCATAGTGTACTGTTATATTTAGATCAACATTTATTTTGGTAAACGTGTCTACAGAATTAAATAAATAAACTCACTGAATGCCTCACGATACAAAAGGTGACATTTATGGCCGGTATCATTAGGAAGTCCCAGGTGGCAGGAAATTGGGGGAAAATAATTGCATGCTAAACTCATAGAGTGCTGATTCAGCCTCTAACATCAAGGCCTAAAATTGCTTGCTGGTTCAGAAATGCACCCCCTTCAAATGCATTGCTTGTACAAGCAATTTCCATGGCCATTTAAGGACAGTCTCACTGAAACTTAGAAGAATTTGTGCCAAAAGGAAATAAAATGTTCCTACCATTCTGTACTGTCTTAATCTGTAGATTGAGCTACGCAACTTTGATTTTCCATCCTCCCATTTAATCCAGGAAGCCTTTTTTTCTCTTTCATTGTTTTCAATTTTAAGGACATCTTTCTGCATTATTTTATACGCCGAAAGCCTTCTTGCATGGCAGAAGATGCATTAAGGCTAGGTAAATGCAGTATGTCTTCTCTATGTTTTGAATTCTGAGTCTTTTGTTCCATTTATGTAGGTCTTGCTTGTGTGGGTTTATGATCCAGAACATAGGACGGACCTGTCATGGTAGCTCACTTCTCATGTGTATTGGCAAGATATGCTTGAACATACCAGATATTCTTACGAGTGAAAGACAAAGAGTACTATGGCAAGTCCTTATTAGCTGCTTTCAATCTAAAATTAGGTGCTAATTTTTTAAACACATTTCCAACATGTTTCTAATTTCAACAGAACATTATGTGAAATCCACTGTTCTAAGAATCACTTTATAAATGAGTTTTAAAGGGGCCATCAAAATGATAGCCTTGCTTACAATCACCCATGCTTTAATTGCCTTCCCTTTGGATTATTGAAATGTGCTCTATATGGGGCTGTCCTTGAAAAACATTAGGTGGCTACAACTGGTCCAGAAGGCAGTGGCACATACAGTTTGAGTGCCTTGTTCTGCATTAAAGTAAGTTGCACTGGCTTCCAGTCACTTGTTGGGAACAATTCATGATACTGATTACCACCTTTAAATCCTTACATGGTACAGATCCTGATTCTGTGTGGAACTGCCTTTTTCTGAGAATGTCTGCCTGCCTTATTGAGTTAGATGGGTGGCCATGCTCCAGATCCTTCCTTTAAATGTTGTCAACTGACGGAACCTCTGAGATACAACTTTCAGTGGCTTCCCCAGCATTTGAAGCAGCCTCTCATTCAATGTTCAGAGAGGCAAGAAAAAACAAAAGTACACATATAGATTGGGTGAAACCAGGTTAATAGTAATAACTATGAGAGGGATCTTGAAGTCTTAGTGGACAATCAATTAAATATGAGCCAACAGTGTGCAGTGGCAGCCAAAAAAGCCAATGCAATCCTAAATTGCTTTAACACAGGGATTCAATCAAGATTGTGTGAGGTACTAATACCACTCTATAAAACCTTAGTAAGACCACACCTAGTATATTGCAACCAGTTTGGTCACCACACTATAAAAAAGATGCTGAGACTCTAGAAAAAGGGCAGAGAAGAGCAACAAAGATGATCAGAGGATTGGAGGCTAAAACATATGAAGAACAGTTACAGGAACTGGGCATGGGTAGTCTAGTGAAGAGAAGGATCAGGGGAGACATGATAGCAGTGTTCCAATATTTGAGGGACTGTCACAGAGAGAAGGAGATCAACCTATTTTCCAAAACACCTGAAGGCCAGACAAGGAATAGTGGATGGAAACAGATCAAGGAGAGATTCAACCTAGAAATAAGGAGAATTTTTCTGACAGTGAGAACAATCAACCAATGTAACAGATTGCCTTCATAAGTTGTGGGAATTTTATCACTGGAAGCTAACCAGAAGAGACTGGACTGCCATCTGTCAGAAATGGTCTAGGGTCTCTGCTTATGTGGAGGGTTAGACTAGATGATGTACAAGGTCCCTTCCAACTCTGTTATTCTGTTCTATCTGGCATACAAGGGATCCTTATCATGGCTTCCAGAGAGCCATAAAGAAACCTGGCTCTTCCCCGAAGCATTGGGCTAGGATAAGTTATTCAGCTGGGAGACTGTTTGGTCTGGCACCTGGAGGAAAAGTACATTTATTTTTAAGCTGTATTTTATGTATTATTGTAAAGCACCTATATAAACATATAAGACATGTAAATAAATAAATTCTTGCTTAGAAGAATATCAATACTTTTGCTGTTTGATATTCTCTCATATCATTTCTAACATAAAACCAATGAGTTTTTCTAATGCACTAAATTATGCCTAGATTTACCAACTTCAGTCTTAGCTAATGTGTTTCCATTTACCAGTTTTGATACCAATATTATGTCCTTGCAGAATATGCTTTTTCAACTAAGCTTTTAAAAATAATATTTATACTATGATGTGCCACTGATGCTGTTTCTTACAATCAATTTAACATTACCATACAAACTATATTTTCTAATTTTTGTTTGGTCGTATTAACAGTTTTTCCACAACATTTTTTAAAAAGTAAATATATGCCCACATATTGTATAATGGCCAGTCTCTCTCTCTCTCTCTCTCTCTCTCTCTCTCTCTCTCTCTCTGTCTCTCTCTCTCTGTCTCTCTCTCTGTCTCTCTCTGTCTCTCTCTGTCTCTCTCTCTCTCTCTCTCTCTCTCCCTCTCCCTCTCCCTCTCCCTCTCCCTCTCTCTCTCTTAGTCGTCTAACCCACCTCATAGGGTTGTTGTTGTGGAGAAAATAGGAGAAGAGAGTTGTGTTGGATATGCTTACTGCCTTGAGTT
This sequence comes from Vipera berus, assembly GCF_964194415.1. Classification (NCBI taxonomy): domain Eukaryota; kingdom Metazoa; phylum Chordata; class Lepidosauria; order Squamata; family Viperidae; genus Vipera; species Vipera berus. Next base: position 49,912,288 of record NC_138202.1, read on the forward strand.
ATTTGTACAAATCATAAAGTGTGATACATACAAATAAATAAAAACAGCAGTGAGTACAGTTAATAAAGTGAAGACGGGAAAAGTGATGTTTTGCAGTGCTTAATTTTAAGTTTGCTGCTTTAATTTGTCTAGCAGCTTGATTATGAACTGGTTCATGAAACTGCTGTAACCAAAATTCATGCTGCACTTTTTCTACACGTTGATGGTCAACGAATACCTTTCGGGTTTCTTTGTCAGCTAAATAATGTTTTTGCCCTGGTATCTTCTGGAATGATTTTTTTTTATATTACAGGCCAGCCTGGATTTTCTTGCCAATAGGAAGAAAAATATAGCACTGACAAGCCTCAGGAAGAGCTACCTCTTAAATTTCTCACAAACATGAATTAGCACTGTGCTGGACCTCTGAGAAAATCAAAGGTGATTCCCAAGTCCTATGATATGTGAATAGACTTCAACCTATTTTCAGAGCTTGGGGGCTATTTGCTGGTAAGGTTTCTGTGTGAAGTACCAATATCAGACATAAGAAATACACACTTTGACAATGAACAACTAGCACCCCCTTGAACTGTTTCAAAGCCAAATAGTGCTTCATTTTTTATTGTGATTCTAAAAGTGCCATGATTCAGTTCCTTATATTTTATGTTTTTGATAAGATAGTATGTGAGAAAAATATCCTCTATTGTACCATACTGATAACTTACCTGCAGTAAAATAACTGAAGCAAATAATATGTCTACTACAAAGGATTAAACACCTTCCTGGATCACTTTCAGTACCAAATAAGATGTGTAACATACTGATACTGTGGTGCCCTCTGGTGGTTACTAGAAAACAATATCATGACAATTCAAGAACTTCCCTTCAATATCTTATTTCAGACACTTGCAGAGACTTTTCATCATATAAATAATACATACATATGTTTTAAACCCAAGACAATCTGTAGTTCAAAAGTAGGGAAAAATAAAGAAAGACAGAGAAGAAGACATACTGAATGATTAGAAGACACAAGTAAAGAAAAAAAATATGTAGTATGTTTGACACTGAAAAAGTGGATTAAGGGGGTTATTTTTCCCCTTCTCAAATACAACAGAGTCGTTCAATGAAGTTAAATGATGAAGGACAAAAAAGGACTTTTCCACATAATATATAGAAACTAGAGGAGATCAACCCTGACTGCTCTTTAAAAGGCCAGATCCTGAAGTTGAAACTCAGATACTTTGGCCACCTAATGAGAAGGAAGGACTCACTGGAGAAGAGCCTAATGCTGGGAAAGGTTGAGGGCAAGAGAAGAAGGGGACGACAGAGAATGAGGTGGCTAGATGGAGTCACTGAAGCAGTAGGCGTGAGCTTAAATGGACTCCAGAAGATGGTAGAGGACAGGAAGGCCTGGAGGAACGTTGTCCATGGGGTCGTGATGGGTAGGACACGACTTTGCAACTAACAACATATAGAAACTACAACTGCAAATATAGTAATTTCACAGATTATACACATATGTCAAGTATGTGAATCAGTAGCTAATTTACCTGCAAAATCAGAGGAACTACGTTGTTCTGGAAAAATAGGAGAGATGTTACACTTCCTATGTTAAGTTCATGATTTTCTTATGAGCATCTGCTTAACTGCTAAGGGATAGATCAGGCTATCATTTCCCCAGACAAGTAGTAGTTGTGTGTGTGTGTTTTTTTATGTGTTACTTGGAACTTTAAGTTTCTATGAGAATCTAATAGGGTTCTATGAGAGACAAATGGGGCAGGGAGGAGGGATGGGAGTTCACCATTGGAAGTGTGATTGATTTTCTATCATTAGTCTTTGAGCAGTGGTCCCAGAATTTTTAAAAATTACTTTTAATAAATGGGGTGGGGGGTGGGGGTTGTTGCCTTGAAAAAGTTTGAAAACTCCTATGTAAGTGTTTGTATTGCATGCTTAATAATATCATCTTAGGATGGACAGGAAGGCCGGGAGGAACGTTGTCCATGGGGTCGTGATGGGTCGGACACGACTTCGCAGCTAACAACAACAGGATGCTCTTAAATCCTTGGTTGTAATTCTGCATGAAGGAATCATTCTCCCTACAAGAACCTGGGAATCTTCCTGGCCTCACAGTTGTTGCTGGATTGCTGGTGGAAATTGCATTAACTTGAATCGGAGGTGCTGACAAAGTTTATTCATGCTTTCAACACCACCAGACTAGAATATTGCAATGTGCTTTATAGGGGGGATGCCTTTAAAGACTAATTAGTTAGGTACATTGATAAAAAATGCAACAGCCTGCATTTTGTATTATACGTGCTCTATTGGATTCCAGTAGGTTTCAAGGTATAATCTTTTTAAAAAAAATATTTTTACCTTTGAAGCTCTACCAAGTTTGACTCCTAGATATCTCCTGGACTGCCGCCAGTCCATACATTAGATGGGACTGGCTTATCCTGTGACTTTCTTCTGACTAGCAATGCTTATGTTTAATCCAACATTAAATGACAGAGGTGGGGCCATAAAGGTAGTATTTTACTTTGGTATTCCCTACTTAGTAAAATGGTCATCTCTGCTAATTTTGTCTGAAGCTGATTCTGTTATATCTTCCATAGAGCTTTTAAATATCAAATAACTATTACTATATTAGAACTTCTGCCTATGTTTTTAATTTTATTTTACTGCTAATTATTGTACCTTTTTATTATTGTGCTACAATGTTATTTTATAATTTGTGGTTTTAATTGTAAATCACAGAGTTGTTCTTAATTTCAGTGGTATTTTAGTACAGAAAACATGTATGTAACAATTTGCATCTTAAATAACGAAGTAGGGAAGTATAGATAACTATTTTAAATTAGTATCAACCATATATTATTGATATATCTACTGCTAATATCAATGATATTCACAAAATACATTAGCACTGATGTATTTGCTGCTAAACATCAATGGTATTGCCAAAATCATTTTTCACTGCTGCCTAAAGGAAAAATCAAATTTTAGTATGCAACCCCACAAACATGATGATCACCACACTTCCATTTATAGTTTATGAATGGGGCTCCACTATTTAAGCAAATGATAAGTGCTTTACATGAGTAATTAAACACCTCAAACCATGCAGTTTTTCAATGCACAGGCAATTATTTGCTTTTAAAAAGTGATTTCTTCCTCCTCCCTCCATTTTAAAAGTCTCAGTTGTTTTAAGAGAATTGTTCTAGATACACAAAAAAGAGGATAGGTTGGTATCCTGACAGAAAGCATGTTCATGTATTTTACAATATCTGTATTTATTCTGTATCAATTTCAATTTTTAGCTGCAATACGTCAGCTTAAATAACAAGCTAATATGTGTGTGCTTATTAAATTATTTTTATTTTTATGGAAATCCACCAGGTAGTGCCTTATGTTGAATAAAACTCAGTAAATAGAGTTACTAAAATAAAAAAAGTATAAGCTAAAGGATTCCCAATGTTATGCTTTATCGTAATTGATATCAATTTTTCCTCCAATTAGATTGTACTACATTTCTGCCCTGTGTAAAAGAAAACAAAAGAATATATTATCCAACTGTGATTCTACAAATTCGGTATGAATTGCTTTTTTCTTGGTAGAAAGATTTGACAAATCACTAACCAGCAGAAATCACTTCTACGGATAACTGTGTATCTATCTAATTCAATCTAATCTTTATGCATGTATGGTCTTTGTCAGACCACACATGTTTCTACATCTGTATTTATTACGTATCCACTTTTCATTAAATGTCATCCCAAAGAGCGGTGCAATAAGACAAAGCAACAATATCACGTCATTCAATAATTATAACTATAAAAAATACAAAAATTAAAAGCATAAAACAGTTCCTTGCCCCAGGTCTCTTAAAAGCATCAAGAACTAGGGAAGAGAGGAGATCTTTAGTTGGTGTCAAAAGCTAAGTAGGCTTTATGCAGACCAAAGGCTCAACTGAGAAAGAATGCCATAATTGCCATATTTGGGGAGCCAAACTCTTTTGGGCTGTTATACCTTCTCAGGTTCTCAGACTCTATTTCAACTCTTTAGCATCTACTGAATTTCTTCTCTCTATAGTACCACCTGATGGAGAAAGGTAGATTTGTATGTCCTTTTTCTATGTTGTTATATCAGAATACATTTTTTTCCCATTTCTCTGAACTTTCATGTGACCAGCTGCTGTGCAGGGCCTATTCATTTACCAAGCATAGGAAAAAGAATGTAAAAAATGCTTCCCAATGTTATGAAGATAGTGAAAAAAAAATGCTTCCAGTACCATGCCCTCGTGATCTTTCTCAGGGAGAGTGAGAGCGGCAAGTACAGTCATTAACAAAGAAACTTTAGGATTCAGTTGTTTAAACCATTTATTTAAGCATGCTGATCTTTTCAATTACATAGCTTCCTCTTACTTACTACCAGAAAAACTGCACTTATGATCCACCATGGAAAATTCAGTAAAGCAACAAGAGTGTTTTCCATGAATGAAATAAAAAGCGGATGTTTCAGTGCCTGATTCATTTTGCATTCTCCAATCATGTTTCTTCTTGAGCTGAAATAATGTTACCCTTTGCTTCAATCAAAATCAGGTAATCTCTGCTCTTACTTAATAATTCTTTCTTGACCCTTTCCAACTGATATGACATTTGAAGAAGGAGAAAGATGAGAAGAGATTCACAGGAGAAGGATAACTCTGGGATAACTGAGGTTCATATCTTTCAAATACTAATCATGCAAGCATATTGGGGAGCAGGTCAAAAAACCATTTAATTATCACGTGGATTGGCTTTCCAATTGTACCTAACTCAACAGAAATGTAAATAAGTTCTGTTGTTTCTGGAACATAATAGTTGGCAGCAAAACTACTGTTTTCCTTGCATCACAGCTATGCATGGGATAATTTGGACCTATTTTTGCTGTTGTTCTCAAGTTCAATATAAACTCATTTTTTACTTAAGAAAAGGAACAGGTTACAATGATCTCTGGCATGACTATTTTGAACTGTAACAATCATCCCCCAAGAGCTAGTTTTTACTAGCTCTTGGAAGGCCATGAAAGTGTAGTAAACCTTGCCAGAGAGGGTAGCTACCACTGAGAATACTTGACATTCTCTTGCATCACCTCCTGGTATTGTGGAGAACTTTTAAGCCGTACAGCATGGGAAAGGCAGCCTTTAGAGAACCTACACCACAAGCCACACAGAGTTTTAAAGGCAGTGACTCACACAAGGTAATACTCAGCACAGTTCCTATAACAATGAAGTAGCATGGCACTACCATGACTTGCTAGTGAGCACACAGGCAGTATTGTGACTTTTTTCATGGAAACCTCCTTTGGATACCACTGATTCCTTTATATGACCAGCTTTTGTATTCAATCAGTGTTCACTCAGACCATTCATTCTTAAGTATATGTCATCTTATTTTTACCACATATACTTCTTAACCCTTTACCACTGCATTCAGCTTATTGTTGTTTCTCCTGAAGCACCCATATACAGTCTTTCAGGCAGTCATGTATGCTTCTTTCAACAAGCATTCCTTCCCTTAAATCATGTACCACCCACTATATATTTTTAGCATTGGAACAACATAAAATCTTCATCCATTTTTTTTTCTCTTCTAAAGAGCATTCTGCAAAGGTACACAAATTCATCTTTTCATTTATTTCATCTAATTCCATCTAAGAAATTGTTTTGATTAATTATTTATATCTAATTAAATAATTATTTTTATATGTAATTTATCAAACTAAATTCTATATCATTATCTTTTTCCCATTTTTAGAACAGGTGGGAGAAGCTGACCCACCTATATTAGCAATTAAAAGTGTTAAAAGGCCCAATTCAAACTAAACCAAATACTGTAACTTGTTTGAAAGTTATCAAGCTGTGGTGGCACAGTGAATGCAGTACTGAAGGCTAACTCACTGCTCACTCTAACCCCCAGTCCATACCATACCAATACTAGGACACAGCATGCCAGCAACTGGTCCGCACAAACAAGCAAAGTACCATCCGCGGGATGCAGGCAGCACACAAAACCACGCCCCCTTTGGTCTACAGAAAAACCTCTCTCCAAGGAACCAATCCCTGATGCCCAAAAGGTTGGGGACCTCTGCTCTAGGAGTTCGATTCTGACCAGCTCAAGGTTGACTCAGCCCTACATACTTTAAAGGTCAGTAAAATGAGAACCCAGGATGTTGGGGGCAATATGCTGACTCTGTAAACCACTTAGAGAGGGTTGTAAATGTTGTGATTCAGGGTCAGCCTGTGGGTTTGGCAGTTGGGTCGGATGATTCAGAGGAGGAGGGGGGGTGTTGGAGAGGTTGCTGAGGGGATTGGAGGACGTTCAAGGACGCCCGACACAGGAGGCAGTCAATCAGGAGTAAACAGAGGAAGGCAATGGGGCACCTCGGAAGGAGGCAGAGAGAAGCCACGCCCTGAACTGTATAAAAGGGGAATGCGTGGGAGGGCTGGTTTGCTGAAGGCAACCGCTTGAATAGCTCCTGTTTCATGGTTCGTGTCTTGTTCTGTTTGCTTTTGTGTCCATAAATTTGGCAGGCTTAGTTCCAGCCTCTTGCCTTCTTGTAAAAGGGGTTGTCCCTGCCTTTTCTGCAGGGCCGGTAGCAGGCTGGTACAGAACAGTAAAGCACTGTGAAGTGGTATATAAGTCTAAGTGCTGTTGCTATTGCTCTGAAATGCCACCTTTAAATCACTGTGTTTCAGAGTTGGGTCTTTTGCAAAATCAGCTTAAATCACTGATCCATGTAACCCACTAATGTTTGTTCAAAGTGGCACCATATTTCAAGGGCTTTAAGTAGGAAGCTTTTCGCTCTTACTTGGAGATAGCAGAATTTGAACATAAATTATAAAATATGTGCTCTGATACAGTCCTATGGTGACCAGCTAAACCCTGAACATTCTATGTTTATGAGAAAACACCATTTTGTTCTCCTTTTCTACATTATTATTATCACTAGCACTGGTGAAATGACCTAGTTTGGTAATGAAATGTCTGCAAGAAAATAACCAAGCTTAGAGAGCAGCAAGAACCACACAATTCAATCCTGAACTACAAACATTCTCTTCCATATGTATTAAGATATAGTAAGCTGCTCTAATTGAACGAGAAAGTCATGGAATCAGGTGTTAATAACTCTGCTTTTAAGCTGTGACATTTATGTTGCATGGACATTAATTGGCTCATTTCCTCTACAGGTCCAGTTCAATCATTTGAACTGGTGGAGCAGTGGGCTAATGCCTCCTTAAGTAACACCAGCTGCCTGCAATTAGTGCAGGTTCGAGTCCCACCAGGCTCAAGGTTGACTCAGCCTTCCATCCTTCCGAGGTAGGTAAAATGAGGACCCAGATTGTTGGGGGCAATTAAGCTGACTTTGTAATAATGCCACTTGGGGGGGGGGGGCGCGAAAGCCCTAATAAGCAGGCATATACATAGAATGAAGGCTATTGCTAAGCACATTGATTTGTGCTTCTTAGATTGTAAGCCGCCCTGAGTCTTCGGAGAAGGGCGGGATATAAATGGAATTAAAAAAACCATTTTCACTAGAATTAGGTAAGAGGATTATTTAAACAAGGAAAAGTAAGTCAACCCCCAGAGCAAGAATGCTGTGATAGAACAGTCAACATCTTAGAGAGCACAGAATGAGACTAATAGATATATGGATTTAGAAAGAAAATAAACAATAGAAAAATGTATTACAAAAGAAGAATAGAAGAATATACTAGAGTCCAAAGGAGGAGGAAGGACAGTTGAGCTACCACCAAAAGGCTGTCTAACATCTCAAAAAGTGATTATAATGTGATAGTTGAAACTCAAAAGAAGAGAAGAAAGCATGAATTGTTACTTTCCTCTGCACAAAGCCAAGAAAGAACAGCAAACTGCAAGTCTTTGTGCTGAAATTGGTATTTAACCATGACCTCTTGTTTTGCTTCAGAACAGAATAAACCTCATTGGACTGAAGGACAAAGAAACCAATTGTGACTACAATTCCACACACCTGCAAATGTCCCTCCAAAAAGGGCCACTGAAAATTGTTCTCAGATGCATTGACTCTCCCTCAGAAATATGTCATGTGCACAGAAAAAAAGGCAAACTTTATTTAGAGGATTATAATCATGTTGCATACAAGGGAACAGTAGCCAAGGAATGGATGAATTTTTAACAGTCTTAACAATGCACTGAAGTTGCAGTTAGAAAGAAAGAAAGAAAGAAAGAAAGGAAGGAAGGAAGGGAGGGAGGGAGGGAGGGAGGGAGGGAGGGAGGGAGGGAGGAGAGAGAGAGAGAGAGAGAGAGAGAGAGAGAGAGAGAGAGAGAGAGAGAGAGAGAGAGAGAGAGAGAGAGAGAGAGAGAGAAAGAAAGAAAGAAAGAAAGAAAGAAAGAAAGAAAGAAAGAAAGAAAGAAAGAAAGAAAGAAAGAACATTTGCATATGGAATAAGCTTATGTCCATGTTAATTTGAAATCTTGCTGAGTTAGCACTCCTGGAAGAATGCACAAATATACATATTAAGCAAAGACCAACAAAACAAAAAAGACACATGAAATATGCATATCTGCTTTGGTGAATTACATTTTTTCCCATCCTTCCCCTACACATTTTATTCTAATGGACAAAAAATGAAAAACAAAAGCACAAACTCAAAGCTGAGAGTTGCTTTGAATGATATTCAAATATGTTATTAACAGAGTAGCAATATTAAGATTCAGTATATGCTGCAGAAATTCAGGTGCTTTATTTTTTTTATTACAAGGACAGCTAAGAACAGAGATGGCAGGGATGATAGTAATGGAGAGCTGAAGAGCTCTAACATTAATAGAGATGGAACATGTGACAGATGTGATTGCTTATGATACTGCTGTGGCAGAAGAGCTGATCTGCCAGCAGCAGTTGGAGGCCAGCCTGGTTGGCGGTCACAGTCACAGGGGCAATGTGGAGACTATTTGGAACTAGGCTGATGGACTGCATGTAGGGAGGCTTGGGGCTGGATCCACCCTGACTGCTCTGGAAGTTCTTCCTGACACCAGTTGCAGTTTGGAGGACTAGACATCGCCCCCAATTGTTGACAGGTCTAGTACGACCATCTACAATCTAAAGGTTTTGCCTCCAACATTTAGTTGTTTAGTTAGTTGTTTTTATCCTGCCTTCATTATTTTTAAAAGTACATAACAGCCTTTATCCTCCTCAGCCTGAGAGAAGAACCTTGGGCTTGAACTTGAACCTTATTGGTTCCCTATGGTGTTTTTAACCTGGGTGAGAAAGAATCATTGCAGAAGATCTGGAGAGATTCTGATTTGGGTCAGCAGTGCTGCATGGTGCTTTTGACACCAGAAGATATAGGCTGTCTTGATGGAGATTTGTGCAACAAACCTCTGGATTGGGCCCGGGTACCGATCCATCGGCTTCTGTTCTTGAACTTTAGAGGCAGAAGAAATAACTTTGAAGGACAGAAGAAAAAGCACTACAAGGCAGTAGTCAGCAAAGTGGGTCCTGAAACCTCCAAGAAACTAACTTGAGAAAATATATTAGAGTCTTAGACACACACACACAATTTTAGTTCATGCAAAGTGAGGGAGGGGGAGAAGCACTATGGAATCAGCTCCCCCCTGAGCTTCGGATAGCCCAAAACCTCCAATCCTTTCGCCGCGGCCTCAAAACACACCTGTTCCACCAAGCTGACCTAGACTGACAGGCATTTTAATTAATTTATATTTAGTATTTTTAATTCATTTTTAAATTCTCTAATTTTTTATTGCACTGATGTTCTCAATTTCATTTTATCTTGATTTATGCACTTATTATATGTTTTATTGTGAGCCGCCCTGAGTCCTTCAGGAGATAGGGCGGGATATAAATCCCATCAATAAATAAATAAATAAATAAATACTTGCCAGATAGTGTTACTCTATATTATAATAAAATTATATACAGTGTTAGTTTCTTAATTCGAAAGTTATTGCTGTGAAAAGGCCATCCTCAAATCCCTGTACTTCATAATTAGAACTACTTTTTGCAAAATCAGCCATATAGGGCTGATATGGACCCAGGGATTGGCACCTTAACTACCTATATCTGATTCTCCTTTGGGGCAGGTTGGGAGAGAGTGGGAGATGAGTTTGTCATGATAGCTTAATTTCTGTCTTTGAATTGCTGGGTGCCTGAGGGCAGTGCAACCTGGGACGGAGGCAGGGTGCTGCTATGAGGACCTGGGTGCACTGCCTGGTTTTGTGTTTGTGTTATTTCTGGCAAACGTGTTTTGGAGTGATTAAAAGGTGAGTGTGGTAAATGGATGCCTATCCCTAGGATAGTAGAAGGATAGTAGTAGCATTGGAAGATGAGAAGGTAATCCAGAACATGATGACCGTCCCAAAGGTGCTTTCTCAAGAGGCAAATGGACTTTCTTGTTTTTCTTTGAAGACATTTCACTTTTTATCCAAGAATCTTCTTCAGCTCTGACTGGGGAATGGAAGGATTTATATTCCTTGCAGACAGCTGGTCATTTGCTTTCTTTTAGCGAGTTGTTGAGGCCACTTGGAGGTTTATCTGTGTCCTCAATGACCTGGATGACTGAGAATCTCCATAGACAGAATGTGGTGACTGTGATGGGCAGAAGAAGATATGGGGGAGTTCTGAGGTGTTTGTTGCTCTTGGTTACAGTGGGCTTACCACTGAAAAATGACATCACTCTGTGTCGCCCCCCCCCCTGAGATTCATGCAGCTCCCATCCTTCTGACATTTTGGAAATTGTTATAGTTTTATAAATGTTTATAACTAATATATTTTTAATACAGAAACTGTTCGGTTTTGAAATGGAATGGTCGCACCCACCTGCCACTTTCATTACATTTGCTGTTTGGCAAAAGGTTTGGTGTATTGGTTTTGGTTGGCCAAAGTTGATTTTATTTGTATCCTATGTACTGTTTTTGTTTTTAATATGTAACCTGCTATTAAGGACTCAAATGCACTTTACATTTGGGTAAATAATTACATCAAGTTGCAAGCAGGGTTTCATTTGCCCAAATCTTCCTTGCACACAGTTTATCTGGCTATGTCATGACATCTCTAAATTATTCATATTTCCATTCTCATTTTTGTTGACATTATAGATAAGTAGAACATTTCATTTTTTATGAATTTCATATTTCTTCCTTCCAATGAACTGCAACAATATTCGGTAATATTTCAGTTTTGCTGATTAATTCTTCTAATAGTGTCATGAATTATCCTAACAAATACAAAGCGGGAATTCCAATTAATGTTAAGAATTGTGTATTCTGTTTTTCTAGGATCATCGTACTCCCTCTTTAGAGATATGACAAACAAGAATGTAAATAAGAATAAGATAAAATATGTAAGGGAAAGGATTTTCATTAAAAAAAACATAACAGTGCAATCCAACATATTTATAAGCAGAAGTATACACAATATTAAAATAAAAAATATATGAAATGATTACAAACTAATGTATTTTATGATAATAATAGTCAGGCAATGATTAATTCTAAATATAAAATATCAGTAGTAGAATTATTCAATAGATATATAAACAGAAAGGGCAAGAAATTACCTATTATTTAACAAGATTTATAGTGTATTATTTATTAGTCTTAATTGTCGTGTAAAAAAATCCACAGTTACAAATTTTGACAAATGCCTTAATCATTTTTTTTAAAATCTAAAGATAAGGGAACACCACAACTTAAGTTTCTGAATTGTCCAGCTCTTACTACCAAAAAAACAAGAGTCCTGAGTATGGAGACTTCAAATGCCAATAGCATCTTGCATTTCATACTCTATACTAACTTCTTTGGTTCTCTATGCTCTGAGGAGAGGCAACAACTCACAGTAAATCTGAGAATAGTGTACATTCAAACCAGTTGTGTGGTCTTAACCCAAATGACTTTCTTGCTCATTCCTGATATATACAGATTATCTTCCATTTACTCTTTAACATGGCTGCATTTTCTATTGTACACACAAGCAAGTAATAATAATAATTATATCACAATTAAATATAATTTAATATATTAATACGAGTACCTGGACAAAGATTTTATGAAAATTGGAATTTACTTTGCTGTAAAATGTCAAATGTTTTGCACTCCCTAGTTCATAAGTATGAGTCAGCCAATGTTCATTTAGCGATGAAACAATTGTTGAAAATGTGTCTAAGTTTTTATATGATGAAAAATCATAGACTAACTCCTGATTTGTTTTCTATCATGTCAGATAACAATTACAATTGAAACATTCAATTAACTGAAACTGATTTTGGAACTAATGGAACTAATATTGTCATGCCTAAACTAATTCAACTTCATTAATTAACTGCAGAAATTTCTTTTGACCACACTTAATCCTTTTAAGAAAGTCCAGTGCATTTCCAAACATAGTTTCTGTAATCTTATTAATTCTGGCATAACTAAGGAATATCCTATTGGCATTTGGAAAAAAAATGTACCGGTACATCTTTTGCTGCTCAGAACCCTTTTTCTTTCTTCTTTGTCATATCAACTTCATGCTAAGAATGAAGGCATTCTCAACTTTTTCTTTAGTTGTTTATTCCTACCATTATTTGTCCTTAATTCATGTTTTCTAAGTGACCAAGTACTTTCCTTCAGCTCCTTAATGTCTATGGAGATTGTCAGTCATCCAGGTCATAAGTTATCCCAAAGGTGCTTTTTCACACTGCAACTAGTCTTTCTTGTTTTTCTTTGAAGACATTTTGCTTTTTATCCAAGAAGCTTCTTCAGCTCTGACTGGATGGTGGGGGATGGAAGGATTTATACTCCTTGCAGACAGCTGGTCCTTTGCATTCTTTTAGAGAGTTGTTGAAGCCATCTGGAGGATTAGAGTCAGAGTCACCTGACTAGTGCAAATAGCTGTGGAGCCTTCTTTCAACTGCTGAAAGGACTGTGTTGTAGATTGGAGATAGATGATGTCGGATCCCTCCCCCTATGTTGAGAGAGGTCTGTTTGATTTGGACATAGATGGCCTCTTTGACCCCTTTGACAAGAAGTCCATATTTTGGACAGAGAGGACAACTGGTTTGAAAGAGGGGTCAAAGAGGCCATCTATGTCAAAATTGAACAGCCCTCTCTCAACAGAGGGAGAGGGATACATCATCTATCTCCAGTCTACAACACAGTCTTTTCAACAGTTCCAAGAAGGCTTCACACCCATTTGCACTACTCAGGTGACCCTGACGACACAGATAATCCTCCAGGTGACTGCAATGACTCTCTAAAAGAATGCAAATGACAAACTGTTTGCAAGGAATATAAATCCTTCCATTCCTCCCCACCAGCTTCTTGGATGATAAGCGAAACATCTTCAAAGAAAAATAAGAAAGTCCAAATGCCTCGTGAAAAAGCACCTTTGGGACTTCAACTCCTTACTTCTCACTGAACTATTATTACCTATTCCAATTATTATCTGGATTCTTGCTAAATTATTTCCTGAACATTGTCTAAATAGATATAGAGTAGATACCTTGACTGAGAAATATTGTCTGCCATAGTACTGCTATGAGATTTATGAATGGAAAATCAATATCTCTGTTCAGTCTCAGGAAATTACAGTTCATGACCATTTCTTGCTGCCAATTTCAACGTTCAGGGTTTAGAATACAGCAATAGCACTTAGACTTATTTACTGCTTCACAGTCCTTTACAGCCCTCTCTCCGTGGTTTACAGAGTCAGCATATTGCCCCCAATATTCTGGGTCCTCATTTTACTGACCTCAGAAGGATGGAAGGCTGAGTCAACCTTAAGCCAATGAGGATCGAACCCCTGGCAGTCAGAATTAGCCTGCAATACTGCATTCTAACCACTGAGCTGCCAGGGTTCATATGTGTGGACATTCCATGACATCATTACAACTCATACTTAGCGCATTATGTGTACAAATTATTGAATAGATTTTGAAACAGTGCTCTCATATAAAGCATCTAAATATACAATGGCTTCAAAGAACATTCAGAAATCTAGAACTTCAATTTTCATAACACAGCTGTGTTTGGTTTTCCAACCCATAATTGTCAAGGACAAATATGTCAAATATGTGCAATTACAACAATTTTGTTCTTCCAAAGAATAATTAGTAGGATTTCAACATTTAATACTGTGGCTATTTCCTAAATAGAATGACAGTGCAAGGAGAAATT
>NC_138202.1:49931458-50073958 GCF_964194415.1 Vipera berus
AGTTCTTAGCTCTTGTTCGATTAGATTCAGATCTGCTGGACCCCCAACAGCTCTCTAGGCGTCTTCTCTGGCACTTCATCTCTCGGAGTCCCTCGGTAAACCAGGGGGACACCCGGGATCTGCGATGGGTCAGAGGCCACAAAGGCACAACTCGATCCAAGGCCCCAGCAGCCACCCTCTCCCAGGCCGCCACTAGGGCCTCGGCAGAGTCATGGGAAAGGGAAGCAGGAAATGTCCCAAGCTCCATCTGGAACCTCTCAGGGTCTATCAGGTGCCTGGGGCGGAACCACCTAATCAGTTCCCCAGTGGTGGGGGGTGGCGTACTGAAAGTCTAGCCGGAGAAGGAAATGATTGGACCATGACAGGGGTTGCATGGTTAAATCTCCCCTACCCAGACCATTAATCCACTGCCCAGAGATAAAAACCAGGTCGAGTGTGTGCCCTCCATTATGAATTATTTGAGTCAGGTCCATGGCCGTCATGGAGGACATGAACTTCCGAGCCACCTCAGATGCCTCACCCATGGAAGGCAGATTGAAGTCCCCCAGAACTATGAGCCTGGGGAACTCAACTGCCAACCCGGACAAGACATTGAGAAGTTTGGGCAGGGCCGCTGACACACAGCTGCGAGACAGGTACGTAATCAATAGGCCCAACTGAACTCCAGGACCCCACTTCAAAAGGAGAGACTCACACCCGCCTCTCTGAGGGATAGTGGCCACTCGCGGACAAAGACTCTCCCTAACAATAACCCCCACCCCCGCCCCTGCCCTGGGCCTGTGGCTGGTGAAGCACCCGGAAGCCTGCTGGGCATATTTCCAAGAGGGGGACACCCCCCTCTTGGCCCAACCAGGTCTCCGTGATGCAGGCCAGGTCCGCGTTCTCCTCCTCAATGAGATTGTGTATGAGGGGAGCCTTGTTCACCACGGACCTGGTGTTGAAATAAACCAGCCTAAGCCCAGGGTCCTGCAATCCTATGCCCCCGGGGGAACGAGAAGAGCAATGAGGGTGGGAACAGGCACCCACTTGAAGACAGCAGTGGTCCGTTTACCAATTACGATAGAGCCCTTTGCTCACACACTCTCTGCCCCTCCCAATAACCATCAAAATAGGAAGACCCTCCTCACTCGGAGCTGAGTCCACCCCCAAATCCCTACTACCCCCCCCCCCCGCAACCATCCAATGGTCTGAACTGCTGTCTGGGTTGAACTTCCCCAACTTCATTCCGGATCCCTTGGGCCTCCCCCCTCCCGGATCCCCTTACAATTTTATTTAAAAATTTCAATAAAAATCCCCTCAAACTCCTCTTTGCAGCATGCCATCTCTCAGGGTCCCACAACCCGTCATCAAGAAAGATCTTCTCCAAAACAGATGGACGCTCCTGTGAGAGGGAGAAATCTTGCAGCGAGTAAAGTTCTTCTAAAGTATACGCTGGCATATAAAGGGAGACGGTAACGGTAACATCGGGCAATGGAGGGTGCCAGTAGATGGAATCGATGAAAAGTTGAAAAGTTCAAAAAAGTTCAGTCAGCCGGTGACAGGTCCCAAAGCCACAATCATGATGATAATGGAATAATCAACAGCGGCAACAGCAAAAGCCACAATGAGGTAGAGATGACAAGTCCAGAAGAGGGGGGAGGGGGCAGCCCGATGACAATGCCAGTGGACCCAAAACAACGGGTTCAGGCACAACGACAGGGACAGCTGCGACCTCCACGGTGGCAAGTAGAAGGAACAGCAGCAGCGGCAGACCCCACAGCCGCAACCACAGCACCACCAGGTCCATCGCACTCACAAAGCCAACTCGCCAAGCGGCAGAGAGCGGGGGAAACACGACACTGAAGCCCCCTTCCCCCCTGCCATAACCCAGGTCTCACAATAAAGCAAACAAGCACGAGCAGAGCCCAAAATCCGACTCAAGTTCACTTGGGGTCCAGCTCCGCTCGGCACAACAAAGGCTCAGCACAACAAAGAAACAGTCAGGTCGGCCCCGCCCAGCCGCCAGCATCCTCTCACTGAAGTGTTAGATGCTCGGCTTCTCCTCCTCCATCCAGACGGGGGAGGGCGCTAATGCTGAACTGTATCCAGACGGGGGAGGGCGCTAATGCTCCACCGGAAATTCAACCGACCGAACAGGGGCCAAACAATAGCAAAAAAAGCCCCATGGCCACCCAGCAAAGCCAAAAACCGTACCATGCTAAAAGCAAAAAACCAGCGGACAGCCATCTTGGACATGCGCAAAAAGATCCTTCAACATAAGAGACATCCGGGCATTCTGTATGCAGATTTATACCACATTCCTCATGCCACCTCATAACTTATAGATGGAAACTTTCAAATCATTACAATAATTAGAACTACAGTGTATATCAACATAGCAGGGGGGAAAAACACTGTTACTGACCAACTTGCATGCTCACTTAGTTAGCTTTCTGACTACTGATGACTACTGTGTCCAAGGTCCTGTTCTCTCCCTGGCAGTCTTTCAAATAGAGGATTAGTCTCTATGAGGACCAGGCATCTGTGGTTCAGAGAACCCTTTATAGGTGACACCATATATTAAATCACAGTTTTACATACAAAAATGTGCTATGCTTTTGAGATAACACAAAGCTCCAAGATAAGGATTTCACATAAAACACTCTCTTATCAATACTGGCAGGGAAGGGGAATACAGCGAGAGACAACAAAGCAGGTAACAGGAAAGCAAATTTATTATTCATGAAAGTGGAAAGATAAGATTTCTAATTAGCCTATGACAAATGCATATTCCCAGGGTGTAGATGGATATGGGATTGCTCTCCTTGAAGTTCATATTGTAAAATAAGTGTATGTATTTGATATAGTTTAACTGTAGACTCCCTTTGGAACATTTGTATGGTCAATCCAATGCACACTTTAATTATATGCATAATTATCAGGAAGCATTTTATAATTTAAAAGTTATAATAATTAAGGTACAAGACAAGGACAATTGAACAGCAATGGGATACTGGGGGAAAAAACATAGCCATGTGGTTTGTGGCTTTTCCACATGCTAATCACTTCTATCAAGGCTTTTCTCCTGTTCTTAGTGCTGCCCACTTTAATCACCACCCATAATCATGGTTACTGATAATTTTCAAACTTTTGTCATTTTTTATCAAAAATTTAATTTTTGTACTTCTGGAAACCTTGGGATCATACATTCCTACCCAGAAACAAAACAAAAAAACCCTCTTCTTTCTTGTGGATACATAATTTGAAAAGGGGGGGGGGGTTATCCAAGCAACAATACTCACCTCAGCCTAACTAGCAGATAATAACCATATTGTAAGTGAAGATGTATAGAAATCAGTTATTCCTAAACTCATTACTAGTATGCTGAACTTGATTCTATATTCAAAGATTTAACACAAAGTTAAATATAAGATAATTAGAACAGCAATGAATACAGAATCAGAATTTTTCTTAGAATGAATGGATACTCATTTCAATACAAATCTGTTAATTGTGCCAGCATTTAATATGTCCTTTTAAATTCCATGAAGAATTCTGGATTGCAGAATGTTGGGAATTGCATAAAATCTGGACATTAAATCTTTCAAAATAGAATAGAGCTGGAAGGCACCTTAGAGGTCTTCTAGTCCAGCCCTCTGCTTAAGCAAGAGAACCTATACCATCTCAGACAAGTGACTGTCTAGTCTCTTCTTAGAATGTTGATGGAGCTCTCACAATTTCTGGAGGCAAGCTGTTCCACTGGTTAATTGTCCTCACTGTTAGGAACTTTCTCCTTAATTCTACGTTGCTTCTCTCTTTGATCAGTTTCCAACCATTGTTTCTTGTCCTGCTCTCTGGTGCTTTGGAGAATAATTTGACCCTCTCTTCTTTGTGACAGCCTGTCAAATATTGGAATACTGCTATCATGTCACCCCTATTTCTTCTTTTCTTTAGACTAGCCAAACCCAAGTCCTGCAGCCATTCTTCATATGTTTTAGTCTCCAGCCTTGGATCATCTCAGTTGCTCTTCTCTGAACTTTTTCCAAGGTCTCAACATCTTTTTTGTATTATGGTCACCAAAATTGGTTGCAGTATTCCAGGTGTGGTCTCACTAGGGTTTTATAAAGTGGTATTAATACTTCACGTGATCTTGATTTTATGCCTGTTTATACAACTCAGGATTGTATTAGCTTTTTTGGCTGCTGCTGCACATTGCTGGCTCATAGTCAAGTGACAGTCCACTAGTCCACGGATACTGTTTTTGAACCATGTCTCACCAAATCTGTACTTATATCTTTGATTTTTCCTGCCTAAACGTAAAACTTTGCTTTTATCCACATTAAAACTCATTTTGTTGGATAGGGCTCATTGTTCAAGTTTGTCAAGATCTTTTTTGAATCCTGAGCTTGTCTTCTGGGGTGTTGGCTATTCCTGCCAGTTTAGTGTCAACTGCAAGTTTGATGAATTCCCCCTCAATTCTGTCATCTAAGTCATTGATGAATTTATTGAAGAGTACTGGGCTTAAGACGGAGCCTTGTGGTACCCCACTGCTTACTTCTCTCCATATGGATGTAGTACCATTGAGGAGTACTTGTTGTGTACGGTTTGTCAGCCAGCTACAAATCCATCTGGTGGTGATGTTGTTTATTCCACCTTTTTCTAGCTTACCAAGCAATAGATTGTGGTCTACTTTGTCGAATGCCTTACTGAAATCTAAGTATACTATGTCCACAGCGTTTCGCTGGTCTACTAATTTGGTCACTTTATCAAAGAATGAAATAAGATTGGTTTGGTATGATCTGTTTTTCACAAACCCTTCTTGGCAACCAAGTTATAACTTTGTTTGCTTCTAGTTGTTCGCAGATCTGTTTTTTGATTATCTTTTCCAAGATAATTTAAATAATTTAAAAATAATTTAAATAAATATTTTAAACAAAATAATTTAAAAGGATTTTTTAATGAAAGGGACAGGTACTGTATATACATAAAGTAAAAAATTTCTGGTTGTAAGAACATCCTGTGCGTGTTTACTGTGTATAGGTGTATATGAGTCAGCTGGATGACCTTGGGCCAGTCACTTTTTTTCTGCTCTAGGAAGGTGGTAATGGCAAATATCTTCTGAAAAATATTGACAAAAAATTATTGGGACTTGCCCATGCAAACTCCCAGAATTGAACACGATTGAACAAAAGAAAAACTAAAGTACCAGTTAACAAATATTTACATAATTAGAGAATGGAATCAATGGGGAGATACTATACCTACATAATTTTCCCAGCTACGCTTATCAGAAAAAAGGCATTATTGGATATTCTCAATTCCACTCCAGGAACATATTTGCATGCCATGTTACATAATTCTTTAATATGAATTGCCTAATGCAGCAGAATACTACTTCCTTTTATAAAGCTGTTATATGATCAGAAAGCTTTAGAATATTTTGGTTTTAATTAAGTATATTTTATTGTGCAATCTGACTCAACAATCCATGTTTAATATTAACCATAGTTGCATCAAATATGTAAAGATCAAAGCAGGTTTTCAAAGCTAATTAGTGTAGACCAGAATTTCAGTATCAGAGAATATATCACAAATGGTTAATTAACTGAGAAGCTTCTAAATTCCCAGCTACTGTACATACAAAAGAAAAGGAGGAAATTATGTTTGAAATTTATTGTGGTTCATATACAGTGTGTTAATATGGCACCGAAGATGCAATGCATGATTAGTCAGAATTGCTCAGTAAACATAATTAGTATACATCAATTAAATAATAATGGCATAAAACCTGATAATTAAAGCCCAAAAGGAATAACAGCTACACTCATATTTAGTTTTTTGAACTCTATGATTTCATTATGGAATAAGGAAAAATAAAGTTCTGTTGATACCTGCTAAGGTAAAAAGATTACGGAGAATAACAAGAGGAGAAGGTACATAAAGAGAGGACAAAAACATTGTGAGAAAAGGAAAAGTGGCTAAATGATGAAACATAAAGTTGTGCGAAACAATTTTGAAGCAAGTATCTGATATTGCTCTGATTCACCAATGAACCTCCAGAAAGCAAAGAGTCAGTTCTGACCCCTGCCAGCTAGAGAAAATCAGACTCAGACCAGGTCAGCTCCAGCTAGGGTCAGTTCCAATTGGTCTCAGCAAGGACCTAAAAGAAACAGAATGTACCTTTAAGGTAAAGGTAAAGGTTCCCCCGCACATGCGTGCTCGTCGTTTCCGACTCTAGGGGCCGGTGCTCATCTCCGTTTCAAAGCCGAAGAGCCAGTGCTTGTCCGAGGACGTCTCCGTGGCCATGTAGCCGGCATGACTGGACGCCAAAGGCACACGGAACGCTGTTACCTTCCCACCGGAGTGGTCCCTATTTTTCTACTTGCATTTTTACGTGCTTTCGAACTGCTAGGTTGACAGAAGCTGGGACGAGTAACAGGCGCTCACTCTGTTATGCGGCACTCGGGATTAATAAAGGATCCCTTTGCCTGAACCCAGCAGATGACAAACCCATCTCCTTTCATCCTGAGGCAAATGTCTGCAGGCTGATTTCAAGGGTACCTCACGTTTGGAGCATTTTACAGTTGCTAAACACTCTCCTTTGCCAGTGATTGTATGCTGTGCCGATTTTAGGCACTCCCATTATGTTGCTCATTCAAGCTTTTATCAATTAGCTCCCAGATCATCAATTCTCTATAAGAATATTTTTAAAAAAACACATTCAGATTACCACTTCTTTTTCATTTACACTAAGTATACCAGTGCCTTTACTCTTCAACATCACTTTTTCACACACTCACATATTTTTTAAATGTGCAGCTGGTGTGGAAAATTGCTTGAAATGTTCAAAGCACACAAATCTTTGTTCTCAAGAATAAATGTTATCCTTGGTAACAAAGATTATCTGTGAATGCCACATTATTTCATTGCCCTATAATCTCCCCCAGCTGGTGTACACAAATCTACCATGTCTCTTTAGAGTATAATTCTACCACCTGAAAAGGACAATTCCACAATGATTTCTGCTCTTAAACATTCTCATTAGCATGCACAAAAAATGTTTAGCAATAAAAGTGTTTTAGTTCTTTAAGCAAATCCATCTGGGCTTCATACAACAAAATTATGTATTCCAAAATGTACATTATAGCCATTCTCTTGTTCTTCTTCACTTTGTCACTATCTCAAAAGTGTGGATTAAAAAAACCCCTAATTTGTATGCTTACATATCTGTAGTAAAAGCCTAAGGCACTACAGATGTTAACCAACCTCTTTAGTCCCTACAGAATCCATTCTGTTTTGCTTTTTAGAAATAGTATTACACACATTTGTAGGCTATTCACAATTTTGTGTTGCCTGATCCAGTTCATTCGGACCTGATGTTTTAAATCTAATGCCTTGTGCAGAATTGACTTTGTAAATTGCCTTTGTTTGGTTTAACTGACTTCAAATATATTCATTTTTTTTAAAAAAAATCCTTGCTATTAACTACTGTGCTTAATTTCTTGTTGGCTGATCCAGTTCATTGGGACCTGATATTTTAAATTTAATGCCCTGTGCAGAATTAATTCTGTAAACTGCCTTTGTTTGGTTTAACAAACTTCAGATATATTCATTTTTAAACAATTATTTGTACTAGCTACTGTGGCTATTTTAATGCTAGTTTATTTATAATTTTTGTTTTTTTGGGTTATATAAATATAGGGATACCTCGATATTCGACTACTTCAAACTTGTTGAATATGGTACTTGTCATATTTTGATGCAACAATGTCCTGGTACCGTATTTTCCGGCGTATAAGACGACTGGGCGTATAAGAAGACCCCCTACTTTTCCTGTTAAATTACCGTATTTTTCGGACCATAAGATGCACCTGACCATAAGACGCACCCAGTTTTTAGAGCAGGAAAACAAGAAAAAAAATATTCTGAACCAAATAGTACTGGTATACTAAAACAGGGCTTTTCAACCTTTTCATCCATTGTACTACTTTTAGGACAAGGCAATGTCCGAGTACCACCAGTCGCCCAGCAAGGTGTTAAAAACTTGACACCCCCCCCCAAAAAAAGGAAAAAAAATGATAAAGTACAGGTAGTCCTCGGCTTACAGTGACCATTCAAAGTTACGATGGCACTGAAAAAAGTGACTTATGACCATTTTTCACACTTATGACCATTGCAGCATCCCCAGGGTCATGTGATTTACATTCGGATGCTTGGCAATCGATTCATATTTATGATGGTCACATTGTTCCAGGGTCATGTGATCGCCTTTTGCAACTTTCTGACAAGCAAAGTTAGTGGGGAAACCAGATTCACTTAACAATCATGTTACTAATTTAATTTCTCTCTGTCCTTCTCTTTCTCTCTCTCTCTCCCCCTCCCTCTTTCTTTCTCTCTCCTCTCTCTTCTTTCTCTCTCTCCCTTTCTCTCCCTCTCCCTTTCTCTTCCTATTTTTCTCTTTCCCTCTATTTCTCCCTCTTTCTCTGTCCCTCTATTTCCCTCCCTTTCTTTCTCCTTGTCTCTCCCTTTCTCTCCCTCTCTATTTTTCTCCTTCCCTCTATTTCTCTCTTTCTCTCTCTCCCTCTATTTCCCTCCCTTTCTTTCTCCTCTCTCTCCCTCTTTCTCTCCCTATTTTTCTCTTTCCCTCTATTTCTCCCTCTTTCTCTCTCTCCCTCTATTTCCCTCCCTCTTTTTCTCCTTGTCTCTCTCTCTTTCTTTCTCTCTCCCTTTCTTTCTCTCCCTCTCTTTCCCTCTCCCTCTTTCTCTCCCTTTCTTTCTCTCCCTTTCTTTCTCCTTCTCTCTCTCTCCCTTTCTCTCCCTCCCTATTTCTTTCTCCTTCTCTCTCTCCCTCTCTTTCTCTCTCTTTTTTTCTCTCTCTCTCTCTCCCATTGTCCCTTCCTTCTTTCCTTTCTTCCTTCCCTCCCTCTTTGTCCTTCCCTCTCCATGTTAGAGCAGTACCTGCGGAGGCAGCCCTGTGGCCCAGCTTTCTCTTGCAGAAAGCAAGCTGAAATGGAACAAGGGAGATTGCCAGGAACACGAATCGGCTGATCTCGTGCTCCTGCAATCTCCCTCACTTGGTTTCAGCTTCCCTTGCTACAAGAGAAAGCAGGCTGAAATGAGGGAGATTGCAGCAGCGTGAGATCAGCCGATTCGCATTACTGGCAATCTCCCTCAATTTGTTTCAGCCTGCTTTCTCTTGTAGCAAGGGAAGCTGAAACCGAGCGAGGGAGATTGCAGGAGCGTGAGATGGGCGTTTCTTAGCACGTGCCGATTTGTGCTCCTGGCAATCTCCCTTGCTTTCCACTTGTGGAGGTTGGGGCTGGCCATAAGGATCATCTTCGGACCATAAGACGCACCCTCGTTTTCCCCCCTACTTTTGGGGGGGAAAAGTGTGCCTTATAGTCTGAAAAATACGGGTATAGGGTTTGGGCTATACTCGCCGTATAAGACTACCGTATTTTCTGGTGTATAAGACGACCGGGCGTATAAGATGACCCCTGACTTTTGAGAAGATTTTCATGGGTTAAAAAGTCGTCTTATACGCCGGAAAATATGGTACTCATAGTTGTTTTGGTATTTAGTGTGCTGCAAAAGGAAGAGCGGAATGGCCACAAAGGACAGACAAGAAGTTGGCCATGCTGGGAAAGTCACTGACATAGGAAAAAAGATAGATAGAAAGTTTTTCCTGGCCAAAACAAAGGGTCATGTGGTAATTTATCTGGTTTGTTTGGTGCTTGTAGTTTTTAGTACTCGTCATGCCTCCCAGAACAATTAATGCCGAGTATCAAAGTACCAAATTATATTCTTACCCAAAAAATAAAAATTGGGTAAGATTTAAGAATATTTCAGCTGGGGGAGGGGGGGTGGGGGGATGTGGGGTGGGAGGGATGGAGTTTTTTTAAAAAAGAATATTTCAGCTGGATAATTCATCTACATTCTGTATTCTGTAGCTTAAAAGTGACCACTCTCGAAGAGGCCTGTAAACAACTACTATAACTATCCATTCTGTATTCCATCCACAGTGGACAACCAGATGATTTCAGGAAATGTATAGATATAAACCTCCTTTTCTACTGTTCCTTCCTAACACATAGAATTGAATACATGATTCCTGTAATTCAGAAAGTACTAAAATGTAAAGAAAGGAACTCATAAAGCCTGATTTTGTATGCATTTGCCCAGTACTTGTTAATCCCGTTTTAACTGCTAGCCATAAACATATTTCTTGTCAGCAAATTCTACAGTTTATCTACATATTGTACAGAGAAGTATTTCCATTTGATGAATCTCCCAGCACTTTGTTTTAATGGCTGAATCCAAAAATACTCTGAATGAAGAAAAGATTCTCCTTACTTTTCACTATGCCTGTTTTTATATACTTCCATTGTATCTACTTTACTAGGTTAAAAAGTCTATAGCCCTCTAACCATTTTGATGAAAGGACTTTTTCCAGTGCAACATATTCGCTTTCAGATGTATTGATAAAAAGGTTTCACAGTATTTCAAGTCTAATACCAACATAATTTTAAATAAGAGTATTATAATGATTTTCAATTTCCCACAAGGAATTTGCCATCTTCTTTTTTCATTTTTTTACAGTTCTCACACATTTAACTATCCTCCATGGTTGCAGGATCCCTTTCCTAATGAGTCACTGCTAGCTCAGATCTTATCACTACATAAAAAGTAGTGGTCGTGTGGGCAGCTTTAAATTTAACACATAAAATGCTCCAGATTTTTATTTACTTATGTTGCCACTATGCCTCACTTTCAACCTGCTTACTTTAAACATTAGTATTCACACTCCAAGCACAGCTGCCACCACATCACCATCACCCAAATAGTGATAAGGGAGAAATTAATGTAATTAGCATTCTAATGTGAAATTGCACCAACTGTGGGACTGTGCAGATCTTCCAAAAGGCACTTCATTGTTGATGATTCAATCAAGCACTGCTTTGAAGCTGCTTCCTATGCAGGTAGTGGAGGAGAATAATATGAGGCTATGAGGTAATATAAAGCTTGGTCAAAATAATCTCATTATTTCTTCACCTTAAGGAGCCATGAAGTGAAGGGAAACAAAGCCATCTCAGCCAGAGAAACTAACTTGCTCTTTTGAATCTACATGTTATTCCATATGCAAATGAACACCACTTTTTTCAAATTCTGTAGATAGATAGATAGATAGATAGACAGACAGACAGACAGATAGATAGGAAAGGTGGAAGAACAAACAAAATGGTGTTCTGTTTTTTCATAAAATCATTGGGCTGGAAAGGACTTTGGGAGCGTTCTAATCTAACCCCCTGTCCATGTCAGGAGACGTTATAGCACGGGTGTCAAATGACGTCACACAACGTATCGTGACTTTTCCCCCATTGCTGGCAATGGGGTGGGCACGGTTTTGGCATGATGCATCTGGCCCGCAGGCCAGCAGTTTGACACCCCTGCATTATAGCATCCCAGACAAATGTTGTGTCTTGAAAACCTCCAGTGACGGAGCATCCACAACTTTGTGACACACTGATTGATCTCGAGGTCAGGAAATTTCTTGCTAGTTCCAGATTGGATCTCCCTTTAATGAGCTTCTACCAATTACTTCTTGTCCTACCCTCAGGTGCTTTAGTGACTAAATTAACCTGTTCTTCTCTGTGGCAGCCCCTCAAGTATTGGAAGACAGCTAATACTTCTATTTGTTAGGTTAGACATATCTAGTTCCTTTAACCATTCATCATACAATTTAGCCTTCAGACCCGTTACCATCTTTGTTGCTATTCTCTGCATACTTTCTAGGGCTTCAGCATAATTTTTGTATTGTGGTGACCAGAATACTAGCCTCACTAGTGCTGTATAAAATAGTACTGTCACTTCTTATGATCTTGATGCTATCCCTCTATTGATGCTGCCTAGGATTGTGTTGGCTTTTTTGGCAGCTGCAGCACACTGCTGGCTCATATTTCAGTGGTGGTCCAATAAGACACCTATTGGTAGATCCCTCTCAATTACTACTGTTGAGCTACTACTACCCTCTCAATTACTACTGCCTCTTCTGTAGCTGTGGGTTTGGTTGTTCCTACCTAAGTGCAGGACCTTACTTTTCTACATTTACTGTTTTTTTAACTTTTTAAATTTTTTGGGTTTTTTTTTGGGGGGGTAGTTGTACATAAATTCTGTTAGAAGAAAAATTCTAAGAAAAAAATGCATATTTGGGGGCAAATGGGACAAACGTGCATAAACATTTTATGTAGGTTCTTTAAAAATGTTTGCAAATGGAAATGTTAGACCAGTTGAAAAGATAAGAATAAAAAAGCAAAACTGAATGTGGCAAATCTCCCATACTTATACCAACTGGGGCTCTCAGAGAAGAAAAATGATGTGGGACTCTTGCTGAGCTAGGAACTGCAATCAGCCACTTATTCTAGCTTATTCATAAATTTTCATGAATGGAGCTGTCACTGTAACAAGGATTTCAATCTTCCCCCACTCTTTCTAAAATAAAAGTGGCAGAAGCTGGAATGATCTTCATTTTTCATTTAATCTTCAAAATACACAACAGGAGACTCAAGAAACGAGAGAGAGAGAGAGAGAGAGAGAGAGAGAGAGAGAGAGAGAGAGAGAGAGAGGAGAGAGAGAGAAGAAAGTTGTGCTGTAAGTGAAGAGAAAGAGGATGGAAAAGAAAAATAAATAAATAAATAAATAATAAAATAAGAGAATGCGGGGGGGGGGGGGAAACAGTTGTGGTTGTGCTATACAGAAAACTTAAGGTGAATTGGCACTGAAGAGCTGATGTTGCAGTGGGTAAAAGCCAGAGTTTCTAGTTCAAACTTTTTCTGCAGTGAAGACAAGTCACCCTATAATCAATGCAACACTTGCATTAATACATAACTATTGCACATTACATTATAGATATCTCTTAAGAATTCTAATTTATGTAAACACTGGAACATTGAACTAGCTTTTAAGAAACTATTGCATGTTGGCCATATTGGCTGGAGGCAGTGGTGGGATTCAGATATGTGAACAACCGGTTCTCTGTGTGGATGCCCCTTCTAGAAGTCCATTCTGGGCATGGGCAACAAAAAAAATGGCTCCCGGTTCTGCCGAACAGGTATGAACTGGCTGAATCCCACCACTGGCTGGATATTATTAAATTAATTAGCCTGCAAAGGAAACAACTAGGGAAATAGATTTGGGTAAGATATTCACAAGACTTTCTTGACAGTAACAACTACCAGCTATCAGTTATTAGGATGCCTCATAAAATGATATGTCCAAACACAAACTGGATACCTAATTCTTCAAAATATTTTAACAGATTTTCACTAAGGTGGAGGTTTGACTCGATAATCTCTAAGATCTCTTGTAATGTATGATCCTATGAACTATAAGGAAAACGGCTACTTCCATTGATGTTTCCATCCAAAAGAGCCATTGCATTGTTAGGCAAATAGATTTAATACTACTATGTAATTAATCAGAAGTTTCTTGAGGACAATGTTGTCACTAAAAGAAAGTAGTTATTAGGGATTATGTAAGTAATTGAGAGTGTTTTTGCAAGGAATAATAAACAGTTATCCAAAGGGATGCTAACTATAGAAATATTTAAAAATGCTGCCACTTCTTTTCAGACTGTTGATATCCTTTTTTGAAAACATCTTATGACTACACATACTATAATCTTTGACTACAATACTATAAGATAGCATTTGTATTTTCCCTCATATTGCTCATTTTTCTGATAAAACCCTAATTATGTCTGAGAATTCCTTAGGACAGTCGGATTGCTTGTTTCTAAACTGTGATGACAGAAACTATTACAGTATACCCAAGGTATCTGAACTTTTCTAAAGTTAGTCTTTATGCCTTGGAAACAATTAGAATAGCTTATTTCTCTTCATAGTAGTGCTTTTGTGACTTTAATGTACACATGTTTTCCACTGTTAATAGTAAGAGATTACCGTACCTTTATTCCTCTAAATACTGGTAGAATAAAATTTAAGAGCACATAAACTAGCATGATACAGGTAACCCTTGTTTAACAACTGGTCACTTAACCACCATTCCAAGTTATAACAGACCCCTCAAAAGCTACCTACCCAGTTCTGGAGTTCTGATGGCTTCACACATACCCCCTGGTCATATGACCACATTTGAGACATTTGCTTGCAGTTGCTTGCAGCATTCCACAGTCATGTAATTGCAATTTATGACAGTTTTTTTGCCAAATCTGGCCATATCAGCTGGTTTCCAGAAAAAAGAAATGCCCATAGGAATATATGGATTTATTTAACAACCACAGGGGTCATTTAACAACTGCAGAATTCAGCATTCACTTAATAACTTCCATTCGTAATCGGGTCCTATCATGTGGCTGCCTCAACTTAGGATTTCATGACAGAAACACCAGGCCCCATTATGGTTGTAAATAGAGGACTACATCTATATACTTTATACTGTTTATAATTTACTATAACTAAGAGGAACTTTTTAAATAGATAAGAAGTATTTCATATAGCTAATACAAAAAGCTACAATGTATTGATATCAGTATTTGAAAAATAAAGGGGCAAAATTCGTGCCAGATTGCATTTGGGACTGTGCAGAGGCCACTTCTGTTTCCTGTTAGCAATGGGGCTAAACTTAAAGTACCCTCCTACAGATAACACCTACTCACAACCTGTCTGCCTTCTACATATACTTTAAAAAATTGTTTTACTCATCTATAACAACTTTTTAAGAAAAATAGACAAGAATAAAGTTACAAAGCATAATATTGAAAAGAAAAGAAAAAGACGGGCTTAAAAAGTTGGTACTCATTTATCATATGCTCCAAATAAGAAATAAGAAACAGTTTTTTGAGAGATTCTTTCAAGTGCAGATGGTGAAATAATCCTTGGAGACCTGAATAAAGTTCTATCCAAAAATTTACACAAATCAGTTCAAGGAAAAAGAGCAGGAAGACTTGTGTGTGTGTGGGAGGGGGGAAATAGTATATGGACACATTTGACAGATGCCAGGTGTCTATCCTTCAAGACAGACAAGACTAGAAACATGCTACTATTTATAATAAGATTATAGTAACAAAATACTGAATGTCCTTCCCTCTCCCTCCCTTTATCTTCATGATAATTTGTCAGAGATGCTTTCTCAGGTTACTTTTCTGGCTTGGATTCAGATTGCTTTTATCTGACCATTTTCTTGATTGTGGCTGTTCCACCTATTCCTCAAGATTATTCCTTTTTCCGATTACACTGAAACTATATGTTTATCAGAAAGACCAATATATTCTAGAATTAATCTGTATAGGATTTCTAAAGCTCTAGATATTAAGCAAGTAAATATTATCCCAATCATATATAGGGTTCACAACCCAATTTTAATGCTATAATTTTGAGGAGAAAATTGCCTTTTAAATAAGGGAATGAATTATAGGCTGCTACTTCAAGAAAATACCGTATATTAGAATAGTGGAAAGAATATTTTTTTAAAAATGACTCTGGGAATATCAGGTGCAACCATATGAGAAATAAGTAAAGGTTATAAGAGAGGACTTTTTGTAAGGTTTGCAATAGATCAGAAAAAAATAAGAGGAAATTGCAGTTTAAAGTAAAAAAATAAAAGAATTAGAACAAATTCACAAATACCATGAAAATACAGAGAAATTTATACAAAGTGAAGCAGAAATTTTTAATAAATTAATGAATTTCCCCTCCCACAAAAATATGTCAAACAAAATTACTTTGAGAACTCATATAAAGCTGGAAAAGCTCTGGTGTACAAATTAAAAAAGAAAAGGAAAGAATGAAAAATAACAACAATAAAGAAAAGGAATAAATGATTATGAATCAAGATGGAAAGTTATAGAAGAACTTGAAAAATTCTTCAAGCAATTATATTCTAAGCACAGTAATGTCAAAAAAACCTTGAAAACATATATTGGAGACATATTGTTTAAAGAATTTATAGAAGAACAAAGAGAAACATTTAGTAAACTATAACAATTGAGGACAATTTTGTTAAAAAAAACTGAGAATATCCAGGGGATAATCCAGAGAAGCCCCAGTCATATTGACTCAATGTCAGCAAAAGTACATTTCTTGCCTATAAACCAAACAAGTTACAATCTGAAAAGGAACATGAAGGACATATAGATTTATAATACATGCTCTACAATATTTATTTATTTATTATTATTTATTTTTGGGACTTATATGCCGCCCTATCTCCCGAAGGACTCAGGGCGGCTAACAACAATAAAAATACAATAATACAAAAGTTTTAAAAAAAATTAAACTAGCAGCCCCAATAAGTTAAAAACATTTTAAAAATTCCTGTCAGTCCAGGTCAGCCTGATGGAAAAGGAATGTTTTAAGACCATGGCGAAAGGACCGGAGATCCGGGGCCATCCGGAGCGCAAGGGGAAGTTGGTTCCACAGGGCTGGCGCTCCCACAGAAAAGGCCCTCCCCCTGGGGGTCGCCAGCCGACATTGTCTAGCCGACGGCACCCTGAGGAGGCCCTCCCTGTGTGAGCACACTGGGCGATGGGAAGTCGTTCCCGGCAGTAGATGGTCCTGCAAATATCCCAGGCCTAGGCCATGTAGGGCTTTAAAGCTAAGTACCAACACCTTAAATCTCACCCGGAGGGCAACCGGTAACCAATGCAGCTCATGCAGGAGGAGTGTAATATGGAAGTATCGCGATGCTCCCGTGCGGCCACATTCTGCACCAGCTGGAGCCTCCGGGTGGTCTTCAAGGGCAGCCCCATGTAGAGAGCATTGCAGTAATCTATACGGGAGGTAACGAGTACATGAGTGACCGTACGTAGGACATCTCAGTCCAGATAGGGGCGCAACTGGCACACCAGGCGAACCTGGGCAAATGCCCCCCGGCCACAACTCCTATATGATCTTCAAAACTGAGTCATGTATCCAGGAGGATGCCTAAGTTGTGCGCCCTATCAACGGAAGGTAACACCTCTCCTCCCATAACCAAAAATGGAACCTCTTGGACTAAACGAGATGCCGGTACGTAAAGCCACTCAGTCTTGGCCGGGTTGAGCTGGAGCCTGTTCTTCCCCATCCAGATCCGTACCGCTTCCAGACAATGGGACACCACGTCAAGGGCATTGCTGGGTTGGTTCGGGATGGAGATGAAAAGCTGGGTATCATCAGCATATTGATGATACCTCACCCCGAAACCACGGATGATCTCACCCAGTGGCTTCAAGTAGATGTTGAACAGGAGGGGAGAGAGGACCAACCCCTGAGGCACCCCACAACTAAGGGGCCTCGGGGTTGACCTCTGCCCTCCTGCCAACACCATCTGCGAACGGCCCAAGAGGTAGGAGGAGAACCACCATAAAACGGTGCCTCCCACTCCCAACCCCTCAAGACGTCGCAGCAAGATACCATGGTTGATGGTATCGAAAGCCGCTG
Organism: Vipera berus; assembly: GCF_964194415.1. Taxonomy (NCBI): domain Eukaryota; kingdom Metazoa; phylum Chordata; class Lepidosauria; order Squamata; family Viperidae; genus Vipera; species Vipera berus. Next base: position 49,948,873 of record NC_138202.1, read on the forward strand.
AGAGATCTAATAGGACCAGGACAGAGGTATTACCCCTATCTCGGGCCCGCCAGAGATCATCCACCAGCGCGACCAATGCCGTCTCCGTGCTGTACCTGGGCCTGAAACCCAATTGGTACAGGTCCAGATACTCAGTTTCCTCCAGGACCAAAGGGAGCTGCCGAGCCAGCACGCTCTCAACAACCTTTGCAAGGAAGCAAAGGTTGGAGACAGGAGAAAAGTTATTTAAAATAGCTGGATCCAATAATAAGCAAAGGGGGAGCAGCCATAACACTTATGGAAAAAGCTTTTGATGATTGGAGGAGCTCTTCTTATTAGCTCTTTTAAATACAATGAATCAAACTGTCTGCTCTTTCCTTTATTATTTATAATTTCTTTTGAGAATTTGGCAGACTTCAGAGAGAAACATAAATACTTGGGATTATAATTCAAAATGAAATGCTATGCAAGCAAAGGAGTATTATCTGCTGTGCAATCCCAGAGTTTACATAAAACAACTGACGAGGTTTTGGGGAATTCTCTGGTTTCAAAATTAATAAAAATAAACAAAGATAATAACAAGATGTCTGCCTTCAAAAGAAGTACACTTTGTAGAGGGGAAAAAACATCAGTTGTGAGATAAAAAAACAACAGTGAAATATTTGGGACCCCATCTAACAGGTTGCAACAAAGACATATTTTAGAAGACTTATTGTAAATTAGAGAAAGAAATAAAACAAACACTGGTGGTAAACTGAAAATTTCATGCATAGGTTTAATATGACAGGAAAAATGGATAGACTACTCAAGATGAACTTTTTAATTCCAAATGACATCTATTGTAAAGTAGAACAAATGTTTGCAGAATTGGCAAAGAATAATTAACAGATTTATATGGAGGGGGAGGGAACCGAAGAATAAGATTTATACTTTTGAAAGAAGAAGCAGATTTGTGTTTCCTAATCTTAAAAAAATATCATTATCTAAGCTGCTTATCATGGATACCAGAATGGGCAAAATCCTGGAATAGCAGAATATAAAACACAGAAACAACTGGCCTAGCCAATGGACTTCATAGGTACATCAAAGGAAAAAGAATGCCTAAGGTTCCTTTAGAATACCATTCTACAATCGCCATACTTGGTCCTTGGAATCAACATGCCTTGTCAAACAATCTCTCATGGATTATGCATTGTCCATTAGTAGACATTGCTTTTTATTGGCAGGGAAGCACCTCTGCCAATTCTCCTTCAGCCAAATCAATTATCTAATTAAATTAATAATCCTATGGAAACAAATATATTTTCTAAGACTTTATCATCATATACACACCCTTACGTGTGCAAGTACAGACATAGGTATATAGATAAAGGGCATTTGTTTTAGATTCAATAATCTAAAGTGTTAATAATTGCAGCTACATTTAAAAATATGGGAAAAGATTATATATTGGAAAGACAGAAATAGTTTTATATGAATAAAAGGCACAACAAATGCTACTCTAGCCCAATATTTAGTTATTTTATGTGTTGAGAAACAACAAGGATACCAAAATAAATATTGTTAATGTGCGATAAGTAGACAAAGGCATATGAGCATTATGTTCAAAAGATTAGATTTAGAAATACTGAGCTTTGAATTACAAATGATTTTCTAGTTTGGGCTAAAGAACCACTCAAAATAGCTTACAGTGAAATCTGAAATTTATGGGTGAACAGTTGAGTTCAGGCAGGTCGTGTGTACAATTTTGCAAAGCCATATAAATTTGTTTAATGAATAAATCAGTAAAATAAAGTATTTTCAACAAATTTTTAACTTAAGTGGAGATCTTCACCCAATGCTCTTGTACTGGTTTAAAGAATATATTTAAAATATTTTATCTACTGTACCTTGCTAGTTGTACCCTTTCCTGAATCAGAATAACTTGGCAATGGTGCAAGTTATTTCAGACTGGATCACTGAGAAGAATTATATATGTAGGTGTCCAAAATTATGCTCCAGAAGCTTCAACTGGGTGTAGACTTTGACAGGATGAGGTGGTAAGCATTTCTCCAGGAGGTCAATCAGGAATTGGACCCAATTTAAGATTACTTAGTTAATTCTGAATGCTTTAAGTAGAATGTTAGTACACCACTTTTGAAATAACTATCCTGTCATGTTATCTGCATTTGAGTTCAGTTCAAGAAGTTGCTGCTTTTTAATGTAAGGGACTTTCTGTAATAGTCTCTTAAGTATACCATTCTCTGGGGATATCGATATTGAGTTTACACTGTTACTTTTTTTGTGCTAAATCAAATGCTTACTTTAGCTGTTTGGAAGATCGTACACTTCCACTATTTTCCTCAGTCACATGCAGCATCTTCTTGCTCCTTTTCATACATGTATGTACTAAAATTCATGCCTGAGAGAAAGAGTGTATACAAAGTCAGATATTGTCTAATATTTAGACAATTGGGGAATATTTTATCTCTTAACTACTCAAAACAACCATGTTGTAAAAAGGAACAGTCCTCCTAGATGCTGTTACTTTTTTTTCTGTTTGTTTTAAATGAAGAGATAATTAATAAAAAATTATCTACAAGTCTGTGGTATGGCAAATTACATTTCTTTCTTAATACATCTTCAAAATGATGAGACAGATTAATATTATTCCATTGCCTATTTATCAAATCTGAATGATCTGGGCTGATCATATTGGTCTCATTTCATTCCTAATATAAACAAGCATTAAGATCAGTATCTTCAAATTGCCTAAGAAGGTATGGAAGTCACCATAGTCTAGGAGCAAAGTTGGAGGAAAAAAGGAGTTGATTAGATATCTAACAGTGCCAGATAACCTGGTTATCAGAAAATAAATGATATAAAAATGGTATACTTAATGATTAACAAGTCAATACTAACTGATAAAAATTAACAATATTGTATTAAGCTGTAAAAACAGATCCAGTCCTAGTTCAAAGGCCTTTCAAAAGAGCAACCATTAGAAAAGGCAGAAATTAAAAATACAAGTTCAATGTGAATGAAATTAATACATGCAATTTATATTGAGTCAGACCACTGTGCCCTCAATAGGTTTCTTCTGTGAATAGCAATAACTCTTCAACAAGCATCATCCTAACCCTTCAACTCACAATTACCTTACAGACTAATTAGAAATGTAACTACTCTATGTGTGCAGTGTAAACTGTGAGAAATTGACTCTTCATTCTATTCAGGAGCTGGCAGCAGTCTATACAGCATAGTTAGTTCTGACCTGCATAAATTTGTTAGCTATTGATTCTATACAGCATATCTTTCTTTCATTCTCTGTACACTGCTTACCCAATCACCATGCATGAATAATGCAATGCATTAAAAACAGATCACAAACACCCAGTGGTGGGATTAAAATATATGAACAACCGGTTCTCTGTGTGGATGCCGCTTCTGGAAGTCCATTTTGGGCCTGGTCAACAAAAAAATTAGCTACCGGTTCTGCCAAAGTGGTGCAAACCGGCTGAATCCCACCACTGCAAACACTGTTAATATATTTGGAATGCCAGGTTTTTCAGACATTGGCATTTAAAAGTGCAATCTTAAATAAAGGAAACAAAATAAACTATACTCTGCTGAGGTAACTAATAACTTTCCGTCAGCAATTAATCAGAGCTGACATTTTCTTCTGGAGAAGTGTCACCTTGATGCCTTACTTATTTGGAAATAAGCAGCTGAACATCAGCCAACCCTATTTGCTGCTAATGGATCAGGCTGTCATCTGCAAAGATTAGGCAAGTAAATGCATCACTAGATGGAGCTCATTATCTGCCAAATGATTCAGTAAACATTAGAAAAATACTAAAAGCATGCTTTACATAACCCATATAAATCAACTAGATTTATAGTCACAATCATTTGAGTTGCTTCATTTTCCCTTTTTAAAAGTAGTGCCATGTGTTCCTGAAATAGACATTTAGAATGACTGTTCTTTAAAAGACACAGTTATAGAGAGGTGGGGCATAGGTCTAAAATCATTGGGATTAATACCAACAGTGCTTTTTTTTGTAAAAGAAAAAGGTGCTGGAACTCACACATGTCATATAACCCGCCTTGCCTACCCTACAAAGTTCCATCCAAAAAAGGTGCCGGAACTCCGTTCTGGGCGTTCTATGACAAAAAAAGCCCTGAATACCAAATACCTGTCACACAATTTCCAAGCACATTTGTATAGCTTCTTTTCATTCAAAGATCTTGTATTTTACATTGCAATTTTCTTTCTGCCAGGCAACTTTTCAAGTATTTAGGATTTTGGAAGGATGAGAAATGGGTTATTCACATTTCTTTTTGAAGTACAGAGAGATTATTAGGCAGTGAAAGTCTGGGGCAATATTTAAATTACAATGTAAATTTCAAAATCATTAAAATTAATTAAATATGTTAATTAAAATATTTGAAAACTTCAGTGAAATGAAGTATGCTAAGTAGTATATCCTGAACCTTCTGTTGGTATCTTTCCTAAAATATCCAAACATTTATTGACAATCAAGCAATGCCAGCAGTAAGGAAAGGTGATGATTTTATTGCTAGACATAATATGATGAGGACTTCTTCTTCTTTTTTTTATTAAAGAGTTTTACAAAAACAAAATTTTACAATATATCCCCAAATCCCTCCCACCCCAAACCCACCCACTTCCCCCCCACTTCCCAGAGCTAAATACAGGATTATAGTTACAATAATCATATTCTAAATAAAAATTATGCATAATATACAATTAACCAAATTCATAATGTGCTTTAACTCCCCTTTAACATAACTACAAACAAAGTACCAATAACAATATCCCACTAAAATCTACTCATAAGCTAAATGGAACTTTTTAGTCCCATATTTGTTCTGAATATAATTTATCCATCTCCTCCAAACTGAAATATATCTTTCCTGTGAATGATCTTTCAAATAAGCAGAAATCTTAGACATTTCTGCAAGATTCGAAACTTTAAACACCCATTCTTCTATAGTGGGCAAACTATCCTTCTTCCAATATTGTCCCACCAGTAACCGTGCTGCTGTTATCATATTCAACATCAAATTAGTTTCTTTAACATCACAATCTACAACAATACCCAATAAAAATAATTGCGGAGAAAACTTTATCTTTCTCTTAAAAATCTTTTGAATGTTCCACCAAATTTTGATCCAAAAAGCTTTTATATTTCTACAAGTCCACCACATGTGAAAATAGGTAGCTTCTGAACTACCACATCTCCAACATTTAGACTGTAAATTAGGATACATGTTGGACAACTTCTTGGGATCCAGATGCCATCTATAAAACATTTTATAAAAATTTTCTCTTAAGTTTTGAGCCTGAGTAAATTTAACATTTCTGACCCAAATTATCTCCCAGGTGTCCAACGAGATTGGTTCCTGAATATTTTGTGCCCACTTTATCATACAGTCTTTAACCAATTCCGTTTCCGAATCCAATTCAATTAAAGCATTATATATCCTCTTTATATGTGCACAATTTAAATCTCTAATTTGTTTTACTAAATTTTGATCTGTAATTGTGATGCCAACCTTTTGATCTAACTTCCACCTAGCTTTCAATTGGGTATATTGAAACCAAGAGTAACTTATATTTTCTTGTCTTAACTCCTCTAATGATTTAAGTTGCCAATCATTCCCTTGCAATCTAAGTAATTCCTTGTAGGAAACCATATCCATACTCACTCCCATAGATACGCCCTCTATCGCGTGTCCAGGAATTCCCCAAATCGGTATTTTATAATTTAACTTATAATAATACTTTTTCCAGACACGCAATAAAGCACTTCTAAGAATGTGGGATTTAAAAGCCCCGTCCACCTTCTTATCGTAAAGCAAATATGCATGCCATCCATATACCAAATCCCAACCCTCAAGATGAAGTATTCTCTTGTTGGTTAAATTAAGCCAATCACTAATCCAGGTCAAGGCAACCGCATCATAGTACAATTTCAAATTTGGCGCCTTGAGTCCCCCTCTTTCCCTGGCATCTTGTAAAATCTTAAATTTAACTCTTGGTTTTTTCCCCGCCCAGATAAATTTGTTAATACCCTTCTGCCATTGATCAAGGTTGGCATCCTTTTTCAATATAGGTATCATTTGAAACAAAAAGAGAAACTTTGGTAGAACATTCATTTTAACAACTGCAATTCTTCCCAGTAATGATAATTGTATTTTTTCCCAATTATTTAAGTCCCTTTGTACCTTCAACCATAGTGTTTCATAATTATTCTTATACAATTTTACATTTGAGGCCGCAATATATACTCCTAAATATTTAACCTTCTTCACTATTTCAAAACCTGTTAATTTAGATAACATATCCCTTTCACTCATAGATAAGTTCTTGGATAATATCTTAGTCTTATTACTATTCACCTTAAACCCAGAAACCTTACCATACTGAGTTATAATTTCCATCAAGTCTATAACCGACTGTAACGGTTGGGATACTGTCCCAACCAAGTCATCAGCAAAAGCTCTCAGTCTATAATCATTCTGTTTTATTTTGATTCCCTTTATCATAGAGGACTCTCGAATTTTAATTAATAAAATCTCTAGTGTTAGAACAAACAATAATGGTGATAGGGGGCAACCCTGTCTTGTACCTTTTTCAATTTTGAAAGTCTCTGTTAATCCCCCATTAACTATAATTTGTGCAGTTTGTTGTTGATATATAGCTTTAATAGCATGTAGAAAACCTTCTCCAAAATTCATCTCCTCAACAACTCTTAATAAAAATTGCCAATTCAATTGGTCAAAGGCTTTCTCTGCATCCAAAAATATCAATGCTGCAGAGACTTGGTGAGGACTTCTTCAGTAGACTCATATACTGTACTTTATGCTGGTTTTAAATAAAAAAGTCATAAAATGAAAATAAGAAAGAAAAGAAAATTGACTCCCTTGAGTGTTGAAAGGTAAAAGGCCACATTTAAAATTGGTTTGTTGGAGAAAAGGGTAAGAAATTGCTGGAACTTAGTCTGAGTTGAAAATAAAAACACAAACAAAAAGTGAAATGCTGATTCAAAAGACATCTCTTCTCAGCAGGTGATTTTCATCACACTCAGAAAAGATCAGGACTTACCCAGCAACTTTACAAAGGTTCACTAGTTTGACTTCTAGTCAAATGCACAAAAAACATAAATATGCAAAAGAAAGACAAGAAACTCTGCTTAATGAAACTTCTCTTCTTGCTCCTCATTGAAAGTGTAACATCAAAAAATCCAAAGCCATGAATCACTTTGAATGTGCATCAGCATCAAAAGTTAGGGTGAATATTTCAAAGCAATTTATTCTTTTTTTTCCTTTATTCATTTTATTTTGAATGTTGGTTTGCATCATGGAACAAGACTAACTAGGATCAAAAGATGGTTGTTATATAGTGATATTCATCTTATAACTCAAAATCACACAATTAATCCTTCTGCAATGTGGTGCTCTTCAGATATTGTGCGTGTCAGTTCCTAGAACTTACAAACAGCATGTGATTGGCTCAGAATTATAACGTTTTCTTTTTTTTTTTTGGAAGGGGATCAGGTTAGCTCAGGGGTCAGCAACCTGAAACAGTGAAAGAGCCACTCGGAACCGGTTCCCTCACAAAAGGAAAAACTGGGAGCCGCAAAAAATGTGTGCGCATGTGTGTACATGTGCGCATGTGCAAAACAGGGTTTGACTGAAGAGTGGAGCCAAGGTGAGATATGCACCTACCCTGCATATTTGAATTGATTGGTTAAACTTTTTTAGTCCCACTTTTTTTTTGGACTGCACATGGCAGAGGACTGGGAGCCGCAGGAGACGGCTGAAAGAGCCGCATGCGGCTCCGGAGCCGCGGGTTGCAGACCTGTGGGTTAGCTGATGACATAAAATAAAATACTCAGACATAATCTTACCACTTCTCTGAAGCTGATAAAAGTGATGTGAGTTCAAATGCATCACCAGGGCCCTTGTCCATTCAGGCATTCTCCCATTTTGTAATGCTCCTCTCAGCCCTATCTAACATGGTAAATGGCTAGGAATGATTTGGACAGTACTTCAAAGCGTAATGAGGTTGGGTAGAAGCAGTTAAAGGTAATGATTTCATCATATATAGTATATAATTCAAAGAATAAACCTTAAAATATATACCATCTATGGCTTCCTTGAACTTCTTCTAGGCCAGGGTGTCTAATATTCCTACCAAACATTTAAATGCCTTAAATGCATATTGAGGACCTCCAGGACAATTTAATTGCAGCACTGCAAATATCATGGAGGAATGGAGGCAACCATTATGTTATCCACAAAATAACATTTGGATGAAATGAAAAGACTGGACAATGTCTAAAAGACAAACCAAGCAAGAAAAGTGGGTATGCCCATTTGTACATCACACTAAATAGCTGTTGCTATCTGTAAATCAAGGGACGCGGTGGCTCAGTGGGTTAGGACGCTGAGCTTGTCAATCAGAAGGTCGGCAGTTTGGCGGGTCGAATCCCGAGTGCCGTGTAACAGAGTGAGCGCCTGTTACTCGTCCTAGCTTCTGCCAACCTAGCAGATCGAAAGCACGTAAAAATGCAAGTAGAAAAATAGGGACCACTACGGTGGGAAGGTAACAGCGTTCCGTGCGCCTTTGGCGTCTAGTCATGCCGGCCACATGACCACGGAGACGTCCTCGGACAAGCGCTGGCTCTTCGGCTTTGAAACGGAGATGAGCACCGCCCCCTAGAGTCGGAAACGACTAGCACGCATGTGCGGGGGAACCTTTACCTTTACCTTTTATCTGTAAATCATAAAAAAAACATTTTCCCCCACTGATCCACTGCTTATGATGCTATGCCCAGAGACTAACTACATTATGACAGTATGCACTATGAAACCAGATTTTGTTCATTTGAGTATTTCTGATAAATTCTGTATTGCAAATGCATCTCAAGGTACAGCAACAGCCATTCCTGATACTTGCCTCAAGGCAAAAGCAAGGCAGAGAAAGCAGTACATACTGCAAAGAAGATTTTTGTGACCTATTTTATTATTCTTTTGAAATTAAATTGCAAAAATTATATTTATTTATTACATTTTTATCCCATTACAATCCTTAGTGGCTGATGACATGAAAGAAGTAAAATAAATTGATTTTTAGCTACTGGATATAATCCAGCAGGACTGCTAACCAAAAATTCTATCAGGACACTCCCTCCAATGCTGGGAAAGAGTGAGGGCAATAGAAGAAGGGGATGACAGAGAATGAGGTGGCTGGATGGAGTCACTAAAGCAGTAGGCGTGAGCTTAAATGGACTCCAGAAGATGGTAGAGGATAGGAAGGCCTGGAGGAACGTTGTCCATAGGGTCGCGATGGGTCGGACACGACTTCGCAGCTAACAACAACTTCCTCCAAATTATCCTGGTATTTTCAGATACAAAAGTGAAGATGGTAATGGACATTTATATAATTGGTAAAATCAATATGAGAATCCCCATATTCTAATCAGGACAAGCTTGATTGATTGCTTGTCAGACTTGATGATAAGAAGACATGGCAGATTAAAATGATTTTTCAAAAGGAAAAAAGAGAAAAGAATTATTATATTGTTCTTAGACAAAAAAAGGTAACACACTCAAAGTAGCAGGATATCGTCATGCCTGAAAATATCAGTAGCCAAATGCAGAAATAACCTGTGACAAGCCAAGTTCAGCTTTAAAAGATGGTCAGATATATTTTATACAACTGATTGCAATGTCTTTAGTTATATTTATACAGAGCTCTTTGAGATGACAGACTAATTAGTAATATGTCACAGTAAATCTATTCAGTTGATCTACAACTGAAGAAATTGAACCTGAAATATGTACTATCAAGTATTCTAAAGTAAGTCCAGCCTGATTCTGAAGTGTGCAGATCCAGAGCAAAAATTAAGTGTGCAGATCCAGAGCAAAAAAGCCCTATACATCCCATTTCTAGCATTGGAGGTTTAAAAATGACTGCAACTTTTAAAGGATTATTTTTAATAATGCCTTCAGTAAGGCATTTAATAAAGTAGACCACAATCTACTACTTCATAAGACAGAAAAATATGTGTAAGATAGCATCACCATCAGATGGATTTGTAACTGGCTGACCAACCATACTAAACATGTAGTCCTCAATGGAACTACATCTACATAAAGGGAAGTATGATGTCTTCATAAATAAGTTAGATGAGGAGTTAGAAGGGGAAGTCATCAAATTTGAAGCTGACAGGAATAGCCTATACTCCAGAAGTTAGACTCAAGATACAGAAGAATACTGACAGACTTGAACACTGGGTCCTATCTAACAAAATGAAATTCAGTGATGAGAAAAATAAGATTTTACACTTAGGCAAGAAAAAAGAAACAAATGTACAGGTATAGAATAGGTGGAACTTGGCTCAATAGTAGTAACTGTGAGAGGAATCCAGGACTCCTAGTGGACAATCACTTTAATATGAACCAACAGTGCACCGCAACTGTCAAAAAAGCTAACACAGTCCTAGGCTGCATTAACAGAGGGACAGAATCAAGATCACATAAAGTGTTAGTACCACTTCATAATACCTTTGTAACACCACACTTGGAATACTGCATTCAGTTTTGCTTGCCACCATATAAAAAAGATGTTGAGCATCTAGAAAGAGTAGAAAGAAGAGCAACAAAGATGATTAAATGACGGAGGCTAAAACATGCGAAGAACAGTTACAGGATCTGGATACCGTATTTTCTGGCGTATAAGACGACTGGGCGTATAAGACGACCCCCCAACTTTTGAGATGATTTTCAGTCTTATAAGCCGGAAAATCGCAGGGCAGGCTGGCGGGAGCCGGCAGGGCAGTCCTGCGCACGCGCGCTCTCCCCGGCTGCTCCTTAGCAGCTGGGGAGTGCACGCGTGCGCAGGACTGCCCTGCCGGCTCCCGCCAGATGCCAGACGCTGATTTTCTGGCATATAAGGCGACTGGGCGTATAAGACGACCCCCCAACTTTTGAGGTGATTTTCATGGGTTAAAAAGTCGTCTTATACGCCGGAAAATACGGTAAGTCTAGTCTAATGAAAAGAAAGACTTGGGGCGATATGATAGCAGTCTTCCAATATCTCAGGGGTTGCCACAAGGAAGAGGGAGTCAGCCTATTTTCCAACACACCAGAAGGCAGGACAAGAAGCAATGGATGGGAACTAATCAAGGAGAGATCCTGGCATACAGAACAATTAATCAGTGGAATGGTTTGCCTTCAGAAGTTATGGACTCCATCACTGGAAGTTTTTAAGAAGAGATTGGGCAACCATTTGTCTGAAATGATATAGGGTCCCCTGCTGGAGCATGAAGTTGAACTGAAAGACCCCCAAAGTCTCTACCAATTCTATTATTTCTTACAGAACATGATAATATTTACATTAATACTACCAAATTCCACATTTCTAAGTTGACTGAGTTTATGCAAAGGAAAGGTGTTTGTGCATATCTTTCTCTCTCTGTCTCTCTCTGTCTGTCTCTCTCTAATACACACACACACACACACACACACACACACACACTTGGTGGCATTGAATTCTTTTATGTTTTGGTAATTCACAGAAACAAAGGGCTGGAAGGACTTATTTAGGTCATTAGGTTCAACCCACTACTCAATGCACGAATCCAAATTATAGCATTTCCAACAGAGGGATGTACAACCACTATTAAATACAGTATATTCATTGAAGGGAAATTAACTGGTTCTTTCAGTAATTGGTTCCATTGTCAAACTGATTTTATCTTTAGGAAGTTATTCTCTAGAATTTAGCTAGAAACTGCTTTATTATATTTTAACATTACTCCATAGGTATTAAACATTCTGCTACAGAAATACCTTCAGAAATATTACTAATTTGGGTCAGGTTTCAGTCCTAAATTACTGTTAAAAGCCTCTGCTCTTCAAAAATGATGTTCAAAAATAAGGAAGGAGGAAATCCATATCAAATACAAAAATGGTACATAGTTGGTTGCAATAGCTAATAATCACTAATAGAGGGCAGAAGTATGGAACATGGGAAGAGTTATCAGATATCTCAGCACACAAAGGACACAGAAGACAAATGAAGGGGGACAAATGGAGGAGAAAAGGAGAATAACTTTCAGAAAAAACAAAAAGATATACAGCCTACAAGAAGATGAAATCAATTTTTCCAGTAAAAAAAGACTGTTTTTTCAATGACTATATTTTCCTATTGTTCATTTTGAAGAACATATGCTAGTGATAATTTTTATGTATTTATTTATCATATTTGTGTAGACTCCCATGTGACATGAAAATGAGTGGGAGGTATACAGTAAATAAACAATAAATATAAAAAACAGACACAGTTAAAAATAATTATAAAAAACACACATACATCTGATATTAACTATGCTAAGGTTGATATTAACTAAGGGAGCCATGGCAAAATGGCCCCAGTCCCGTAGGACTCCCAAGCCTGATAACTTAGCCAGGTCTTGAGGATGTTGTGAAATGTTAACAGGATTGGAGCTAATCTTACCTTCAAGGAGAGCAGATTTCACAAGACCCAGAAGCAAACGCGCAATTGGTGCAGTTGGCAGAGCAGAAGTGTAGCTCAGGGGTCCCCAACCCCCAGTCCATGGTCTAGTACCAGGCCGTGGCATGCCAGCAACCGGGCTGCACAAACAAGCAAAGCCCCATCTGCAAGATGCAGGCAGCACACAAAACCATGCACCCTCTGGTCTGCAGAAAAACCTCTCTCCATGGAACTGGTTCCTGGTGCCCAAAAGGTTGGGGACCTCTGGTGTAGTATCTCTCTAGGGGCACACATAACTGTCCATGCTGCTGCATTTTGCACCAGTTGAAGCTTCTGACTATTCTTGCAGGACAGCTCCATGTAGACCATCTTACAGAAATCTAAATGGGAGGTGACTAGGGGATGAGTAACAACAAGCAGAACTCCTTGATCTGAAGGACAGGTGCAAATTACACAACACAAAGCTGTGCAAAGGCCCTTCCAGCCACAGCTGACACCTGCTATTTAAGTAAACATCATGAGTCCTAAAGGACCCCCAGATTGCACACAGGGTCAATTCAGGGCAGTGCCATTCCATCTACTACCAAAGATAGCATAGTCCTAGAACCCAAAACACAAAGAAATGCAATCTTGTCAGGGTTCGGTTGAAGCCTGCTGTTCACTATCCATACTGTCACAATCTCTATGTATCAAAACCAGACATGTATTTTGTTATTCAGCTATTTATTTTATATATTAAATTTATATGCTACCATCTCATTGTCAAGTGACTCTGAGTGACTTACAACATTGTAAAAGAAACATTAAAATTAAAATGAACAGAGATTAAGTAATTTAAAAGCCAGACTAAAATGAAATAAGAGTGGGATCTTCTTCCTCATTTACTAACCAACTCCAGCATGGAATATCCCCATCGGAGATGCAGGCCAAATGGCAGAGCCAGGTTTTGAGGCATTTCAAAAGGTTAAGAACTGAAGGCAGTTCTTATCTTGAGGGGCATGATGTTCCAGAGAGCAGGAGCCATGGCAGAAAAGACCCTTCTCCTGGATTCTGCCACATGGAATTCCTTGGCCGATGGGGTCCCCAGCATGTCCCTTCTGTCAGTAGGAGTGGGGTGGGCAAATCCCACTGGGGTCAGACAGTTCCTCAAGTAGCCTGGATCTATCCCATAAAGAGCTTTAAAGGTCATAACCAACACCTTGAATTGGATCCAGAAGAAAACTGGCAACCAGTGCAACATTTGCAATGGCAGTGTTACATGCCATTCTATGGGCCTCTAAAACTGTGCAGCTACAGCCTGTGCCACATGTACCTTCCAAATAATTTTCAAGCATCCCCACATGTACAGGATATTGCAGTAGTCTAAATGCAAGATGACCAGGCCATGAGTGACATTCATAGCACTGCATAATTTGCCAGGGGCACATTCTAATTGGTTATCATCTGATATACGGATGATACCTAACTTCATGGTGACAGATGAGCTCATCCAGGTGCCTCATGTAGCCATGTAGAAAAGGGGAGAATAGCTAACCTTCAGCACCCCCCATAAGAGGGGCCAAAGATGGGATCTTCCACACACACACCATTGACTGAAATTGGTGCTAGAGAAAGTAAGTGAACAAGCACAACACTGTGCCATCTTCCCCACCCCAATTCTCTGAGCCAGGATACCATGGTCAATTTATCAAAAGCCACAGAGAAGTCAAACAGAGAAGGATGGGTGCATAACTCCTTTCTCACCCACACCAGACATCAGCCAAAGCATAACCAATGCTGCTCCCATGTTGTTGTTGTTGTTAGTTGCGAAGTCGTGTCCGACCCATCGCAACCCTATGGACAATGTTCCTCCAGGCCTTCCTGTCCTCTACCATCTTCTGGAGTCCATTTAAGCTCACGCCTACTGCTTCAGTGACTCCATCCAGCCACCTCATTCTCTGTGGTCCCCTTCTTCTATTGCCCTCAATCTTTCCCAGCATTAGGCTCTTCTCCAGTGAGTCCTTCCTTCTCATTAGGTGGCCAAAGTATTTGAGTTTTAGCTTCAGGATCTGGCCTTCTAAAGAGCAGTCAGGGTTGATCTCCTCTAGGACTGACCGGTTTGATCACCTTGCAGTCCAAGGAACTCGCAGGAGTCTTCTCCAGCACCATAGTTCAAAGGCTTCAATTCTTTGGCGCTCAGCCTTTCTTATGGTCCAGCTTTCACTGCCATACATTGCAACTGGGAAGACCATAGCTCCCATACCCAGGTCTAAATCCTGCCTGAAAGGCATCCAGATTCATCCAGTGCCCTTTGCAGCTGCTGCACAATCATCTTCTCATCTCCTTCCCTCAAAAGGAGAGGTTAGATTTTGGATGAAAATTGTGCAGTATAGTGGGATCCAGTAATGGATTCCTGAGAAGATGAAATAATTCTTCTGTAAGAGGTGAAGAAACAACCCTCTCATTTAGGAAAGAATTAACCATCATTAGAACCCACTCACCTGACATCCCCTGGGCTACTTTAAAGCCAGGAGGACAGGCTACTTTAAAAAGCAGGTGACTGAGTTCATGGTCCTAAGGACCCTGTACACGTCTCCAGGTCCAACAGATTCAAACCTTTCCCAAATAAAAGGGCAAGATTCCTTCCAAGGCATCTCTGCAGGACCTGCAGCAAAAACAGCATCCAGCTGAGATGCTGTTAGAAATGACAGTGAAACGCTTTCCAAATGTCACTATAAAAATTATGACAAGTCATGTGATCTGCAGACTACAGCAATCATAGATTTGTAGAGGCTGTATTGAATCTGATTTCTGGAAATAAGAAATAAATTAAATATACTAAATAAATTAAATATACTAAATAAATTAAATATACTAAATCTAGGTTGATGGAGACAAATAATTTACAAGTCACAAATACACTAAAATTTGTATAATTGCTATTGTGGAAATAATCCCCCAAAGCCCAAGATGTTCAAAAAGTCAGTTAATATTTGATTTTAAGGCTATGATTGCTGAATGCAGCACTTGAGGACAAAAAGGAGGACATGTCCTCCTTTGCTGGACATCTGTTAACCCAAAACGTGAGGCGTCCTAGTTGCACAGTGGTTATAATGTAGTATTGTAGGCAAATGGTGCCCACAGCCTAGAGTTCAATTCTGACATGGCTCAAAGTTGACTCAGCCTTCCATCTTTCCAAGTAAAAGGTGGAAAAAGAGGGCCCAGATTTTGGGACAATATGCTGACATTGTAAACTGCTCAGAGAGTGCTGTGAAGGCACTATGCAAGTCTATTGTTATTGCTATATTATACAGATGTTATTAAAATGCAACTAGCTCCAACCTAAGTAATTCCCATTATTTCAGCAACAGTTGAAAGAGGCACATATTTTTAAACCAGGATGTAAATAGCAAAATGAATGAAAACTAGAATGTGCTGGATTAGCAAAGTATTTTACTGATGCTTTGAGTAGTAAACGATAAACGTTAAAGTAGCCCTAGTTCTCAGGACAGGCCACAAATAATCTGAGTCCTAAAACAACAAAAGTTCAATTCATGTTCACTGAAGCTTCATCTACCTTCCAGATGACATAACAGTAAAAATAAATGGTCAAATGCAGAAATATGATCAGCTGTAAAAAAATTCACCAGATTGACTTTCAGCAATTTTTTATTTTATTTTTTTGCAAACTACATGTTGAAGCACATTTCTTTTCTAGGACATATTTTTCCCATTTGCATTCATGACAGCGTATATGGCAAACTATTTTTTCTTTGATTTAATTGTGTCCAATTCCTAGATTATTAGGAACTCTTTCCCTCTCTTTATCCTACCACAAAGATGATGAAGAAATTACATGCTATAAATTTGTTCTTCTGCAGCCTGCTTTGAAGAGAAAAAATACTTAATAAATTAGCTTATTGAATTAATAACAAGCATATTATTCTATTAAACATTTTGCATCGTCCATGTACTGCTAGTACCCACATCAAAAATGGACGAATAAATATACATATTTATAACCGAACAACTAACTGGAGACTTGAAATGCCCTCTCCTCAACATTTTCCTCTTCTCTTGCTTAATAAGAACTAACCTAGTTTTCTACAGAATATTAAAAGAAAAAAAACTTAGTTTTTTCATGAGATTTTCTTCCCTCAAGGGAAATAAGGATCATTGAATAAAGTGTCTTTTAACCTCTTTATACAAATAATAACTTTTGTCTCCATTCTAATGGCATTAGACTGTTCTAACATTTGTATTTACATCACATTTTTAAACAAATATAAACTGTGGAAGAGATATTTTGTAATATTGCTTCTTTCTTTGACAAGATATTTAGACTTCCCTATTCTAATCATAAGGGACGCGGTGGCTCAGTGGGTTAGGACGCTGAGCTTGTCGATCAGAAGGTCGGCAGTTTGGCGGGTCGAATCCCGAGTGCCGCGTAACAGAGTGAGCGCCTGTTACTCATCCCAGCTTCTGCCAACCTAGCAGTTCGAAAGCACGTAAAAATGCAAGTAGAAAAATAGGGACCACTCCGGTGGGAAGGTAACAGCGTTCCGTGCGCCTTTGGCGTCTAGTCATGCCGGCCACATGACCACGGAGATGTCCTCGGACAAGCGCTGGCTCTTCGGCTTTGAAACGGAGATGAGCACCGGCCCCTAGAGTCGGAAACGACTAGCACGCATGTGCGGGGGAACCTTTACCTTTACCTTTATTCTAATCATGTTGGAGAAGAATCCTGAGAATATTGTGAGCAGTCAAGAAAGTAAAATGAGGCATCATTGAACAAATCAATACAGAGTTCTCACTTAAGGCATAAATAAAATCAAATTATCCTCCTTCATAGTCCTCTAGAAATACTGGAAAGGGAGAGGAGACAGGAGGGGGGAGGGGAGGGGAATGGAGAGAGAGGGGAGGGGAGTGGAGTGGAAGAGAGGAGAGAGGCTTCACTTTCTCAGGGTCTTGCAGAAAAACAGGGTAGAACAACGGCTAATGACCCTTTTACCAGTCTACTATAGAGAGTGTCCTCTCGTATGGTATTGTGGTTTGGTATGTTGGTCTGAGAACCACGGATAGGAAAGTATTACAGAGGGTGGTGAGTACAGCACAAGACATTGTGGGCTGTCGCCTGACATCACTGGATGGCATAGCCAGGGCTCATTGCCTTGGAAGAGTGAGGAAATTTCTCAGGGATGACTCAAACCCTGGATGGTATCTCTTTACTCTCCTACCATTGGGTAGGAGATATAGGAGTATAGTCAGCCGCACCAACAGGCTGAAAAACAGCTTTTATCCGTGGGCTGTTAGGCTTTTGAACGGGAAATAATTTTTATAAACTTTATGCAGAATTGACTTTCGAGGCCGGTGTGTGGTGCAATTAGTTTACATGGTGTAATAAGATGGAGGGTTTGTTGTCACTGTGAGTTGGGGGGTGGGAGCACAAAGGGAGGCTCAGCTAATCTCAATGTATACATGGTTGTACTTTGACAATAAAGGTTCGTTCATTCATTCATAGCAGGAGAGGAGCAAGGTGGATGGACAGCTACAGTGCTGATTACAGTAGGAGACTTGGAAAAACAAATTAGAGATAGACTGTCTTGGAGAAAATCTCATCTATGTGTTCACTAGGACTTGAAAATGATTTGATGGTACATAATCATTTCTAATCATAACCTATGCTGCCTCAGTCAAAGATTGTATGAAGGAGAATTAGCATTACTATAATGAAAGCCAAGTTAATTGACATGATAGTATCATCAGTATGGCTCCTCTGATTTGAACGGAGAAGACTCCACAAGTGCAAAAGCTCCCCAGCAATTGTAGAAAGTGGGATTGGGGGTTCCCCCCCTCATTTATATTATTTATTTATTTATTTATTTATTTATTTATTTATTGAATTTTTATACCGCCCTTCTCCCGAAGGACTCAGGGCGGTGAACAGGGCATATAAATAGAAATACAACAGTTAAAAAAGATTAAATAATTGCCCAATTAAAACAATCAAAATGTAAAACCCATTAAAACCCTAAGGTTCCCCCATCAGGCCAGGCCAGCTTGTTCGAATAAATGGGTCTTTAACCCGCTCCGGAAGGAGCGAAGATCCGGTGCTGTCCGGAGCTCAACCGGCAGTTGGTTCCATAAAGCCGGGGCGCCCACAGAGAAGGCCCTCCCCCGGGGGCCGCCAGTCGACATTCTCTGACCGGCGGCACCCTGAGGAGGCCCTCTCTGTGGGAACGCACAGGGCGGAGGGGAGTCGACGCCGGCAGCAGGTGGTCCCCGAGGTATTCCGGACCCATGCCATGTAAGGACTTAAAAACCATCACCAAGACCTTGAACTGCACCCGGTTGAATACTTTGTTGTTCTCAATGTTGGTGAAGATATTTCCAGCCATTTTTTCCAGCACCACAATTCAAAGGCCTATTTTTTTCCCATTCAGCTACCAACATTTGAGCATTTTTTTTTATCCTGGAAAGATAAAACTTTTTTCCCATCTACTCCAGCTGCTTGTGCGGTTAACATTGCCTGTTGACACAATTGTAGTTTTTTGTAAAATAGAAGGCAGAAGTGATGTTGTTGTTAGTGATGTTGTATTATTATTATTATTATTATTATTATTATTATTATTATTATTATTATTATTATTATTATTATTATTATTAATTATTATTATTATTATTATTATTATTATTATTATTATTATTATTATTATTATTATTATTATTATTATTATTATTATTATTATTATTATTCAACACATTGCCTCTTCTGTCTTCTATTGATGGAGCACAGTGAAAGAGGATGAATCAAAACTTGAATAAATATTCTTCAAAAACTATTCAGTCTGTTAATCCTTCAAGGCAGAACAATCATTTCATTCACAGCTTGTTACTGGGCATCAAAAAGCCATCAAGAAAACTATGAGATTAACTCTGCTTGAATAGTTTATCTTTTTAGTAACAGAAATTCCTTGTAAACAATTAAAATAATCCAAGAAATATATTTCATGACTATTTGATATAGTTAGATATGAGAGGGATCTTATCTTCCTGGAGATTCTATCACCAAAAATATATATTTACCAATATCTGTCTCAAAATTAATACATCCAGTGTTGAATACTAAAATATCTTAAAATTAATTTCAATATTAAACTGATATCTCATTGGCTAGTATAGTATTCTTCCTTCTCAATCCTTGGCCTCATTCTCCCAAGCTGTCATTAAATTCATTTGGCAGAATGACCCTTATAATTTTGTCGATATATATCCACATCTGAATCGACAAAGTTACTTGAGAAAATGTCTTAATTTGTTCTAACTTGTACAGCTGTCACCACAATGATCTCTCCCCAGTCAGATTTAGCTTTAGTATCCAACCCCAACCTGATGCCCCTTGGATGTCTTGAGATCCCACATCGGAGGTCTTGTAGCTCCCATACATTACTAAGCAACAAGATTGACTAAAATTGCTACAAAATATTTTATTTACTTATTTATTTAAGTCTTATGTCAGTCTTGATTAATTTTGATGTATCAATTCAAACTTAGTTTATAATCACATGCAGAACAGGAAACTGTGGCTCTTGTTGAGTTTTGCTTGGCTGAATGAATTAAGGGACTGGCAATTGTGCTAAATTCCTCAATATTAATGGATCTGGGGGAAAAACACTTATTTAAAAAGAAAAATATCCTCTAATTTGATACATTGTTTATATTATTTCCTTTCTCTCTTTAAGTCTAATTTGTTTTTCATTTTATGTTTTTAGCATTTCAAACTCCAAAGAATTTTTAGATTTTGATGATATATAAATCTGAATAAAGAAATAAATCTGGCATTCTCTGTGCATACATAAATACTAAAATATGCAGTTTTCATAGTAGCAACTTAAACTACAGGCAACTTTGTTATAATGGTCAATGATTGTCGTATCATTTTGGTTACAGATATCATGCAGGCATCACGATAATTGCATTGTGATATAATAATTATTTGTTTCTTTGTTTGTTTTTCCTACTAGAATTTGGTGGAAATTTGCATTGTTCATAAGTTGAGATTTGCTACTGAATTTCATCAGTGGGTTTAAGGCCACAAAAAGGGGATACATAGCCCTTTAGGCTATGAATGCTCACTCTTGTTCTAAAGTAACCCCAGTTGTGTCCATGCTTGTTTTGGTGGAGGAAGTAGTCTGAAGACTCAAACCAATGGGAAACATAAAAAAGTTGCTGGTGGAATTTTTTTTAATATAATTTAACTCTAGGACAGAGGGTCTATGGGATATGTGTCTGGATAGGATGAAGTCTACATGAAAGCAATGATTATGAGATTTTGCTTTGCTAAATTTGGGGATTTGGAAATTAAAGATATATAAATACATTGCAAAGGCTCTTAAAGCAAGCTTGTGTCTCCAAAATCAGCACAGTGATTATTTTGTATCACCTAATTTCATAATATGGTCTTGATTTAATTTCATTATTTTATACAGATATCCCTTGATCAAGTAGGACAAAGAAGCTGGTGAATAATCACATCCCTTCCTCTTTCTGCTCATCCTGGTACAATGTACATCTATTACATTCTATAACTGGGTTTAAAGTAAGAAGAAATTGCTTGTCTGTTTCTACAAATGGATGTAATGCATAAAAGAACACCAGGAGTAATTTTAGGTGCTCTACTGCTGGGAAAGCACCTCCTTTACTATGTAAGATCTTCAGTTTAAGTGGCTACTTTGCTTCCCTGTTGATCTAGAAGTAGCAATCTATTCCTTGCTTGATTATGCTATTTTTCACAAAATGATTCAAGTCATAATGCAACTCTTAAAACAGCTTTTATATAGGTTCACTATGAAGAGAACTCTAGAGACATACGTCATACTGAACATTTAACAGCATATTCTTATTTTATTATTACTCTTGTTGCTGATGCTTTTTATACACTATATGAACTTCTTTACACAGCATGCTATTGTTTTAGTAATATATTCTCAGCAAGGTTGCTTTTGTTAGAGAAAAAACACCCAAGTCAGTGGACTCTTAAAAAGGAATGAATTCTGTTCCATAAAGCTATAATAAGCATGTTAATATTTATAGTGGCCCAATTATTTTAGCAAATCAACTAATTTCACACAACAGAAATTAATAATAAAACAATAATTACAATAATTATAAATTGATTTGATGAAAATAGTTGCTCCAAAAGTTTCCTCAAAAAAAGACAGTTACGCCACAACATTGTACATCTGTACATGCATTTAGAATATGAAGTAAGGATTTTTAAAACACTTATGGCCATGTAAGTGTTATATTTTTATAACAAATATTAAAAACCACAGTTGCAGTATCTGTTAACTGCTTTGAGGAAAATCATCTTATTGATTCAGAGACATCATTTCACTGCAGAATCATATCTGAAATTTTATATTGCCTATGTTCCTGTTCTAAAATGATTCTCAGTATTATTAATTTTAATACACTTGCTGCATAAACTGTTATTAATAGGTCCAAAAGCAAGCAATGGCTTTGAAAAAGACACTATGATCAGCAAAGAATAACTTAACTGTCAAACAACTGGTTTTAATCATAAATTAAATAAAGTCTTCATGTGAGTGAATATGCTATAAAACCAAAGATAAGTGATTTTTTTTAATCCCATTTATATCCTGCCCTTCTCCGAAGACTAAGGGCGGCTTACAATTTAAAGCACAAATCACTGTGCTTAGCAATATGCTTGTTTTGCTTTAACTGTGTGATGTTTTTAAAAATTTGCAATTCACAAAAGTAGTTTGGAACTGTCAGAAACATTATTATTTTCTGCACTAAAGTGCAAGTGCCAATGCTATCTAACTCAAGAATGGAATTAATTCAGACTGGCACAGCTTGTACTGCATGGCTGAAGAAACAATCAAACCACCTGTTTATGAGTAAAACTCATAAAAAAAAACCCAGCTGTGAACAACAAAACAATGACAAACAACAATTTATCCCTCTTGTATCAAAGCAGAGAAGCATCTAAATCACTCAGCTTCAGGAGGGTTTTCCATAAACATGAAACAAATGAAATTGACACAGCTACACATACCCTTCAGTGTTCTATGTAGGGAAATAAATCTGCATTAGCGGAACACAGCTTTTAAATCTGAATGTAAGAGTAAATACAATCAGATCTAAAAATGTTACCTTTCAGACTTTTACATTGTATGGTAACTTTCATAATATTTATGGTGTGTATCTCTGTGTGCACGCACACACATGCACACGCACACACCTTCATGATAGTCTTGACTCCTGTCAACTGCATGGAAAATTCCATGCAGTTTCCTTGGCAACATGCTTTGGAAGTGTCTTATTATTGCTTCTTTGTAGGATTGAAAGAGTAGGATTGGTCAAAAACCACTCAACTAGCATCATTCCTAAGGCAAAACTGGAACTCATAGTCTCCCAGCTTCTACTCTTTAATCACTACATCAAATCACTACATCATTTATATGTTATACACTGAAGTTTCCTTCCTTCCTTCCTTCCTTCCTTCCTTCCTTCCTTCCTTCCTTCCTTCCTTTCC
This sequence comes from Vipera berus, assembly GCF_964194415.1. Lineage (NCBI taxonomy): Eukaryota > Metazoa > Chordata > Lepidosauria > Squamata > Viperidae > Vipera > Vipera berus. The sequence goes on from NC_138202.1 coordinate 49,971,921, forward strand.
TTCCTTTCTTTCCTCTCCCCGTCCCTCCTTCCCTCTGTCTCTCCATGCATCCATCCATGCATCCATGCATCCATCCATCCTTTATATGGCTGCTCACCTATTAGAGTCACTCTGGTGGGCTAAGATTGTCTTATTCCAATCTGAAAAAGAAATCTTTCTAAAGGAGGTTGTTTAAGTAACACATTGCACTTCATCTCCTCTATTATTGTTATCCTAGAATAGCTCATTAATTTATTTATGATTCTTGTGATTTTCTATCCCAGATACTACAATTGGAAAACCCATGTTCTGCTATCCCACTGCCATTCATCACAGATCCAATCATAAATATATAGAACCAGAAACTGCAATCCTGATATTTCAAGATAATTTTTTCTTCCTGATTATTTGAAATATGGCAGGGCAAAAATAAAGAATAAGTCTGGGGAAATTGGGATATATGTTAACCTTGCACAAAACCCCAGTCACTCCTTTTTGACAACACAACAATGTATTAACTTCGCTCCTTTCTTCGCTCCTTTCGTCGCGATCTCAAGACGTTTTTGTTTGTACAAGCCGGCCTAGCCTGATGGGGATCGGTGGGGTTGTTTTATTTTATTTTTGGTGTCTTAATTTTATCTTGGGGTTTTTAGAATTGTATTCCTATTGTTTTAACTTGGGCAATCATTTAATCTCTTTTTAATGTTTGTATTTGGTATTTTATTCTGCCCTGTGAACCGCCCTGAGTCCTCAGGGAGAAGGGCGGTATATAAATATTATTAAATTAAAATTAAATTAAATTAACTCAGCGAAGCAATTGCAAAAATCCTAAAGCATAAGAACACTATTTTCTTCATTAAAGTCAATCAGTTCTACACGAAGGAAAGAGGCAGACTACTAAGACTAATAAAGCAAATCTTGCCAAACAGTAATCTGTTCTTTTAACTGAGATATAAAGTCTAACAGTGACCAAGCAATCAGATATGGTTTAGCTCTATAGTAAACTAAGCAAAAATGATTAATTTGCACGTCTTTCACTAGTGAACAAATCTTCTAACATTTAATTTTCCATAGATGTAAAATATTTCTGGTGGACTTATGTCCCTGAAATGGTGGTGTGGTGGCTCAGTGGCGAAGACGCTAGGCTTGCTGGCTGGAAATCTGGAAGCTCAGGTTCGAGACCAGAGCGCCATGGGATGGGGTGAGCTCCCATCCTAGCCCCAGCTTCTGCCAACCTAGCAATTCAAATGCATGCAAATGTGAGTAGATAAATAGGCAATACTTCAGTGGGAAGGTAACAGCACTCCGTAACATCATGCTGCCATGACCACGGAAATTACCTTGGACATCACTGGTTTAATGGCCTTGAAACAGAGATGAGCAATGGTCAGCAATGACTAGCAGAGTAAAATCTGCAGGGATTCCTTTACCTTACTTTTATGTGTCTGGAGGTTTGCTACCATAGCAAGAAATTTCTCTCTAGAATCTTATATACGGTATATGGTGCAGTGATTAGAATGCAGTACTACAGGTTACTTCTGCTACCTGCCACTGCCAGCAGTTTGGCCATTTGAGTCTCACTGGCTAAAAGTTGACTTAGCCATCTTTCTGAGGTTGGTAAATTGAGGACCCAGATTGTTGGGGGCAATATGCTGATTCTGTAAACTCCTTAGAGAGGGCTGTAAAGCACTGTGAAGCAGTATATAAGTCTAAATGCTATTGCTATTATACAACTTGATTATCAGCTTCTACAGGTTGTAAAAATAGCAAGAAATATAAATATACTGATATAAGCATGAGAAAACATGAAAGGTTTAAGCGGCAAATCAAAACTACAGTTATTGGGGGCTGGAAGAATTTCAGACATTATGATGGTAGCTCTCTGTTGATTAATTGTGCCAGTGGAAATGACCTCAGGTTAACAGAGGCCATTAAAAATCCCATTTACCATAAACAATTGTTTTGCCAATGTTAGCAGAAGCAAAACATTTAACTACTGCTCTATTTAATTATTCCAATAATGTCCCTATTCTGTTGTTTGTTGAAAGTATATGATACACAGTCCTATTACCTATGAAAAAGATATTAGACAGCAGATAGCAGTAGTTTCTCTGAGAAATCTCATTTTTTACAAGTAGTTTGGCAGTAAATCCTATTGAGTGGGATTTATAACTCTAATTAGGTCACAGCCAAATGCAGGATCAAAGACAGCAAAATTAATTTACCTGTCTGATGTGAACAAAACAGATTAGCTTTTCCAAGTCTACTGCTCCCCCAGAAATGTTAGGCTTCATCTCCCAACATCTCTTGCTAGCTGAAAGAATGGATGTTGTATCTGAACATATACGAAGGATGCCAAATTAGCAAAGGCCTCCCTAGACAGACTAGATTGCCACTTCTAGGCAGGAGGAATTACACTCTCATTTGAAGGCATGTACATAATTTTTTATAGAAAAAAAATCATCTGACAGTTTTCTATTAAAACTAGCTTTGTTTGTTTATAAAAGTGATTAGTAGTAGTAAAAACAGATTATTGTGTTGCCATAATTATGGTTGTTTAATATTGTGGTCCTTGAATTTAGACCATGGTTAAGTAAATTGGAGCTGAAGTACAGAAAAAGTCAAGAGACTAAATACATTTGGATAACAGCAAAAACAGCTATACTTCCATTAATTATTCCTTTGAGATCAGGGAAAAGTGAATTGCTCTATTATTATTCAGCTATTATCATCTTTAAGCACAGAAATAAACCAACAACACAGTCTAAATGTCTACAGGTCAAAAAAAAATCTAAAAAAACAAGAAGCATGCTGACATTAAAAAACTGTCAGTACTTAAGCTGAATGGAGTAAGCTAAGGCCCAAAGGCCAAAACAGTTGAACAGGTGTCAAAGCATATGTACTTTGACCTTTATATTCAACATACAACCATTCCAATAATTAAAAGGATGACTTGACCGGGGGGGGGGGGGTTGATATATTTATTATTTATTTTTGCTCTTTTCAGCTATGGACATGCAGTCACCTTATTAAAAGCACTATTTCACACAGAATATCAGAGCTGGAAGAGACCTCAGAGATCTTCTAGTCCAACCCCCCTTCTAGTCCAACAGCTTGGTAGACTGAGTCTGAGAGAGGGGACTAAGATGGCACTAAAATAAGCTTTAGTTAACTCAACATATTAATATTTGCAGCTAGCCTGGTCCATGAATTTGCATATCAGATTACAAGAGTTGTATAAAGCTGGAGAAAAAAAGAAAGAAAGAAAGAAAGAAAGAAAGAAAGAAAGAAAGAAAGAAAGAGAGAGAGAGAGAGAGAGAGAGAGAGAGAGAGAGAGAGAGAGAGAGAGAGAGAAAGAAAGAAAGAAAGAAAGAAAGAAAGAAAGAAAGAAAGAAAGAAGGAAGGAAGGAAGGAAGGAAGGAAGGAAGGAAGGAAGGAAGGAAGGAAGGAAAGAAAGAAAGAAAGAAAGAAAGAAAGAAAGAAAGAAAGAAAGAAAGAAAGAAAGAAAGAAGAAAGAAAAAAGAAAGGAAGGAAGGAAGGAAGGAAGGAAGGAAGGAAGGAAGGAAGGAAGGAAGGAAGGAAGGAAGGAAGGAAGGAAGGTTACAGTTTCCTTAAATACAGTAATTGTGGGTTAAGCTAAAATGCAGCTTTTTAGCAACAATGAGTTTCTAAACAATGGAAAAAAAATTGGAACAATGAGGTTACCAATTACTCCCCATTCCCTTGCATGCACACATAAAGTGCTATATAAAAAAAAATCAGTACCATCGCTTTCTCATGAAAGGAATGAACAAAAACATATCTGATTAAGCACACTCTAAAGTTTTTAAGTTATACTACCAAACTAAGCTTTTTATTCTTTACACAAGAAATTTCATCTAAAACCTCATTCCTGGCACAGAAGGGACTTTCATTTAATTTCTTTATTTAAATGCAACTGTTTCTCAACTTCATGAAAGGATAGTTTGTGCCACTGGGCAATGTACACAGATGCACACTGATTGCAGATATTATAAAAACCTCTCCAGTCAAGCTGCAAAAGTCCCATCACACACACACACACACACACACACACACACACACACACACGCACACACACACACACACACAGAGTACAGGTACTCCTCAACTTACAACAGTTGATTTAGTGACTGTTCAAAGTTACAACAGCAGTGAAAAAAGTGACTTATGACTGTTTTTCACACTTAAAACCATTACAGCATCCCCATAGTCACGTGATCAAAATTCAGAGGCTTGGCAATTGACTCATGTTTATGATGGTTGCAGTGTCCCAGGGTCATGTGATCACCTTTTGTGACCTTCTTATAATCAAAGTCAATGGGAAAATCAGATTCACTTAACAGCCATGTTACTAACTTAACAACTGCAGTGATTCACTTAACAACTGTCACGTGAAAAGTTGTAAAATGAGGCAAAATTTACTTAACAAATGTTTCACTTAGCAACAAAAAAATTGGGCTCAATTGTGGTAGTAAGTCAAGGACTGCCTGTAATAAACATTATTTTCTGGATTTCCAACAGACATAAAAATCAGCTATAGTAATCGGTTATTTCTTCCACCATGAAATACACAGAAATAATAAGTCTTCCCAGACATTTGGTTTATGGAGTAATAAATGCACATTTGTCACTAATACACTGTGTCAGTAATACACAGTTGTCAATAATACACTGAAAACTATCCAGATGTCATCACTCAAGGAAGGATTTCTGTTGAGGCATTCTGAGAGCATTTTCAAATTGCAACACATGTGCCCACATTTTTTCCCCTTGACTGTGATAAAATAAATTTAAAGGACATTTCTTTCATATTTTCCTAAAATAGAACAAGAGATAAATTTCTCCCTGACACATCATTTTAAAAGCTTATATAACTTAATTTTCTAAGGATTCTCTGTAGTATCGTCACCTTCCATAGTATGCATCTACTACTAAGGGAATCATGTCCCATATAGGTTGATTTTTCAGGAACTTCAGACATATTTTTCAGGAACTTCAGACATAAAGATAATCAAACAACAAATCACCGAACACCTTGATGTGAACAAAGTTATCACTAAAAGCCAACAAGGGTTTGTCAAAAACAGATCATGCCAGACAAATCTTATTGCATTCTTTGATCAATTGACAAAAGTAGTGGACCAGAGGAATGCTGTAGAGATAATTTACTTGGACTTCAGTAAGGCAGTTGATAAAGTAGATCACAACCTACTACTTGATAAGATAGAAAAATGTGGGTTAGATAGCATCACCACCAGATGGATTCATAGCTGGCTGACAGGCCGTATTCAGCGTGTGGTCCTCAATGGAACTGCATCTACATGGAAGGAAGTGTGTAGTGGGGTGCCCCAGGGCTCTGTTCTGGACCCAGTGCTCTTCAACAGCTTCATCAACGATTTGGATGAGGGGATAGATGGGGAACTCATCAAATTTGTAGACGACACCAAGCTGGCAGGAATAGCCAATACTCCAGAAGATAGGCTTAAGATACAGGAGGATCTGGACAGACTCGAACACTGGGCACTATCTAACAAAATGAAATTCAATTGTGAAAAAGTAAGGTTCTACATTTAAGCAGGAAAAATCAAATGCACAGATGGTACCTTGCTCAATAGTAGTAACTGTGAGAGGGATCTCGGAGTCCTAGTAGACAGTCACTTCAATATGAGCCAGCAGTGTGCTGCAGCTGCCAAAAAAGCCAACACAGTGCTAGGCTGCATTAACAGAGGGATAGAATCAAGATCACGTGAAGTACTAATACCACTTTACAATGCCTTGGTAAGGCCACACCTGGAATACTGCATCCAGTTTTGGTCACCACGATGTAAAAAAGATGTCGAGACTCTAGAAAGAGTACAGAGAAGAGCAACAAAGATGATTGGGGGACTGGAGGCTAAAACATATAGGAAATGGTTGCTGGAATTGGGTATGTGTAGTTTAATGAAGAGAAGGGTGAGGGGTGACATGATAGCAGTGTTCCAATATCTCAGGGGCTGCCACAAAGAAGAGGGAGTCAAGCTATTCTCCAAAGCACCTGAAAACAGGACAAGAAGCAACGGATGGAAACTAGTCAAGGAGTGAAGCAACCTAGAACTAAGGAGAAACTTCCTGACAGTTAGAACAACTAACCAGTGAAACAACCTGCCTCCAGAAGTGGTGAATGCTCCAACACTGGATGTTTTTAAGAAGAGACTGGCCAGCCATTTGTCTGAAATGGTATAGGGTTTCCTGCCTGAGCAGGGGGTTGGACTAGATGACCTCCATGGTCCCTTCCAACCTCCTCCTCCTCCTCCTCCTCCTCCTCCTATTATTATTATTATTATTATTATTATTATTATTATTATTATTATTATTATTATTATTATTATTATTATTATTATTACTATTAATATTACTATTACTATTACTATTACTATTATTATTAGACTTCTTCCCCAAAATTTAACTTTTTAAGTCTTTCATTCAGAAAAGGTGAGAATTGAAAGCAAAATTGGAGATGTTGGAAACAAGGGACAAGCACATCTTAGCTGGTTCAATATATACCTACTTAAATAGGCATATATTCAATTGTTTACTGAAAAAGGACAGCATGAGAGTGGAGTATTTCCAATAGTGGGTTTTCTAACTGGGATAGTATTGCTAAGAAAATCCTACTCATGGCAAAACCTACCAAGGGCCCATAATGTCTTTCTCATTGCTGTCAATGCATATTGCTAAGCACATTGATTTGTGCTTTAGATTGTAAGCCGCCCTGAGTCTTCGGAGAAGGGTGGGATATAAATGGGATTAAAATAGTCAGACTCTAAGTCACTTAGGTCTTTACAGATCAATATCAGCATCTTAAATTGGCCCATATAGCTCAAAGGCAATCGGGACAATGTTTTCAAGACTAAACTAATGGGGCCATTTTGCTCTTCCACATCAATCAGGAACCTGCATTGCATAGCAATTTCCAGACTCTCCTCAAGGATGGCCTTATGTAGAATCTGCTTCATAATCCTGTCAAAAGGTGATGATGACTTCAATGACTTATTGGAATTGCAGGTCATCTAATCAAATGGTCTGAACACAGACACAGACAACAATATACACACATATAGATACATACTATAACTGCATGGGTAAAAGTTTAATAGCTTCTTCTTCTTTACAAAATATCATCAAAAATATTTTCATCAAAGAAAAGTTATGGGAGAAGCTTTTCCATGACAGCTGCTTCAATTCATCAATTGATCAGTGTTTTAATCTCATGGTTATGGAATTTCTGATATAACTCATTTTCAGGGGGATGACATGGAGAACTAAGAAACTGTTGAACAAGAGTAATGTACTGCCTTTGTGAACAAAATGTCGCTATTCCCCCAAAACAGTAGTAGGAAGATCACAAGAAGTGATGCCCCAAAGTCTCTGTCCTTTTAATCTGAAGGACAGATTAAAATAGCTGAGTTCCCACAGCATGGGAACTGGGTTAATGGTGTATAATCCAGTCAGTTGTAGTCAGTTGTATTATAAGTACACTGAGCTAAAACTTCTAAAATCAGTCTTCCAAACAGAAGTAGAGAAAGGACCATAAGAGAACAACTGAGACAGCAATGGAGCATCATTTCAGGATTTATTGGCATAGAATAGCCCTCCCACTGTAAATGAGCAGCATCTAAGCCCAGATCACTGTTTCCTGCATGGATAACAATGAAGGTAACAAAGCCTTGACAGTATTAACCCCAAAGCTAATGGAAAGCAGGCACTGCCAGGAGGAATTGGGAGGGAACTCTGTATTCCCTAACATGTGGCTTTTAATCAAATTGGTGTGATTATATGCTGTTAGTAACACTGCTAGGGATCTATGAGTGGATTAGTGGCTAACTGGATCGTGTGTGTTGAGTGAACCAGACCCTAGTGTTCTGTTGTTGTTGTTGTGGCTGTTATTTACATACAGTCTACCAGATAGAGCTGGAAGGGACCTTGGAGGTCTTCTAGTCCAGACCCTATACTATTTCAGATAGGTGGTTGTCCATTCTTTTCTTAAAAATCTCCGCTGATGAAGCACCTACAACTTCTGAAGGCAAGTTGTTCCACTGGTTAATTGTCCTCATTGTTAGGAAGTTTCTCTTTAATTCCAAGTTGCTTCTCTCCTTGATTAGTTTCCATTCGTTGTTTCTTGTCTTGCCTTCTGAAAATTAGAAAATAAGTTGACCCTCCTCTTCTTTTTGGCAGCCCCTCAAATACTTGAATAATTCTGAATAGATTTGGAACTTTTGATTAGTGTATTCTTCTCAAGGATCTAAGATTGTTAATGATATTGTTACAAAAATATGCATTGTAGTTCTTGATTACTTTTTGTTATTAAACAGGATGGAAATATAGTTTTTAGAAGAAAAATGTTAGTATCTCTCATGTATCATCCATACATCCATCCTCACAGAGAGAAACTGCAAATTTCACAGCTGTACCTCAAATAATCTAATATCAAATATCAGAGCTCTGCACCAATCTGGATTCAAAAAGAAAATGTGTGCACATATAACATCTGCTAACATTGTTTTTTAAAAAAACAAAACATTTGGCTGGTGAGAGTAGTCATACAAGCCCAGAAAAATACATGTAGTAGATGTTTCTTTTCACTCTGTATCGAGATCATTACACAAAAAAAACTGGCTGGCATCTCTGTAACATCATTAAGCTTTAATCTTCCTGCATCACTATGATATGATTAGGGCTTCATATCATACAACTAAAATACAACATCTCATTTATTCTTAAGGGAATATGTTATAGCAATGTAAAATTCTACTGCCTTGCATCTGATGTACTGGGATCACATTAGCATTTACTTTTATTCTGGACCTCATAAATTTTACCTGAATTAACATGATGCCCATTTCTTAGTTGGACCAATTCAAAGCTATGGATCTAACATTTAGCAACATTTAGAATATGTTTTAGCAGCTCTATGTTATGGGTTTTCGCTTGGCTTTAAGCCAAACCAGATGTTCATGTCATTTCCAATTCATCATTTCAAATAACACTCTGCAATAAATGTTTGGCAGCATACCTAAAGGAGATATAAATATGTTTCAAAAAGGCAAATTTATTTCCATTCTTCATTAGAAAGCAGTAACTTATACCCTAAATGAGGATTCTCAAATTTTGTGGCACCGTGATTCCTTAAAATGAATTTGTATAATTCCCCCTACAAAAAGACTCTGATTTTACAGAGACTGAGCTTGTGTCTGGGTTTATGTTCCAGTCAATGATGATTCCTGGAGCCTGCCTGGACAAATCCCTAAGTTTTCTTGGAAGGTTTTTCAGAAGTGCCTTGCCATTGCCTTCTTCCTAGGACTAAGAGAAAATGATTGGCTCAGGTCCACCCAGCTGGCTCTGTGCCTAAGGCGGGACTAGAACTCATAATCATAATGTGTATACTAATACTTTTTAAAAGTACTCTTGTTTCCTGTATTACTTGTAAAAAAGCAGATCCTCAATGTTTTAGCCAAAATACCATGAAAAATGCAAGTTGCAAATTTTTCATGGTATTTTGGTTAAAAATGTCAGGATCCACTTGTCCAAAGATGAATTTATACATGAGAATACACGGTAAACCTTATTTTCCAATACTATAGGTTGGAAAACAAGCAAGATGGGTGAGAGTTGTCTTCCATATATATCACAATAAAGTTGGTTTTCTTCTTTCAAGAGAAAGTTATTTCACTAGTAAAAGTTGCTGAGACTTAGGGGAAATATAGACTATTAAAAACAGAGAAGAACAACAGAAAAGTGTGTTTTGAAACAGCAAAGCATAGCTGCAGGTAATAAGACATTAAAGTTCCCTGTGTTCTTTCTTTTTATGGCCAAATGGAACATTTATGAATTAGAGTTTTAAAAGTGCTTATAAAGGACAATATTAGAATTATAAAAGAAAATTCAGTGTTTGACAAAAGATCTAATGCTACAATGAGAAGATTATGTCATGCTTGGTGTAAATGCATCTCTTAACGTAAAGAGCATAACTACTGTCCAATAAGTAGCTTTGACAATTTCATAGCCATCTTATACAATATCAAGAACAAATATTAGTGTTACTAAGAGACAGGAAGGAGTAACAACATATTTCAGTGAAAAACTCTTCAATTCTGTTAATTCAGAAATGGGAAAAAAGAACTTTGTAAGCCAGGCTGCTAAAGGACTATAAGCATATTATTCTTGTTAATATTGAGTTTTCAAAATGCAAACTCATCCTGTTCATTTCCTAACCAGAACTTTTCATTTAAATTACAGACATTTCATTGTGGATGCTGGTATTACAGAACAGTAAAGTTGTCCGGGCAGTATTTAAAAAAATACTAGATATCTGATATGCAGAACATCTCAAACTTATCCATATGTTCATGTACATAAAAGGAAATCACCTGAAGGAGACAACCATTGTGTATTATATATCTTACTTTCAATATCTAATCTTCTAGTGAAAATAATAAGGTTATTTCATGTACTACATATAGTTCTCATGATTCTTCAGCCTGGGGAGGAAAAAACATTCACTGGAATGTTGTTTTTTCATAGCATTCATCATTATGGTAGAAGTATTTGCAATTCTGCCCTTTTTTCAGGCTTCAGAGTAAACTTCTGTTGCCTACTGAAATGTGCCTTAAAATCAAGAGGAATTGTAATGAGCTCCCAAATTCTTTTATCTCTTAAAGACCTGACTCAATCATTATAGGTTTTGCTACTCTCTCCCCAATCTCCATCAGCCAGCAAACCCCAAAATATGCTCCCTATTCCCTCCAGCACTGCATTGGCATCATAAGCAGAGATAAGGTTGCTTGGGGTGGGAAACACTACTACTAGTTTGCAAGTTTTACAGGAATGGAAATTGTTATGAAAGCTTTTCATGTATGTTTGGAAGAGTTATTGATAAAAAGCAACCAGGCTGCCAAAGAACACAATAGCTGGACACCATCAAGGCTGACACCAGACAAAGCATTGAGCAACTCAAAGAAATACTGCAGGATCAGAAGATGTAGAGAGACCTGGCCCATAGAATCATCTAGAGTCAGACACAACTTAATGGATAACTTCTTCTTCTTCATCATCATCATCATCATCATCATCATCATCATCATCATCACAAAAGCTTATTACCTTGCTTCTGAAAGTTAAACCTAACAGGAAGCTGGAAGAGAAAGAAAGTGGCTTATCTTGAATAGCAACATGTTGATTTCAGCCCATAGCTTTTTTTTTATAAACTATGGGTTGAAACTCACCTGTATAAATGTCTCTAAAAATCAACTGCTTGTACAAGTTTCCTTTCAAAACTGAGACGTCCCTGTTGCATGACCTATCACCGAAGAATGGAACTGAGCAAGCTGTTCATTCATTGTAGATCATTTCTTCTAAGACTTAAAAAAAAATCCTGCACCATCATGTATGAATCAGTATAATGTGGAACTATGCCCTTCAGGGTGTTTAATTGCCTTTAAGAATGCCAATGTATCCATTATTTTACCAAATGATCAAAATGTTAATATTATTTTGTACTTTGCATTAAACACATTTGTGCATTAAGATTCCAAGATTGCAATTGGTGCATTTTAACAGGTTTTTCTTTAACAAGTAGTTAGGAGTACATTTTGTTCTTCATCTTAAATATAAGAAACAATTAGTAAAATTATTAAATGGATTTTTGAGCACTGAATACATAAATCCTACAAAAAATATTTTGAATTTTCATTAGTACGCAAAATGCTCTTTGAAGTGTTCCATTAAGGTTGGGTCCTAAAAACTAAGCTGTAAATGATGGTATTGGTTAATGGAAAATATGTTTAAATCATGAATAGCTATATAAGCTATATAAATGTTTTACATTTTAGATTACTACGAACCATTTTAGTAATATTACCTGTCTTTTAAGTGAAGAATATAAGGAGCAAATCCCCAAACTTTACAGATTCAGTCCAGTAACTTCAGAATAAAGGTAAAGGTAAAGGTAAAGGTAAAGGTAAAGGTAAAGGTAAAGGTTCCCCCGCATATGTATGCTAGTCGTTTCCAACTCTAGGGGCCGGTGCTCATCTCCGTTTCAAAGCCGAAGAGCCAGCGCTTGTCCAAGGACATCTCCATGGTCATGTGGCCAGCATGACTAGACGCCAAAGGCACATGGAACTCTGTTACCTTCCCACCATAGTGGTCCCTATTTTTCTATTTGCATTTTTATGTGCTTTCGAACTGCTAGGTTGGCAGAAGCTGGGACAAGTAATAGGCGCTCATTCTGTTATGCGGCACTCGGGATTCGACCCGCCAAACTGCCGACTTTCTGATCGACAGGCTCAGCGTCCTAACCCACCGAGCCACTGCGTCCCTTAACTTCAGAATACATAGGCCAAATATAAACCTGTACATGGATTAGAATGGTTGCTGAAACTTCTTTGCCAGAAAATCAGAAACTGCAGGTCAGAACAGAATACCATAGTAGCAACTTTGGTACATCTCCTTTCTCCTCAAATAAATGACTGTAACACATCATAGCATGGGCCAGTGACACTAAAATAGTGAATATCCTTATTATAGCAGAGTAAAACTACAGATCTGATCAATTAGTACAATTCCTGGCCACTCTGGAGATAGACTTTCCCTCTTATCTTTACCATTTGGCAATTATTCTATGTTGAACACCAAATGAGTTGTTATGGCAAATAGATGTCTTGAATATTCAGATAATCCTTTTGAAATGCAATTTAAAGGCTAATAGAAGCAAATCTTCCTCCTCTTTTGACAGTCATCCACTATCATTTCATGGATTTCTCTCCCTACTCCTTCTTTTTTCCTTCCTGGAATTGGAAGGCTAGCATTCTTCATTTTTAGTATCACATATACTGTATGTGTGTATGGTGTGTGTGTGTGTGTGTGTGTGTGTGTGTGTGTGTGTGTGTGTGTGTCTGTGTCTGTGTGTGTGTGTGTGTGTGTGTGTGTGTGTGTGAGAGAGAGAGAGAGAGAGAGAGACCTGAATAATGAAAGCCCAACTATTATTTCCTCCATCCATCCATCCTGACCTTGTTTTAAAAAATGAATGCAAAATAGCACTGAGCTTACTTTCGGCCCTCCTGATGAATCAAAATATCATTCTGGGACTAAAAAGTAGTTATTAGCCAGCAAAGGGGATTTCACAATTCTATATAGCTGTTCCACTATTTATCTGCTCCTGAGAGTAGATGTTTTCCCCATTCTTGCTTAAACTGCTTTTCTATAAATCGCTAATCATTTTCCTAAATGATAGACTCATGAGTCATCTGAGTAAGTAAATATTGAAACTGACATTTTAAAACAATATTTTACATGAAGCTTATAAAAACTCTGTTATTACTAGCAAATATAATTGTTTATACTTCGGGGGGGGGGGCTCCATTATTTAATCGTTTGTTATTTTCTCCCATTTTCTGGACAGGTGTAGCTTGTTTCTAAATAGCTTCTTTTGTTTGCTATTCTATGATAAGCTATATTCCTGATGAGCCTTAGGTAATGCTTGTTTTTATATTTTTTATACATTCTTTCTCCAACTCTCAATTAACATAGCACATAGGTTCCCTTTGAGTTCAGATTTCAACAATCTTATGTTTGCACTATAATAAGAACAAAGCACTCCTTTTTCATTTCTACATTACTACAGTACTCTCTTGTAAAAAGATAAATTGTAAAGGACATAACTTATATGCATAAATTATGTCTTCAGGTATATATACAAGTGCCTATATTGAAACAATTCAACCCATATTGAACCCATGTTGCATTGACACTGTTAGACTTTTATTCATTCTTTCATTCATCAGGAAAGAAACCAAGAGTCAGTTGATACTTTTTCCAATCTGGTGACTTTCAGATGTCCTAAACTGCAATTTTTGGAATATGTAGCTTCTTTAGCCCTATCAGGATTCACTGTGCTTACCTCCAGAGAAGAGCTAGGGTTAGTACTCTAAGATGTTTCAAACAGCCTTGAAGAAATTTTTTCAAGTTCCTTCAAAAACTGTGTACAAGAAGAGTAATGTTGTTTTGAAGGCAAAGAGTGGTCACACCAAATATTGATTTGATTTGGATTTCTCTTCTGTTTATTTACTTTCCCTTTTGTTAATTAATAAAAATAAAATATTAATACTTCTATTTCTGAAGGTATTCTTAATTTACAGCATTTTTACACAACTGCCTAGAACAGGCATGTCAAACTGCTGGCCCACAGACCAGATGCATCATGACGAAACCGCGCCCTCCCCATTGCCGGCAATGGGGAAAAAGTTGCGATACATCGCGTGATGTCATGTGACATCACGAGTTTGACATGCCTGGCCTAGAATGTTTGCACACAATTGTATATCTAAAGGAAATAAAAATGATCAGATGATTTAATACAGTGTGGTCACTTTTCATATAAAGAAAGATCTGTCATTGTCATAGCCCCTGAAGTACCAGATGTTATCTAAGAAACTGAACTGATTAGAAGTTGAACCTTACTTCAGCAATGCTGATGACCTAACATTTCCAAACACATCTGAAACTTTGCAGCCTTTTAAGGCCCTACAGTAGATTATGTGTTTTAGGGGCCTATAGTAGATAATATGATTGTATTCAAAGAAAGACTACAACCAGGATGGTAACTCCCAAGCATGATATTTGTGATAACTACCTTTATCTTTCTTATAATCCTTTCCTAATTTGACAGTCTACTCTTGAGATAATTTTCATCAATAGTTTCAAGATCTATAAAAGGAGCTGCCCTTCCAATAGAAAATAATAATAGTAATAATAGCAACTAGTAATAATTACATAAGATTAAATACATAAGATTAAAAGAGCCTGAAAGAAAAGATTGTGGCTGTTAATGTGAACACTGCCAAATCTAAGGTCAGCATTCATAGCCTCACTATCACCTTTTTAAGAGTAATTGTTCTTCAAAAACTTGGGAAGAATCACAAGAGAGTGAAAATTACATTTCATTATACAAAAAGTTAATATATTTACTGTGGATGTCTTAAATCAGGGGAGCCCAATCCCCTGGACCACGACCCACTACCAGGCCATGGCTTATTTAGAACCGGGCCCTGCGAGGGGTAGGCTAGCATGCAAACATGTTAGCGCAACTCAATTTGTGCAGTTGGGAAGCTGGCATGCATGCACATGCATGCTCAGCTCAACTTGTGCAAGTTGAGCTACACAGACATGTGCATGTGTATGCGTGCTGGCCAACTGGCCCCCGCTCATGTGGCCCGGTTCCCATCTCCCCTGTGCCGGGCTGCCAAACCACAAAGGTTGGGGACTGCTGTCTTAAATGATGCTATAATTGTATGGAAATACAATATGGAAATTCATTGAGTATAATTTACTTTTGAGTAAACATGTGGATTCTAAGCAAGATTTACAAAGAAAATGGGATATTCTTTCAAGGTGTTAATTACTTTGCACAGAAATGAAATAATTCTGTTTAAGATGCAACTCATAGCTTTAAAAAAAGCAATGAGTGGGTGAGCAATTATCAAAGTACACTTTGGAGAGAGCATGGCAAGCAGAAGAGAATGCAATTAGTGCCTCTTTCAATTTAGAGCTTCTTCATAAATGAGTGTCAACTGATCAACACTCAAGGCAAGGAAACAATGTAAAAATAGAAAAAAGTACATGGGATATATGTATATAGAGCCAATATGCCCTTAGAAACATACAGAAATATAGTTATTGAAATCAAAAATAATGGTTGATGGAGTTAGTGGTAGAGAATCATAGACCATTCAAAATGAGACACAGTTATTCCTTTCTTGAAATCTCTTCAGTGATACATTTTCTCAATGATTGACACTTGACAAATTATTGAGATTCTGTATCTAAATTTTAAATTTTCATTTTTTACACGTTCTTTTATTATATATAATCATGTAAGCATATTGCCCAATGGTTACTAAAATCTATTTGACAAAGTGAAATTTAAGAACAAAATTTATCACAGCTGTAGGTGGTAAGACAATAAGGGAACTCAGGCACCACACAGGTCATGTAGAAAGTAAACACAGAGTCAGTCATAAAGGACTCAAATGTCTATACACCAATGCATAGAGTATGAACAGCAAACAGGGTGAACTAGAAATTCAGGTTAATGAGGGCAGATATGATATTGTTGCCATTACGGAAACATGGTGGGATGAAACTCACAAATGGAACACACAGCTAGAGGGATTTAAATTATTCAAAAGAAACAGACCAAATAAAAGAGGAGGTGGAGTTGCTCTCTATATAAGTAATAACTACATCTCTACAGAAATAGAGCACAATAATGAAAACTGTCTTGAATGCATTTGGGTCAAAATAAAAGAGGGGGGAATGATATTGCCATAGGTAAAGGTAAAGGTTCCCCCGCACATGCGAGCTAGTCGTTTCCGACTCTAGGGGCTGGTGCTCATCTCCGTTTGAAAGCCGAAGAGCCAGCATTTGTCCGAGGATGTCTCCGTGGTCATGTGGCCGGCATGACTAGACGCCAAAGGTGCATGGAACGCTGTTACCTTCCCACCGTAGTGGACCCTATTTTTCTACTTGCATTTTTACGTGCTTTCAAAATGCTAGGTTGGCAGAAGCTGGGACGAGTAACATTGCCATATTGCCATAGGTGTATACTATAGGCCACCGAATCAAACAGAGGAAAAAGATGAAATTTTTGCTAGTCAGCTAACTAAGGTATGTAGGAAGCACATCACAATAGTAATGGGGGACTTTAACTACCCTGATATCAACTGGGAGACATACTCTACACCAAGTGGAAGATCAAACAGATTCCTGACATACCTAGCAGACAACTTTGTCACCCAAAAAGTAGAGAAGGGAACTAGGGATTAGCCATTTTGGTTCTAATTCTCACTAACAGAGATGAAATGATAGAAGGTATTGAAGCCACAGGAACCTTGGGAGGAAGTGATCATGCAATATTGGAATTCAACATTATGGAAGCACAAGCAATAGAATACAGTCAAACTAAAGTCTTGGATTTTAAGAGAGCTAATTTCAATAAACTTAGAGAGAACTTGGGAAAGATTCCATGGATGAGAATCCTCAAGGGGAAAACAACTCAAGAAGCTTGGGAAATTTTGAAAAGTGAGATAATACCAACAAAGAGAAAAAATAACAGCTCTCAAAAGAAACCAGCATGGTTGCAAAAAGAACTCTCTGATAAATTGAAAGATAAAAAGGACAAGTATAGAAAGTGGAAAGAGGGGCACATATCTAAATCAGAATATCAGCAAATAGCCCAAGCATGCAAAGATGAAGAGAAGAAAGCTAAGTCTCAAAATCAACTAAGGATTGTGACCAAAGTCAAAAATAACAAAAAAAAGTTTCTTTCAACATGTAAAAAACAAGAAAAAAGTGAAGGAAATGATTGGTCCATTAGTGGGTTAAAGTGGCAAGAAGGTGACAAGTAACAGGGAGAAAGCAGAACTATTTAACTCGTTTTTTGCATCTGTCTTTACACAAAGGGGAAAAACAGACCAATCTATCAAAAATAGTTCCATAAAAAACAAAATAGAAAAACAAGTTAAGATAGGGAAGAAAATGGTAAGTGAGCACCTGTCCAGCCTAGATGAGTTTAAATCACCAGGACCAGATGGATTACACCCCAAGGTTCTCAAGTAACTGGGAGATGTGATCTCAGAACCACTGAACTATATTTTTCAAAGATCCTGGAGCACTGGGGAACTACCAGAGGACTGGAAGAGAGCTGATGTAGTTCTCATCTTCAAAAAAGGAAAAAAAATGGATCCAGGAAATTACAGACCTATCAGCCTGACCTCAATACCTGGGAAGATTCTGGAAAAGATAATCAAACAACAAATCAGCAAGCACCTAGAGGCAAACAAAGTCATCACTAAAAGCCAACATGGGTTTGTCAAAAACAGATCATCCCAGACAAATCTTATTACATTCTTTGACCAAGAAAAACCAAATGTACAGGTATAGTATAGGGGGTACCTTGCTCAATAGTAGTAACTGTGAGAGGGATCTTAGTGTCCTAGTGGACAATCACTTAAATATGAGCCAGCAGTGTGCTGCAGCTGCCAAAAAAGCCAACACAGTGCTAGGCTGCATTAACAGAAGGACAGAATGAAGATCACGTGAAGTATTAATACCACTTTACAATGCCTTGGTAAGGCTACACTTGGAATACTGCATCCAGTTTTGGTCATCACGATTTAAAAAAGATTTTGAGACTCTAGAAAGAGTACAGAGAAGAGCAACAAAGATCATTAGGGGACTGGAGGCTAAAACATACAAGGAATGGCTGCTGGAGTTGAGTATGTCTAGCTTAATGAAGAGAAGGACGAGGGGGGACTTGATAGCAGTGTTCCAATATCTAAGGGGTTGCCACAAAGAAGAGGGACTCAAGCTATTCTCCAAAGTGCCCAAAGGCAGGACAAGAAACAATGGATGGAAACTAATCGAGGAGAGAAGCAACCTAGAACTAAGGAGAAACTTTCTGAAAGTTAGAACAATTAACCAGTGGAACAACCTGCCTCCAGAAGTGGTGAATGCTCCAACCCTGGAAGTTTTTAAGAAAAAACTGGATAGCCATTTGTCTGAAATGGTATAGGGTTTCCTGCCTGAGCAGGGGGTTGGGCTAGATGACCTTCATGGTCCCTTCCAACATTATTATTATTATTATTATTATTATTATTATTATTATTATTATTATTATTATTATTATTATTATTATTATTATTAATATTAATATTATTAATATTATTAATATTATTAATATTAATATTATTATTTAATCTATGTGGGAATTTTTTAAAAATATCCTTGCAATTCTTTTCAGTGCTGTATAACTTGGAAAAATGATAGTACTTCTGTGATACTATATTTATGTTTACTTCATTTCTATTCTCTAACTACTGCAATGTCATCTTAATTTCTCAGTAAAGCTGACTATACTGACCTCTTAAAGTTAAAACTCAGTGTATTTAAATTTGTCTTAAATATTCTATTCTACAGATGCATTATATAGCTGTATAAATTGCATTATACCTATACCTAAGTATTCTATCATTATTATATCTACCTTTGAATTAACTGAGGTGATAATTTCCATCTTCAATTGTTTATGAAATTTATTTGAATTACGAAGATATGACACACATCACTGATGAAGTAGGAACGTAATAACCTAACTCTATTCTTTTTACTTTATTCAGTTTCATAAAGCTAACTGCATTTTTTCTACTCTCTGATAAATGCCATGGTTTTCATGATATCAAGTTATAGAAAATCAGATATAAGCAAAGAAGTGGGTTAAGAATATATTTAGTTAAGAGCACAGTCCTAATCCATAAATCCATGGATCGAAGAAGATTAAAAAAACAGATTAAGTCCCTCACCTTCATCTGTAAATCCTTTTGCTACCATTCCATGTGAGCAAATCCACTTTACCAAAGTATTCTATAGATCAGAAATAAACCATTCAGGTTAGCAGTATGGGACACAGGATATATTTTGCTTCAGTGATGTTTAGCTAAGCAGCTTTGTCGGCAAAATTGCTGTCCTACTCTTTCTTATTTTGTCATCAGTGATGTATACCTTATGAATGTAATAAAATAATTTCCTTTCATTTCATTTGATCTACAACTGAATCCCAATTCTTAGTTGCTTTTGTTGATAAGATATGATCTCCCCTTCGCTGCTATCAATCCACATACCTGGGTCAATAGTAGAATTCTCTTCTGAAATCTCCAATTCTAGAATGGTCATAACAGGAAAGTGGTGGAATATGACACTTGGCCAACATGTGACACTAATGAACAAATTCATAGCTAATTCCAGGCCCTCCACCTCTCATGAGAACAAATATCTCAATTAGAGAATTTATTTTGCCTAGAAATACTAACCTAAAATGATAAATGGTTAAATGACCGACATTTTTTGTTTGAACTTGATTTGTTGCATAAATATATAAAAAATGTCATTGTCTTTTGAATGGTTCCATGAAAAGTGATTAAAAACATATTTTTCCTGTTTTCACTGTTAAAATGAGTGATAATAAAAATGGTTCACAGTGGGTTTTTTTTTAAATGAGTATGATACAGAGTTAACATTTTTAGCATTGCTTTTATTTTAAATAATGCTGTTTTAGCTTTCTGGCAAAAACACAGATCCCATTTTGACCTTCAGAGCATTCACTGTACCTTTTATATTGTTATTGTAATAATAATAATAATAATAATGTGTGTCTATCTTTGATCTTTTCTTATTTGGGAATGTCTATTTGTCTCTGTGTTTATGTATGTGTGTGTGAGTGAGATCATTTTACATGTTTTAATCTCTGTCATTGTTCAAATGGGGGAAGGAAACTATTTTTGCAGTATTGTTTCCATTTAGAACAATGTTTCTCAAACTTGGCAACTTTAGATGTGTGGACTTCAACTACCATGGCTGACAGGGAAATTCTGGGAGTTGAAGTCTATACAACTTAAAGTAACACAGATTTTGAGTATATTGGTCCCAAAGATGGCAAGAAATTTGATCAAAACACATGATACTGACATCTCTTTAAAATTTGTTTCATAAAGTGCTGCAAATTTTAGGCAGAAAAAATAATGAATGCCATATAAGTATTTCCTCTCCCCAGTTAATATAAATGAACTTCTGACTGAAGATTTTTTTAAACAAATCTAAATAAAAATCTAAAATCTCTAATGCAGGTATAGTCACAATTCTTCAGAAACTTGCTCTGCATTCCTCAGTGCCCCGTGTGTGTTCTTCTTTGTGCTTAAAAAATGGGCTAGCCTCCAAGGAATGCAAGACTTTGGTCTACATTATTGGCTAAAATGGCTTTTCATGAAGTATCTCTAGTGTTGTTCATCATAATAGATAGTTTTGTATCATACTAGAATAAAAGATAGACAAAGGATCTTATGCTCCATGGTCTCTCTGCTCATGCCTTCAGTTGTAAAGTAAAATAAAGTATGTCTCGTACCATGCTCATTCAATAAAGTTAAAGAGTAAATGTAATCTCAGCTACAAGACATCCATTCCTTGTTTAGGGATGGGAATAAGTGTTGGAATAAGTGTTGGAAGATTTATGACTCTTTGCTTGAAATAGGCATACATTCCTTAATTTCATAGTGACTAGTGAGGTATTTGTCCATTTCAGCACAATTTTATGTATGTGCTTAAGAAAGTGAATTATTTAAAATATCAGGAAGACAATAAAAGAATTGTAAATTTCTGTAGTGAGCTGGATAATAATATTTACAGGCCACACTATGTTCAATCTGTATCAATTGTTATGCACAGATTTATTTGATATATATAATATATACAATCAAACAACAAATCAGCGGATACCTAGAGGCAAACAAAGTCATTACTAAAAGCCAACATGGGTTTGTCAAAAAAAGATTATGCCAGACAAAACGTATTGCATTCTTTGACCAAGCAACAAAATTAGTGGACTAGAGGAATGCTGTGGATATAATTTACTTGGACTTCAGTAAGGCACTTGATAAAGTAGATCACATCCTACTACTTGATAAGATAGAAAAATGTGGGTTAAACAGCATCACCACCAGATGGATTCGTAGCTGGCTGACTGGCCATACTCAGCGTGTGGTCCTCAATGGAACTGCATCTACAAGGAGAGAAGTGTGTAGTGGGGTGCCCTAGGGCTCTGTTATGGGCCCAGTGCTCTTAAACATCTTCATCAACAATTTGGACGAGGGGATAGATGGGGAACTCATCAAATTTGCAGACAACACCAAGCTGGCAGGAATATCCAGTACTCCAGAAGTTAGGCTTAAGATACAGGAGGATCTGGACAGATTTGAACATTGGGTGCTATCTAACAAAATGAAATTCAGTGCTGAAAAAAGTAGGTTCTACATTTAGGCAAGGAAAACTAAATGCACAGGTATAGTATATGTGGTACCTTGCTCAATAGTAGTAACTGTGAGAGAGACCTCAGAGTCCTAGTGGACAATCACTTCAATATGAGCCAGCAGTGTGCTGCAGCTGCCAAAAAAGCCAACATAGTGCTAGGCTGCATTAACAGAGGGATAGAATCGAGATCACATGAAGTATTAATACCATTTTACAATGCCTTGGTAAGGCCACACTTGGAATACTGCTTCCAGTTTTGGTCACCACAATGTAAAAAAGATGTTGAGACTCTAGAAAGAGTACAGAGAAGAGCAACAAAGATGATTAGGGGACTGGAGGCTAAAACATATAAGGAACAGTTGATGGAATTGGGTATGTGTAATTTAATGAAGAGAAGGGCGAGGGGGTCACATGATAGCAGTGTTCCAATATCTAAGGGGCTGCCAGAAAGAAGAGGGAGTCAAGCTATTCTCCAAAGAACCTGAAGGCAGGACAAGAAGCTATGGATGGAAACTAGTCAAGGAGAGAAGCAACCTAGAACTAAGGAGAAACTTCCTGACAGTTAGAACAATTAACCAATGGAACAACTTGCCATCAGAAGTGGTAAATGCTCCAACACTGGAAGTTTTTAAGAAGAGACAGGACAGACTCTTTTGTCTGAAATGGTATAGGGTTTTCTGCCTGAGCAGGGGGTTGGAATAGATGACCTCCAAGGTCCCCTCCAACTTTATTATTATTATTATTATTATTATTATTATTATTATTATTATTATTATTATTATTATTATTATTATTATTATTATTATTATTATTTTATAACTAACTAGGATTTCATCACAATAAAAATAGCTTTTGTAATATATTTTTTTCCCATTCTCAGGCACAAAAAATACACCAAATGACATAGCTATGAATACATTAGTTTTTGACTGAATGAATATAAATTGTATTGAATTGAATTGTATATAAAGAGTAAATTTAAAAAATTATGGCAAATATGTAAAGGATAAAGATTAATAAACCTCATTGCCTGAGAAAGGCAGATCAAAAATTTGTAAAATTTGTAAAAGAATAAAATCTATTTATTTCAGCATTGCAAATCCAGGTAGTGAAAATAGTTTTATTTTATTTTATTTTAATTATATAACATTTTTAAGTTATAAAATGTTTGTGAGGTGATTATATGATTACATATATTTTCCTCATGATTCCCTACTTAACAGTAATATTTATCCCATTGTGTTCTAGTCTAAAAAATCTTATTTGAGATATGAACGCCATATGTAATTATTCTTTGCTTAAAGCCCTCTGGAATACTTTCAGGGTGGCAGCCACCGAGATTTCAGGGGGAATTTCATTTCAGAGGACAGGCACCATAGGAGAAAAGGTATGTTTCCTGAATCCAGGAAAATGACACTGTTTAATTGAAGGGACCCAGGGGTTGCCCATCCTGTTAGTCCAAATTGATTCAATAGAAACTAATGTAAACACAGTTGTCAGAGTTTTCACAGCATATTGACCAATAAAACAGTCTGCAATAGGGAATAGTATAGTCTAATATGGTATTGGGAATGGAACAGAACAGAATAGAATTCTTTATTGGCCAAGTGTGATTGGACATACAAGGAATAATTCTCTAATTCAAGGTTCACACACTAAACTAAAGCCAAGAATAACAATAAAAAACATCCTGATATTGGTAACAAGGGCAAAGCTATAACAGTTTTTTTTTAAAAAAGTGGCTTCAAGATAACCAACATCAGCTGAAAGAAAAAGACAAAGATTTATTAGATCAAACAAATTAGGCACTACAGTCAAAGGTTAAAAGGAAAGCAATATTTCCCAAGAAAATAAAATAAAAAGTTGATGGGTAAGATGACAGTTAAAGTAAGAGATTTAGAAGAGATTCAGTACCACTGAACTCTCTGCAATAAACCCTTGCAGAAGAAAACAGGCTCTTGATTGTCCAAAAAAGAAACAAAATATTGGGTTGAACAGAAGACAAGAGGCTGGAGCTTTCAGGAGCAGAAAAACTGATATATGGAAGACAAGAAAGATGACAGTTATCACTGCTGGTGACTTTTTTAAAGAAACTAATATGCAGCAGTTTAACCCACTGATCATGAAATATGCCATAATGATTCAAGAAACATCAGTTAATGGAATGATGGATCAGTTGTCAAGACTCTTCAAATTTACTGACAGTTATCCCCTTGTACTATACAGACAATAATGGCATTGCATAAAGTTAGACCAGGGGTAGGCAACCTTGGCTCTTTGATGACTTGTGGACTTCAACTCTCAGAATTCCTGAGCTACCCCTGAGTTAGACATTGAAAGCAAAAAGCTGAAGAACCTGTAGGTTCATGTGCATGATTCTAGACAGGGAAGAGGACCTTCCCCTCACCCCAAATAGTGTAGATAAACTAATGGTTACAGAAATGGCTTCAATATAAGATATTTTGTTTCTGGAGTCATAGACAGCTGGAACAAGATGGAAGGCAAGTCCATAAAGGCTGGGAATGATGTGTTTAGAAACCCAGAAGTAGAAACTTCAGATAAATGCTTGTGTATTGTGAGAGTAAATGGGAGTAGTAATTGTTCTTGCACCTTATTAAACTACTTAGTGAACAATCATGAAGAGTAATTGCTACAGAGGGGAAATACGTTTTAATAAGTATAACTGTAAATGCTCCGAGGATCTTCATGACTGGAACATTACAAATGCAGAACACAACTTATTCAACAGAAGATAAGCAACAGAAAGGCAAGAAGAATTGCACTGTGTGTTAAAAAATATCTATTATCTTTGTAGAAATCAAAGTGAATGAATTTGCTGAGACAGTGCTGATAGCTAGAAAAATAAATGGAAGATAGAATACAAAGAATACTGATGTTGCTTTTATTTTTGAAACCCCAATGCAGATATGTTTCCCCGAAGCAAATTAGTGATCTTTCAGAAAGAAATAGAACGGTAGCATTAGGGAGTCTTATTATCCTGACATCTGTTGTGAAACACTCTCTCATGGAAGACTCTTCCTGGAAATGTATAACTTTTCTTGTTGATGATGTTTTCCTTCAGAGGGCAGGCATATATGCTTGAGTTTATCCTAACAAATAAGAAAGATTCAGTACCAAAAAAAAGAAAATGAACATTTTGAGGGAAATTATCACGTTATACAGAAATTCTTGATAGTAAGTGAAATTAAAACTGAACATATTCAAATGTTTACTTGGACTGCAAGAAAGCAAGCTGTACTATATTCAGAGCAATAATAAGGTGTATTCCATAGTAAAACATAAAGTAGATGGGGTTCCATGTAAACACACAAACACAAACACTAAATTACAATTAGAATAGGGGATCAAGAAAACAACATATAAGAAGCTAATAAGATAGCACAAAAAGCTTACAGAACATCAAAAAAATCTATCTATCTATCTATCTATCTATCTATCTATCTATCTATCTATCTATCTATCTATCTATCTATCTATCTATCTATCTATCTATCTATCTATCTTCTCCTCATATAATAAAAAGAAAAAATATAGAAAAAGATGATGGAAACTGTGAGAAAATACCAAAGAGCTACGCTACTGTTTTACAGACTACTCCTAAGTTTGTGATTTGTGAATCTCTGAGGTGCTAGAACTGATTTGGCAAAAGAAAAAAAAACTGGAAGAAAATATCAAAAAGAGTTTTGCTACTGTTGTATACATTACTCCTGATGAACTCTCTTACTGCCACCTGTGCCAGCAGAAGGAAAATGCTGCAGACTTTGTTGGTCAAAGAATTCCAGCTGGCAAAGATGAGGTTTTTCTGCCATTACTCCTGCCCTCTGGAACATCATGCCCTCCACAAGGCGAGATCTGCATCCACCTTTTTGGCCTCCCAAAATACCCGGCCCTGCCAACTGGCCTGGAGCCCCGATGGGGACATGTCATTCTGGAGGTGGTTAATGGAATAAAATAAGACCCCACCTTCTTCCAGTGTGCCTCTTGCTCCCTTCCTTCTCATCTTTGTCAATTTTAAATCAATGTTAGTGTTAATATTTATTGTTTTAATGATTCCATGGTTTATCTTGTGTTTTTTATTGATTGTAAGCTGCCTAGAGGAGATCAACCCTGACTGCTCTTTAGAAGGCCAGATCCTGAAGCTAAAACTCAAATACTTTGGCCACCTAATGAGAAGGAAGGACTCACTGGAGAAGAGCCTAATGGTGGGAAAGATTGAGGGCAATAGAAGAAGGGGATGACAGAGAATGAGGTGGCTGGATGGAGTCACTGAAGCAGTAGGCGTGAGCTTAAATGGACTCCAGAAGATGGTAGAGGACAGGAAGGCCTGGAGGAACGTTGTCCATAGGGTCGCGATGGGTCGGACACGACTTCGCAGCTAACAACAACAAGCTACCTAGAGTCACCTCTAGGTTAGATGGGTGACATATGTTTAATAAATAAATAAATACAAGTTTTCTATTGGAAATTTTAACAATTAAAAACATATCCCCATTTTTATTAATCAGGATGAAATTAATAGCTTAAAGGCAGTAGCCATGGCCATATAGCCATGAAATGTTATTTCTAAGAGTAGCACAAAAGTTTTTTGATAAGCAATATAAATAAATAACAAAATCATCAAGTTATTAATAGACTAATTTCTGTTATCTGTTTATCTTTTCCTGTGTAAATTACAGGGATTCAGCCAGTTTGCACCACTTCAGCAGAATCGGTAGCTAATTTTTTGTTGCCCAGGCCCAGAATAGACTTCCGGAAGTGGCATCCACACATAAAACTGGTTGTTCACATATTTGAATCCCACCACTGAATATGACAATAGAAAGATTACAGTACACAGCAGACAGACAGCAGGAGATTGATACACTTGATGGAGAGATTTGGAAAAGACAACAGCAATACCATGCATTCACTCTTTCTCCTTCTATCTCTCCCACTCCTTTTCTGTATGCGGGTATATGTGTATGTGTTTATAATGCAATATATACACATATAAACAGATAAAGCATATCTGCCTCAATTAAACTAGAGTAAGAACCTTAAAGAGCAGGATCTCAGAGAACGCAATGTAACATTTCTCATTTTGGAGAAAGAGAAGATCCCACATATAATTTACCCTTTTATATTCCAAAGCTGTGTCTTGCTGCAGCACTTAGCAATGTTCAGAACAAAGCAGTGTCGGTTACTGCTTTTCCATTATTTACAAAACAATTGTTCTCAAATTATTTAAGGTCTCCAGGGCAAAAAGTCTTCACAAGCTGCAAAGCTAATTTCTAACTTAACCTTCCTTATTTCTATGTCTTGTATATGTGCAAATCAAAACTATGTCATTTTCCCAAGGTCAAATTATTATTTTTTAAAAAAAAAAATATTTTACCATCAACATTTTCAACATATATTCTTCCCACTTTTCAATATTTCCAGTATTTTATCACATTTTAATTTCAAATACAGTTACTTTAAGAACCAATTTTACGTTACAAAGAAATGATATTGAACTCCATTGATACTCTGGTCTAGAACGGCTATGATTCCTCACTATAGTTCATGCTGACCAGGGTTAATGTCCTAATATTTGGTGGGCACCAGAATGCCTAATTCTGCATTTCAGCCTTGGATCAGATTCTTTTGTAGCCTCATGATAGAAAACTAGCACCAAATAAAGCCTTGCATGTGGTTACAGTAGTATCTTTATGAAAAGGGCATCTTCCACATCTTTGCATCTTTCCTTCACACACGTTAAGCCACAACAGTTGGAGATGTAGCTTCAGTAGCATTGATTCTTTGTTTTTTTTATTTATTGACACATTTGTATTAGAAGTAGATATAGTAAGGAAGGAATGACTCTCAACTTCCTTTCTTTGTTTCTGCTTTTCTTTCCTTTCATTGGAAAACTCTTAGATTCTTCTCTTCAGCCACCTTCTTTCTAATCCAAATGATATTTGGCTAGCTTAACTCTCTAATGCTGTTATGTATTGCTGATTATTATTGTGATGAAAAATGAGTTTTACTTTTTTTTTGAATATTTTATTTCCTTCACCCTATTATTAGTTTTTTTATACCGCATAGTTATGTTTCTATTTTTAATACATATATATATATATATATATATATATATATATATATATATATATATATATATATATATATATATATATATATATATATATATATATATATATATATATATATATATATATATGACATGATTAAAGACATGATTAAAATTCTTTAATTTTGCAACATATAGACAGACTTAACCATAATTTTAACTTGGAAATGGTGACCATCCTAGACCAAGCCAAGTCCAAAAATGCTAGAGAATTCCTGGAAGCTTGGCACTTTGACAAATCAGCCATCATAGGCGCATAGAATAAACATCTACATACTGTGCAAAAGAGACAATCAACAAGCCAAAAGGGAGCAAAAAGATGAAAACACCTCCCCCACCCACTATCAGCATCTAGATGAGCACAGATCAACACCAAGATTAACATCAGACCAACAATCAAGAAATAAATATACCAATCAAAGAACTGCCAAACAAGCCATTAGTAAAAGTACCTCCAAGACCACTCCCACCAACATTGACAGAGCAAGCCACTAAAATATAAATTGAGAGCAAACCCCACTCCCTACTAGCACTGATGACGTTACCTAGTTTCGATAATGAAATGCCCGCAAGAAAACAACCAAGCTCAGAGAGAACCAAGAACCACTCATTTCAAACCTGAGCTACAAACATTCTCCTTTATTAATAATATTTCATAATAATATTGTGGAAGGTGTTTGTTCACTTTTGAATTGAAAGAGAAAAATCCTTGAAAAACTATTTCCTAGGTTCTTGAAGGGCATCATAAAGATATTAGCACTGTCAGAAATATTCATTAGTAACTGACATATAATTTGTATCCAGAATCATCAAACATTATTATTAAACATTTCTTTAAGAGTGGTAGGTAAAATATAAGCACTTGGAGATTGAATTTATTTATTGTGAATTTATATGGCCACTCACTAACTTTCAGTGACTCTAGGTAGCTTACAAAATTAATTCCATTTTGTTTTACTATTCTTATTTTACATACCCTTGGGCTTTATTTATTTACTTGAATTAAAGTTCTGACTGCATCTTATAAAAGATGGATGGGGTATAGCCAACCATTCTCAAAATAAATCATTACAAAGGAAAATTAAGAAAACAGCCTCATATTGTCAACAAAAGTAAGGCACAAGAGCTGAAGTCCACAAGATGGAAAACAATTATTCTCAGGCTATTCACAATTATTAGATATAATGAGTTAAGTTTGTTGACTCATAGGGGCAAAGAGACTTGAAACCTGGGCTGACATCATATCTGGAAATAGGCATGGGTTTGTTAAAAACAAGTCTTATTAGTTTAATCTTACTTCATTTTTTATTATGTAATTCTAGTAGTGTATGGTGGTAATGCTATGGATACAATACAGCTTGACTGCAGCAAAGCATTTGACAAGGTATATCATGTTATGTAATACAGAAGCAGTTAAGTATTACATACATGACATACCTGTTAAGACTGTGCAAGTCCTTCAGAAGAGGTGCTTCAGAACATTCAGGTATACATATAAATTACCTGCTTTCAAATTAGATTTCAGTATGTGGTTTAGAAATTGCTTCAAAATTAGTTTTACTTTATGCATTGAATCTATGTTTGTTGCAGTAATGGGAATATTAGCTGTTTCCTTGTCATGTATAGGCTTAAGAAGATTGTAAAATATATTCCTAGAGCCTTCTCAGTCACCAGGATCACTGTCATCTACCTTTTCATTTCTAACTGCATAAAATGTTTTGGAACAAGCATATTTGAAGCAGATCAAGATAGGATTATTGGGAAGATTATTATACAAATAGCTTTACATACATAACAAATCCCTATATTTATGCTTCAAGAAAGCAGCCTTTCCATTACACTGAAATGTGGAAACTAACATTTACTTGGAAAATAAAAGATATTCTATTTTCTTTCATAAGATTCTTATGGATATGTATGTTTAAAAGTTGCATAAGTGTATCATAAACTCAGTCCCTGCATTGCTTTTATTTTATAGTTGTATTTATTCCTGACCGCATAACTTGATTTTATTTTTTTAAAAAAATAGTACAGCATAATATTTACCTTGTATAGTAAAGCGGTGAATAGAGATGATTGCCAGTGAACTTTCCAAAATAATCTATTGATATCTCTTAGTGAAATTCCACTGCATAAAATGCATATTTTCAAAAGGAGACAGCTGGAAGAAAGCAATTATTTCTCCTGAAATTTTAGGAACACCTGTCTCTTTAAATATGATTGAACAAACGTATTCATTCAATGCAAGACTGCTTAAGTTCACCGAAATGTATATTTAACAGCAGATGAATCTTCTTGTCAACCTTTGAATACCAATATAACATTAAAAACAGGGGGAAAAACCTATGCTGGAAAAAAAGTTTTTGTCACTTTCCTTCCTTTGATTCATGCATGCAGTAACTGAAAAGGTTGATCTTTCTCTGAGGGCATATCAGTATTTTGGAAAGCTTTCCAGTTAAAGTAAAAAAAAAAGATCCTTCTCTGTTGGTCACATAAAAAAAAGAGTCATACATTGTTGTGGTTACAACTGCTATGGAGACCTCTTTAAAAGCAACACTGCACCCATCCCCCATGCATTCCCCTGATTCTGGCTTTTCATTATCAGAGATAAATGTAGCTTTTCTTAAAGAGTTCCCCACTGTTTCATATCTAACAGAAAAGAGATCATCAATTTTTAATTATGCAATCATGTTACAGTGTACTTATTTCTGTCTGCTTCTGGTTTAAAATAGGGTCTTAATTTAATTATTTTAAACGGAAGGGGATATGGGAATCATGTTTACTTTGAAGAAATTTCTATTAATTTATTAATGAAATGATGGTTCCTCAACTTTTGGTACAGCATGTAGCGATGGACAATAAATTTAATTTATAGCAAAACAAAATTGGTACACATGTAATAATTTAGTCTAATGACCAGAAGTCAGAAATCAAACAAACACATTGGGGAAAAAAATCGCTTGATTATTTCTTCCCTTCAGTGCCAGTATGTTGATTTTTCATGGAAGAATATAGAAAAGGACATGTTAAAGAATATAGAAAAGGACATGTTATTTGTCATCTGAAGTTTGGGAACTTAAATATATGGTTTTTCTACACAGAACAGAAGCATTCCCCTCAAGCTTGACCATGTTATCTTCCTTAGTCGGTAGAAGCTGCACAAATATATGAGGCAAATGTTAGTGCTCTCCTTCAACAGCTTTCCATTTAATGGTCTTCTAATCTAATGCTATCCTGTAGAGTTCCCTCCTATCCAAAATGTTATAATCACCTGCATAAAAGAGCTGAAAAGTTCTAGTCCTGCTTAGGTATAAAAGCTGCTGTATGACCTTGGGCCAGTTCTTCTCTCTAGCCTTAGGAAGGAGATACTGGCAAACCACTTCCAAAAATCTTGCTAAGAAAACATCAGGACTTCATGCAGATGGCAGAACTCAACACTGATTCAATCTCTCTCTCTCTCTCTCTTTCTCCCTTCCTCCCTCTCTTCTATCTATCTATCTATCTATCTATCTATCTATCTATCTATCTATCTATCTATCATCTATCATCTTCTGATGTTACCCAGTTAGAGTAATGAAAAGTCTGCAAGAAAACAAGCAAGCTCAGAAAGCACCAAGGACCCCTTATCTATCATCTATCTATCATCTATCTCTGTCTACTTACCTATCTACCTATCTATCTGAAATGTGATTAAAATCTGATGATACTTCATACTTTATTGCCAGACAAATCTTATTGCATTCTTTGACCAAGTGACAAAATTAGTGGATCAAAGGAATGCTGTGCATATAATTTACTTGGACTTCAGTAAGGCATTTGATAAAGTAGATCACAACCTACTACTTGATAAGATTAAAAAATGTGGGTTAGACAGAATCACCACCAGATGGATTCGTAGCTGGTTGACCAGCCATACTCAGCGTGTGGTCCTCAATGGAACCGCATCTACATGGAGGGAAGTATGTAGTGGGGTGCCCCAGGGCTCTGTTCTGGGCCCAGTGCTCTTCAACATCTTCATCAATGATTTGGACAAAGGGATAAATGGGGAACTCATCAAATTTGCAGATGACACCAAGCTGGCAGGAATAGCCAATGCTCCAGAAGACAGGCTTAAGATACAGGAGGATCTGGACAGATTTGAACACTGGGTGCTATCCAACAAAATGAATTTCAATGGTGAAAAAAGGTTCTACATTTAGGCAAGAAAAAACAAATGTACAGGTATAGTATAGGGGGCACCTTGCTCAATAGTAGTAACTGTGAGAGAGATCTCGGAGTCCTAGTGGACAATCACTTAAATATGAGCCAGCAGTGTGCTGCAGCTGCCAAAAAAGCAGGCTGCATTAACAGAGGAATAGAATCAAGATCACGTGAAGTATTAATACCACTTTACAATGCCTTGGTAAGGCCACACTTGGAATAATGCATCCAGTTTGGGTCACCACAATGTAAAAAAGATTTTGAGACTCTAGAAAGAGTACAGAGAAGAGCAACAAAGATGATTAGGGGACTGGAGACTAAAACATATAAGAAACGGCTGCTGGAATTGGCTATGTCTAGTTTAATGAAGAGAAGGACAAGTGGGGACATGATATCAGTGATCCAATATCTCAGGGGCTGCCACAAAGACGAGGGAGTCAAGCTATTCTCCAAAGCACCTGAAAGGCAAGACAAGAAGCAATGGATGGAAACTAATCAAGGAGAGAAGCAACCTAGAACTAAGGAGAAACTTCCTGACAGTTAGAACAATTAATCTGTGGAAGCTGTGAATGCTCCAACACTGGAAGTTTTTAAGAAGAGACTGGACAGCCATTTGTCCAAAATGGTATAGGGTTTCCTGCCTGAGCAGGGGGTTGGGCTAGATGACCTTCATGGTCCCTTCCAACATTATTATTATTATTATTATTATTTATTATTATTATTATCATCATCATCATCATCATCATCATCATCATCAAATCCTTACAGCTATGTTAATATATTACTTATTTAGCACCTAAACACTATCCTAGCAAGATTCATCTGGAAAGACAGCTGAAAATTTATTCCCTATCTACTTTACCTGAGTACAGTAATCTTTTAGAGCTGCTTTTTCTCATAAAAAGAAGATGCACCCAATACAGCAGTCAGAAAGACATCAGCATGCTAAGATGTCCTTACCAGGCAATTAAAGGCAAGTCTATGCTTATTCTAAGTGTCTCCTGTTGTAACAGTTAATTAGCATGATAAAATCCCATCTTGTGTCATGCTTATTGATGGTTCCCTTGTGGATATTCATGACAGAAAATAAATGGAAATTTACTTTTATGAATACTAAAGATAATTAAAAATACAAAAACTGATTTGACCTTATGCACAGTTAGGTCCTTGTGCAATAAAACTCAAAAAGAAAAAGAAGCCACTACAACAACACAGCTAACAATTGTAACGAGATCAGAAGAACAGAAGAAAACACAACTCAGTATTTTTTATTGGGCCATCTCTAATGTATAATATGAACAAAACAACACAACATTCCATTATTATTGAACTTCAGTGTATTTGCATTGAAAATCTGTCTCCACAGATGCGAATCCATGTAACCAAATTCTGTGGAACTGAATTTTGGAGCTTTACTTTTACTTTTTTTGGTAGAAGTGATTTAGAGAATAACCTTTGAACACCAACTCTTTGTGTATGTATCTGCACAGATGTAATTTAACCCAATTTCTGCTCTAAATTGTCCTTTAGGAATCAAACCACTTAGTTTGATTTAAACATTTACTACTAAGTTATGATACTCAATATTATGAAATCACAGGACATTGCACATAAGTATTTGCAAACATAGGACAAATATAACTTCACTAAGAACTAAACTTTTTTCAAAACTTAGATGAAATCATAGATATGAGTGCATAGGACTGATATATACACTAGCAATACTAAGCATATATTGAATACTTTAATGCTTAATAAGTCTTTTCAAAAGCTATTTATTGCAAAGTGATTTCAGTATTACGTAAATTTTCAAGGAATAAAGCTGACAGTTTATATTATGCAATTCAAGTGTCTGGTATACAGTACAACCAGTAAAAATGAATTCTAGCTTTTTTAAAAAAAAGTGATATTACCTTTAATGTATTCACATTTGTAGATTAATTTTTTTTTCCATTTGCAAAGCACACTTGTTTCAATTCTATTTCATTGTTTTCATTACATAACAAAAGAATAAAGGAAGGAAAGCCAGCCAGGTAGGGAAAGAAAAATCCAGAATGGTGTTCTGAAGGAACATAAACCACCAATATATAAAATTGCACATTCATATTACTCACTTTCTGAACAGAATAATAATGGAAATCAAAATTAGTACCTTACCTGTTGTCATTCACTGGAGCAACAACAGCCAGTACTCTTGATGGCCATTGTAATAGAAATTTTGTTATGCCTGTTATTCTTTTCTTTTTTATACTTGATGATTCTGGCTACTCTTTAATAGCACAGATCATATATTACAATCTCAGTTAATAAGGTGACTGCTTTATCTGATACTAAAATCCCTTGCCTGAAGGTTATTTATGGCATATGCATTACTGAGTGTGCCTTTTTCCTAATGTAGAGAAATGGGGAGAAAATGACCAAAGATCAAAATGGCGGATGTTCTCTGAGGCTTTTCTAATATTTCCCACAGTGATTAAAAAATATATTCATCTTAGCCATTTTATCTACACATGTTAAAGTGTTTTTTAAACAAGATGAATATTGAATGTACAATTAATATTTCAAAGTTAGCCTCCCTCATGTGAATCTATTTCTATTGAATAATGGAGACCAAGGGCATTCGACAATGAAAAAAGTATGTCCATGGATCCAAGTGGCTCAACAGACATATTAAAAATAAGTGGTTTTCAAGCTGGTTGAAAAACAATATATGCAAGGTGGTCCTTGACTTACAGTCATTCATTTAATTACTGTTTGAAAAAAGTGGCTTATGAGCTTTTTCCACACCTGCAACTATTGCAGCATCCCTGTGGTCACATTATCAAAATTTGAATGCTTGGCAACTGGCATTTATGACAGTTACAGTGTCCTGGGATCACGTGATCACCTTTTTCAACCTTCTGACAAGCAAAGTCAATGGGAAGCCAGTTTCGCTTAACAACCATGTAACTAACTTAACAAACCCTGTGATTCATTTAACAACTGTGGCAAGAAATGTCGTAAAAATGGAGCAAAACTCACTTAGCAACTGTCTTGTTTAGCAAATGTTGGGCTCAAATTTGTATATCAAGGACTTTCTGTATACAGTAGAATCTTTGCATAGAAAGGCCATTTAAATAAGTATGAATGCATTTACAGTATATAATTACTAACAAAACATTTATGAAGATAGTTATTTGATCAAAATGTTTGATTGAAAGAGTATTTTGCCACATTGCTTCGTACTTAAGTGAGGTGAACTGCCATCACTGTTTATAGTGGCCAGAAAAATTTCAAAAAGGGACACTTGCAGCTTATTGGGTCATCTATAAATATGTGCTGTCAGAACACAGAGTTATGCCTAAAAAAGAATGGCAGTCACAGAAATTTTATTTATTTGTTTATTCATATATTCAATTTCTATAGCTGCCCATCTCAAACAAGTGGCTCTGGATGGCAAAAATAATCAAATAATTAAAAGCAATTACAGTTTCCAATTGTGCAAATAGAATTCTTAACATATATCATTCAAGAAATTTGATTTAGTATAAGGTATAATATAATGGAATCGTGTTATCTTGCTATCCACCCTTTTCATAACTAGAACGATGTGGAATTCTTCCATATCATTCCAATAAAATTAAGTGTGCAGAAATAAGCACAGAATTGCATCCTAAGTTCTTTTGTTAACTGTATTTTTCTCTAACTTTAGCACTGGGCTACTAGGAGATTTCCGTTATCATGAAAATTCTTCCACTAATGGATAAAATAAATAGTATAGTAGTATAGAAGAAACTATGGAAATAATGTGCATTAATGTAGTTTCCATTTTATTTGCTTTGTATAACTGTGTTTGTTTAGCATAAAAATATCAGGTCTGCAGAAAGAGTGCCTTTGCAGCTTTCTTAAAAATGGGGCTAGACATTCCTCATTATGTTTTGCTCTGCCATTTCTACATGGCACTTCATGCAATGTCTTTTTGGGCAATTCTAACACATGTAAATGAGAGTCTATCTTAGGAAAACAAATATACTGACCACAATAGAAACATATCATGGCTGGAATTGCATTTTTTGCTGTTGCAGTTTCCCAATCCCTGCAAAAGTTTTCCTAATAGTAATTATTTCCTGTTGTGGTAATAGTAATTAATAACTATAAAATAGTAATTATTTTCTATGGTAATTACTGTAAAAAAATAGTAATTACTTTCCATGGCAATTCTTTTGCCTCAAGTGGTGCCAGAGTCATAGAAAAATATGAGTTTTTTATCATATTAAGTGCTAACTTCTATTAGTATTATAATTGTAATTTTTAAATACTAGTTTTATTCTGTTAGTAAACTTTCTTCAAAAATGTTTCCAAGAGCGTTCACCTATCTGAAATAAAGATTGACTCAATCATGGTATTGCCCACCTAAGAACATGATTTGCTTCTTCTATATGTATATATATTTTAAAAGTGAATATTAAAAAGTATCAGATGAAGCAGTCACCATTATGACCTAAACTATATACTTTTCAAAACAATATTTATAGTAGAAAAGAGTATACGGTACCTGTGATTTCTATGCAGTATCAAGACTGCCTTTAAGAATATTTCCCAAGACAGCAGAAAGCTACTGAAATATGTTTTCAATTCTTCCTGTTCCCTGGACACTTTTCTGTGAAGCCAGGGAATAAAATAATTCATTTGCCCCTAGAGAGATCTCTCTCAGACACATACATCACTTACAAATAATACAAAATGCACACTATTTCAACATCTACTAAGTTCTTATTACCAATACATTTTTTAATGAAAAGAAGGAATAGTTTATAAAACATCAAATAAATACTGTTAATTTCTTTTAAATAGACATATATAGATAGAACAAAATGAAACTTGAGGGAAAACTTACTGGCGTTACAGTTTATCCTGATACAGTCTAGATGGGGAAAAATAAATGAAAGATGAAATTGCATCCTTCAAGGTAACAGCTGCAGACATCCAAAAACAATCAGTCCACCCTTCCGGGGACAGACACACGCAAAAAAATGTGGCCATTTTATATTTATGTACATTCTATAGAAGTACAGGACTGTCTCTGTACTTATATACTACAAAAGTCTCAGATCCATAAACTATTCCCATTTCCCTGCTTCTGTTTACGTGTTTGTTTGTGTGTCTCTGTGTGTCTGTGTCTGTGTGTGTGTGTCAGTGTATACCTACACATGTGAGATGCTTGCAGAAAAGAACTATAAATTATATACCTTTCCTTGACAATACGGTTTTTAAGAAAAAAAATGTTATTTTGAAAAATAGTTAAGTGATTCTAATCAAAATCTAGGTAAACATAGTTTACATGTTATTAAAGCAAAGGCATTTTCCCATAAAATGCAAGGCTTTCTCCCAAATGGTATGTATTTTTAGTCCTTTTAGAATATTTTTACACATTTGGATGCTTAAAAGCAAATTCTACAATGTTTCATTTGAATGGTTAGTGTATCTATATAAATGCATTCCTGGATTTAGCTTGTAAGTATTTAGTAATGCAACATTTAGCCCTTTCAATGTATACTCATTTACTGTGCGATAACTTAAAATGTTTTGCAGAAAAAATGTATATTGCCAAAACTTTTCATGCTGCAGAAAGGGATAACATATTGCTCCTTGTCACCATAAAATGGCCACTTGCAAACTGCTAACCGCACGAACGCCCAGCCCAGATTTCTGCATTTTGGAGGGTTAATTTTATTTTTTATTGGTTGGAGAGAGTTGATACAAAAACAGCCAGCCAGCCCTTCAGAGCCCTGTTTCACCTTGCTGCCTGAATATTAGTATTAAATGAAGCATCTACAACATTCTGGAAGAAGATGAAATAGGCAGTGCAGTGGCAGATCTGATTATCTTTGACAACCCCCTGCGCTTCACTCTTATGTTTCAGGAACTACAAGTGTGAGAAACCATAAACAAATTTAAAAAGACTACAGTGACACATGCATTTATTTGTGCCTGTTAAATACTCATTAATATCCTAACAAAAAAGTAGAATTTCAGCTGAGTTGTTTTGATCACTCATAGAGTCTTCTGAGCAAAACATAAGCTTCAAATACTTGACCACAAGATTAGAAGCAAAATACCTCCAATAATTCTTAGACTGAGAACATATTATTTGGAAAAAAAATTGTTGCAACATGTAGCCTATGTAAACCTGTGACAAACTGTTCCTCACAGTTAATGCTAAGAAGCACTTCTCCATATATTCAACAATATCATGTTAAAAAGATTCCACTGTTCATTGGCCAAAAAACTGGTCAATCAAGTTGACCTCTGGCTCAACTAAAATATTTAAAACTATCTATGCTAAAAACTTAGAGGTATTTTTCCCAAGTAAAATTAGAAAAGGAACATGTCTAATTAATATTATAAAATTAATATTTATAAAGGAGGGGCAGTAAACAAAAAAAACAAACCCTGAGTGATTGGGGAAAAGAAAACATCCAGAAGTAATGATGCCACCGAGTGTATTTTCCAGCATATCTTCTCTTAAGAAAATATGGGTTTGGTTTCGTGCGATTAGGTTTGTCATGTGTCGTCAACCGCAACAGAAAAGTGGGAGCAAACAGCCCTTGAGCATTTAGTACGATCACCATACAGGAGTGGCTATATCCCTTTTTTAGATGTGTGCTGGTAAGTGCAATAAGGGAAAAAAATTCCCCAATACTGAGTGCCAAGAGGATTTAGAGGAGGAGAGAGAGAGAATGACAAAACACTAGAGATCTTATCTGAAAGGCTGATTATACTTGAGAGATGTAAAATAGAATGTAGATTGGATTATATTCTCTTTTAGGTTTCTAAAATTTCATCTGAGAAATATATTTACATTTTAGAAGCTTAGACTGTCACCACTGTTCTGAGATACTTAAAGCTTTCCTCCTACTTCTGAACACATTTATAATCCCAGTCCTTGGGATTTGCTGATCATTCATTTTTACTGGCATTTTTAATATTTGTTTTTATGTGAGCAAACCTATCTTCTGTGGCATTCTGCAACTGATTAACCCTGGGATTCAGGCATTGTTAACTCCAAGAAAAGATTGTGAGAGTACAGTTGTAGCTTTATGATTACTACAAATGCTACAACCAGGTTTTCCCATAGTACCTATGACTCACTCTCCACACTCCTATTTACCATCTACATTAGGGGTGTCAAACTGCTGGCCTGTGGGCTGGACATGTCACGACAAAACCGTGCCCATCCCATTGCCGGCAATGGGGGAAAAGCTCCTATACGTCGCACGATGTCACATGACATCACGCGTTTGACACGTCTGATCTACACAAAGCTGCTAGATGAGGTCATCTGTTATCAAGGAATATGCTGATGATACCCAGCTTTATACCTCTACCCTGGCAATTCACATGGTGCCATGGAGCATCTGTCTCGACATTTGTAGCCTTTGGGGTGTTGGATAGGAAAGAATAGGCTTCAGTTCAATTATAACAAAACAGAATAGTTCTGGGATTTAGGACTTCTGGGGACTCCCTGTCTTTTGTTCTAGATGGTATTACAGTGTATTACACACAGCTTTAGTGTGTGGAATAGGTGGCAGCCTTAGCCAAGAGAACTTTTACACAACTTTGTGTGGTACACTTTGTTAGACTAAGAGGCTCTGTTCATAGTTTTCATGCCTTAGTCACCTCCCAAGTGAACTACTGTAATACAGTTTACATGGGACTGCCCTTAAAAAACATCTGGAAGCTGCAGCTGATTGAAAATTGCAGTGTGAGCAATTAGAAGTGTTCCTCTATGCCTTCATTTTACTTCTTTGTTTCATGAGCTGCCTTGATTACCAGTATACTTCTAAATGAAATTAAAGGTGCTTATGGTCACTTATCAATCCCTTCATGGAATGGGACCAGGTTATCTAACTACCTCCCCTATCACGTCTATCTAAGAGAGATGCAGGAGGAGAAGCAAATTATGGATCACATGAATCAAGGAATACCTTCATACAGGACCCAGGATTTTCTATTTTGGTGCCTGATCTTTGGAACATCATTCCCCAAGAGAATTAGATTAGAATATATCAGCTTTTCACGAGACCCTGAAGACATGCTTAAGTTTCTGAGCATGGGAGCTGGATTATTGGTTAGAACCCGTGATATAGTTATTGTTATTTGATTGGGTTTTTTTAATCTTGGCTGCCTGTTGTGTATCTTATTTTCTTGTTGTTTTTGTATTTTAACTTGTTGGCCACTTAAAATCACCATTTGGTTATGTAAATTAAATAAGTAAACAAATATATGATCTATCAATAGCTGGATGCATATCTGGCCCTGTCTGCCTACTACAAAACAATCAATACGGGATCCAGACATTGAGTGACTTTTAAAGATGAGACTTTGACATAGTGCAGTTCCAATCTGATAAAGAAGAAGACTGAGAAGGAGAAGCACTGGTTTAGTGTGATTCGCCATGTTCTAACTCTTAGCAAATGCTAGACATGGATGGGACTGTGGCTCATTGAATTTTCTCTCTCTATCTCTTTCTCTCTCTCTCTCTCTCT
The DNA here is from genome assembly GCF_964194415.1 of Vipera berus. Taxonomy (NCBI): domain Eukaryota; kingdom Metazoa; phylum Chordata; class Lepidosauria; order Squamata; family Viperidae; genus Vipera; species Vipera berus. Next base: position 50,012,667 of record NC_138202.1, read on the forward strand.
CTCTCTCTCTCTCTCTCTCTCTCTCTCTCTCTGTCTTTCTCTCTCTCTCTTTCCTCTCTATCTTCTCAACAGTAGTGTTAGAAATATCACATATAGGCTTATAATTTTTCCATAGCTTAATGTGTTGCCAGAGAATATGATCTTCGAACTATCCCCCAAGAAAAATTTACAGTTTTCTTAAAGAAGCAGTCTCCCTCCTTCCTCAATCAAATCAACCACATTCTCCTTGCTGATTATTTTTTGCTAAATAGAGCTGTAATGGAGAGAGGGATATCGCAGCCCTTGCAGGTTTTTCTGTACACTCTGTTCGAAGGGCTGTTTGCTGTGCGGGCCGCAGGCTTCAGGCCTTTGAAGGGTTGAATACCATCTTTTGATATACCATGACTGATGGGACATAAAGAAGTTTTTACAACGTTGATACACAGTGTGAAAAAGATCACAGAAAAAAGGATTAGAAACATGAAAGGAAATTAAGAAGAAAAGCTGAGGGGGAGGGCAAGCAAAATAATGTTTGCTACCATTCAAAACAGACTTTGCCATTATGCATTTCTGGCAAGAAAAAGTGGTTCAGATTCCCATTGTAAACTACTCTAAATCAAACAATATCTTTATAAATTGCCATTTTTCACCAGATGTTATCAAATGTGGAATTTTTACTGATAAGCAAGGCTTAGATGCTGGCTCGCTTAATGCAATAACATTTCAGAACTCATATAGTCACTAAAGTTTGAAGAAATCTTCCCTGGACTCCTTGAACTTGAAATGAATTTCTAAAACAATATTTCATATTTGACTTCTATGTCATGCTTTTGGGGGGAAGAAGTAAGTTCACTTCTGAAAAGATTTTACATCTTTCTTGCTTCATAACTAACCTTCTGGTCTGGAATATGTATGGCTGCAATAAAGTTGTAGAGATACTGCAGTGACTCCATGCAAAGCATAGCTGATGTGATATTTGGGCTTACTAAAATTTCTTTTGCTTACTAAAGGGCAGATAGGACTTCATTTTCAGGCCCTTCTAACATGAAAATGTGATTCAAAGCCCACTCATAAATCTTAAAAAAAACATGTTATGCATTTCAAAAAAGTAATTGTTTATGAAACAGCTGAAACAATAGTTCCCAGAGAACATCTGTATGATACATGTCCTGGAGGGGAAAAAATGTCTCTGCTAAAGGGAACATTTTTTATCTTATGTGGTTACTAATGCTAGATACAAATAATCACTTCAGAATTGATAGAAACTGTTAGAGAAATAGTCAAACTGTTTTCTTATGAGCACTTCTATTCATTTATTCGTTCATTTCCTAGCTTTATTGTTTTTACAAATAACTCAAGGCAGTGAACATATCCATATATCTTCCTCTCCTATTTTCCCCACAACAACAACCTTGTGAGTGAGTTGGGCTGAGAGAAAATGACTGGTCTGAAGTCACCCAGGTGGCTTCCATTGCTAAGGCAGGGCTTGAACTCATGGTCTCCTGCTTTCTAGCCTAGTGCTTTAACCTCTGGACCAAACAATACCTTGTGCATCGGGTTGTAGGAAAGTTTTTAAATAAGACTTTCCTGATCATATTCCACTTCTACTCTTCCATTGTAACATATAAATGAGTGGAATAATATAAAAGTTTTTCTGAGCAATGTATGATACATACTTGGAAGGTCATAGACCCCAAAGCACCCCATCTTGATATTTTGTACTTAGATGTTTCGGAAAATCAGAGGTACTAAGTCATAAATCCAACATCAGAAAAGCTGACAGAAATTCTGAGGCTATAACACAGTTTTTCAAGTAAACACTGCAGAATGTGAAGCAGTGACACCAGCTAGAACTCTTGGTTTCTTTTTAAAGCAGAGAACTTACAAGAGAACAAAACGTGAACGTTTTAGGCTTTTGGAAGACAAATATTAACTATATCGTGTCTCACTATCTCTTCTTAATAGTGATCCATTTTTGAGCAGCAAATAAAACCATTTATTTTGCAGGAAATTAATTCTATGAATTTCCTCAAATTAAAACCTTGAAGGTAAAAAATAATCAATTGAAACAATATTGTATCAGAGAAAAGAGAAGAGATCTCTATCCCAAATTTTTCCATTCCTCTTGAGTTAAGAACACTGAATGAAAAGATAACAACTCCATCCAAGAGGTCTAACATAAATGCATTTCTACTGGACTTTCTGGAGACAGGACTGGGCAAAAGAAGGTTTCTGGATATTTCCTCAAATGAGTTAACTTATATTTATTTATAAGTTACTCTCTTTTTTGAAATGGGCACATTTTAAGCCTGAAATTAAAGATTAATCTTATTCTTAATCTCAGAGAGCAGCATAGATGATGTCAGTATGTTTGATATATAAAATCCTAGCTTGTTAAAGGGTACCAATTTCACCTATAGCTCTATCATTGCCATCATAGCTTAATTTTGACTGTTTTGAATAGTAGCAGAGAGGCTGGATCAATGAGGATGTGGTTGATCAAAAGATGGACCAAACAGCATGTCTTACACAAAACTAACCAGTTTAAGAACAAGAAAGAAAGCTTTAAAAAAGTCTTTAAAACAAAACACATTATCCATAACCAGGAAGCAACATAAAATCTGCATGCAGGGATGGCTGGAGAAGTTCTCCATGATTAATATTGTTACAAAAAATACTTTAGCAGAGTTATAATTCAACTCAACCAGATCAAGGGTGGGGGAGGATGGAAGGGAGACAGACAAGAAAACAAAACAAGCTGAAATTAAAAGCCAAGTGATTGGGGGGTGGACTTTGCACAATACCTAGATTGACCATGAGTTTAACCCGGCCTCCATCTAGCTCAAGCCGTAGTGTATCAGCTGAATCACGTGATGTTGTGGCCATCAGTAGACCATATGCACGCTGGGACATGAAGCGGAAGGACACATCCTCAGCCTCTGTATGCATGACCATAGGCATAACAATTTTCATATACATGCTGCCATCATAACTCAGGACGGAGGCCTCTGAAGAAAAGAAAAAGATCAATAAAACAAATTACAATAGTTTTAGGCATTTCAAATCTTGGAGAATTACTAATTATTTAATAATTTTAGATACATTATTTGATTATTGCATGAAAATGGTTCAGATTTTCAGCATTATTATTTTACGGTATTATTCAAATAACAAAAGTTCCCTGGGTATTGTATATTCAGTTGAAAATACTAAAATGACCTCAGAACAGTAGAAAAATAACAGTATAAAATTTTATTAGAGAAAAGATAAAACCAGTGACTACAATAATGGCAATCAATATAGAAACATAAAGTAATTCCCCTTGAAGCAATCTACGTTGCTTTATTAGCAGAATTCTTTGAAAAGGGCATCACATTAAGATCTTAGTAACATGATACATTAATTTGAGTAGAGAATGTTTTCATATATCATGGTTTCATAATATTTATTTATGTAGCAATTGCTAACTTTATATTAATTGACTAATTGGCATATTTATATCAGCTATAACTTTAGACATTTTCCAAGCATAGTTTAATGTAAAGTATATTCAAAACATGTACCCAAAACAACTTGTTAAATCTGACCAATTCAAATGGTGATACTTAGTGTATTAACCTTAAATATGCAAACATACTCTTTGCGTAACTCTCCACGAGAGTGTAACCATTTCCACAGTACAACAATCTGCAATTCAACAACAATCTGTAATTCAACTCAAGTTCAGTTCTTTACTGATCAGTGGGAGCATCATTTTGTTTGTTTAGTCATGATAATGATCAAACCAAGACAACATTCAAGGGCATTAATTGTTTCCTTATACTTCAGTGGCAAGAGTCAAAGAAGGCACCCAATTCTAATATATCGTGTTCAGCCTATCATATTTGGAAGCATTATGTGAAGATCTATTTCCTCTTTAGAAGTCCATAATGTTGCTACCACCAGCAGCAAAGTGGACTCAAACACAACAGTAACAGATGGATAGGTAGGAGGCCTAAAAATCCAGGCTAGAAACAGATAACACTTCAGAACAACAACAACAACAATAACAACAATTGGAGAGACCAAACTGGCCTACAAGAAAGACCAAATGAAGAACAGAATAGAGGCATGGGAAGACAAAGCACTACATGGCCAGTACATAAAAAAAATAGCTGGGAAAGCAGATAATAACAAGACCTGGCAATGGCTAAGAGCAGGAAAGTTGAAGAAAGAGACCGAAGGACTAATTTTGGCTGAACAAGACCAAGCCTTAAGGACAAATGCATACAAAGTCAAAATTGAGAAGACAGCAACAGACAGTAAGTGCCGCTTACACAAAGAAGCTGAAGAAACAGTGGACCACCTGGTAAGCTGCTGCAAGAAGAACGCACAAGCTGACTACAAGCAGCGGCATGACAAAGTAGCAACAATGGTGCATTGGAAGATTTGCAAGAAATATCATTTGCCTGCAAGCGAGAACTGGTGGGATCATAAAATAGAGAAAGTCATAGAAAATGATAAAGTTAAACTGCTCTGGGACTTCAGAATTCAAACAGGCAAGCACCTGCAACATAACACCCCGGATCTAACAATTGTCAATAAGAAAGACAAAAAAGTCTGGATAGTGGACGTGGCAGTGCCTGGAGACAGCAGAATAGACGAGAAAAAACTGGAGAAGATAACAAAATACAAAGACCTACAAATAGAAATAGAAAGACTGTGGCAAAGGCAAGCAAGGGAAGTACCAATAGTAATAGGCGCCTTGGGTGGAATCCCAAAACAACTGGAGCACCACTTGAACACCACTGGCATTGACAAATTCGTCATTAGTCAATTGCAAAAGGCGGCCTTACTAGGAACTGCTTCCATCCTGTGACAATATCTGTAATACCATCAAACATCCACATCTGCCTATCCCAGGTCCTTGGGAAGGACTCAATAGGTAGACAAAAATGCCAAATCCAGCCTGAACATCTGGCTGACTGAATAATAATAATAATAATAATAATAATAATAATAATAATAATAATAAGAAGAAGAAGAAGAAGAAGTAATAGTAGTAGTAGTAGTAGTAGTAGTAGTAGTAGTAGTAGTAGTAGTAGTTGGGAGGGACAACCCCCTGCTCAGGTAGGAAACCCTATACCATTTCAGACAAATGGCTGTCTAATCTCTTCTTAAAAACTTCCAGTGTTGGAGCATTCATAACTTCTGGAGGCAGGTTGTTCCACTGATTAATTGTTCTAATTGTCAGGAAATTTCTCCTTGGTTCTAGGTTGCTTTTCTCTTTGGTTAGTTTCCATCCATTGCTTCTTGTCCTGCTTTCAGGTGCTTTGGAGAATAGCTTGACTCCCTCTTCTTTGTGGCAACCCCTGAGATATTGGAACACTGCTATCAAGGAACATCCTGCAGATGTTATGTCATGTAATTGCTTATTGTTGACCCCAACTTGATAGCACTCAAGTAATCAGGGTGGATAGGATGCAGGATCAGATTTCTTGATATGTGAGTGTTATTCCAGGTTGCTGGAAAAGCTATGTTCCAGCTGTGGTAAACAAAGTGCAGCAAGTTTAATAATTCTACTTCCAGATGCTGGTGGAACCCAATGTTCTCATATTAGACATAAACTTATTTGTTGCATGTACGGAATAGAAATCCACAGACCTACCTGGTTTTGCTTTGGATTCTATTAGACTGTGCAGTTAAGCATGAAATGGCACTTTCTGACACCTTTAGTTCAAATGTGACCTGCATGAAATAGTTCCTGTGCTAGTGTGTGCATATGCATACATTGCTGATAAGTGTCAGAGTTAGCAAAGGGAATGCTGTCAGAGAATAAATGAATTAATCTGCATAAGAGGGATCAGATACTTCCCTTCTTTAGGTACAATAGGATATATTGCATGGTAGAAGCATTTTGTAATCAGCAAGAACTTTGGAAATATTTGCTTTTCCTTAAAGAGGAAAACAATACAAATAGCATTAGAAATGTAGGACTAATTTCAGAGAATCCAGAGAAATCCAAAGGATATAAGCTTCCCCAATTGGTCGCCCCCTCCCCCACAGATGTGCTGAAATTGCAAATCAATTCCCAAAGTTCCCAATTTTTATGAAATATATGAAGGCTGATATACATTTATTTAATAGAAAATAAGCAACTTGAAATAATAAGTCCAGTACAGGTTCCTTTCACGTTTTCCTCTCTAAAATGTTAAAACAATCTGAATATGACCCACAGTTATCTTCGCCACACTTTTTAACCACAATGAGAACAAGGAACAAACTGCATTATCAGCCACAATACACACACACACACACAAACACACAACCACACACCTCAACCCATTCTATATGAAAGAGAAAGTAAATTACTTCCTTCACGTTGCATTTATTTTTTTGTCTGTCTCGAAAAGAAAAACCCAAGCATTTCCTAGAGTTCCCTTAAATCATGAAATTACTTTTTCACAAACTTCACAGAAAGTATGTAGCAATTTCAAGCATACCAAAGTGAACTGGAAATTCAGTTATACTAGGGCTAGGCTGCCAAACTGTAACAAGGACATGTGATCTCAGGGGAATGGAACCAGACCTTGATCTGGAAGTGTCCATAGATCGGGATTGGTTTCTTGATTTACTCAACTGCAGTTAATTATGCTTAACCTGGTTTTTCAATAGAAGTGCAGGGCTCAATAGCATTTGCAATGGGCCATTATCTCTTTCAAAATTTGATCACTTTGCCCCTTGCCCTCTCCCTCCATCCTGCAGAAGTAGTTTTACATTAACATTTCTGTACTCTTTTCAACTGTGCAAACAGATGGGATTTTTGTGTCTTGCAGATTTTGTAGCTCGCTCTATCTATCTATCTATCTATCTATCTATCTATCTATCTATCTATCTATCTATCTATCTATCTTATCTATCCTTCCTTCCTTCCTTCCTTCCTTCCTTCCTTCCTTCCCTCCCTCCCTCGCTCCCTCCCTCCCAAGGATGGGAGATAGGCATGGCACTCAGAGGTTGCTTTTTTTGCACTTTCCTATTGGTCATTGAGAGAATGCATAGATTGCCTTGAATGTTGATCACTTTAATTTTAAGGTAAAAGGTAAAGGTAAAGGTTCCCCCGCACATGCATGCTAGTCGTTTCCGACTCTAGGGGCCAGTGCTCATCTCCGTTTCAAAGCCGAAGAGCCAGCGCTTGTCCGAGGACGTCTCCGTGGTCATGTGGCCGGCATGACTAGACGCCAAAGGCGCACGGAACGCTGTTACCTTCCCACCGTAGTGGTCCCTATTTTTCTACTTGCATTTTTACGTGCTTTCGAACTGCTAGGTTGGCAGAAGCTGGGACGAGTAACAGGCGCTCACTCTGTTACGCGGCACTCGGGATTCGATCCACCAAACTGCCGACCTTCTGATCGACAAGCTCAGCGTCCTAACCCACTGAGCCACCGCGTCCCTTCTAATTTTAAGGTAAACAATAGTAAAGAGTTTATTGGCTTGAAATTGATTGGGAGGATTTGGAAAGGTATTATTTAAATCAGTCTTCCCTAATTTTTTAAAATTTAAAGACACAATGATCAACAGACAACTAAGAAAGACCAAAACATTCCCAGAAACTACACACACACACACACACACACACACACACACACACACACACACAGTTTGGGAATGCAAATACAAAACATCTGTATTCAATATTTATGCTCCCAAATAAATTTATATAGATGAAATTAATCTATTAGGAATTATTTTGCTTCTATGATTAAAAAAAACATGAATACAATTAAACAATTTTAATTAAAGGTTTCTTCAAGACCCTGCTGCTGCAGTAATTTTTTCAATGATGTTTTACACATTTTAAACACCAGTGCTCCAAAGAAAAGAGTAATTTCATTTTTCAGTGTTTTACTACAAAAACAAACAAACAAATTGAATTACTTTTTGTTGAACCAATTTTGGCACCTTGGTAGAAATGGAAAATAAAATTGGATGAGCATTAATTAATGGTTCTGAGTATTTTTTTCTGAATTCCTAAAAAAATATTCAACCCAACCCAAATTCATACAGGTTGATGATGTTATTTTAGAGGGGTTGGTACCATCGTGTCCAGTTTGAAGCATGGGCTTCAACTATCAGAATTAATATTCAGCATGGCTATATCTGGTGAGGTACAATAGCATAATGTTTACATCAGGGGTGTCAAACTCAATTTCATTGAGGGTCACATCAGCATTGCAGTTGCCCTCAGGGGGCCGGGTGGGTGTGGCCTGGGTGGGTGTGGCTAAATGCATATGGCCTACTGGGTGGGCATGGCCAGCTCTACATCGTTCGCATCAAGGGTGCCTATGGGGGCCTGGGCAGGAGTGGAACAGATCTGAGGGTCTCTGGCAGGAGGAGGGTCTCTGGGCCAGGGCCAAGGCAGTGGGGGCCGTTCCCTCACTGTTTCCAGGATGGCTTCACGGGCTGTATGAAACCACTTCGTAGGCCGGATCTGGCCCCTGGGCCTTGTGTTTGACATGTCTGGTTTACATCTTCCAAAAAGATCAGGACTTTGGACTCACATATGATTGTACTTTTGTTAAACCACTTCTATCTACACTAGGGGGCAAAAAGTCTATGAAACATGGAGCAGATAAAGCGCAACTTCCTTTCCCAACTTGCTCTCTGGGAAATTTATTTTTTTAATAAATACTGCCAAACTACTAAATGGGGAGAAAATTTTGCAAGGGGTTGCAGCAAAGGGTGGAGGGAGGGGTTATTCTTATTTTCCCTTTATTCTAAATGCTGGGGTAATTGTTTTTGAGTTCCTTTCCCTTTATGTTATGATATCATTCATTTGTTTTGCCTTCTAAACAGTGTTGGATACACACACACACACACACACACACACACACACACACACACAAAGAGATAAGCAATTTATTAACTGTTGGTGAAAATGGGGGGAAAAGGGGATTTTCCCTCTTTGAACAGATTAAAAAGCAAACAAGCAGTGATCCTGCAAAGCAATTTTTTGGTGTTAGCTTCTTAGAAGTGCCATTCCCTAGAGCAGGGGTCTTCAAACTTGGTCATTTTATGACTTGTGGACTTCAACTCCCAGAATTCCTCAGCCAGGCAAGACCCCTGCCCTAGAGCAGACATGTCAAACTCACGACGTCATGTGACGTTGCGCAACATATCGGAGCTTTTTCTCCATTGCCCGCAATGGAGTGGGCGTGGTTTCCTGATGATGCGTCTGGCCAGTGGGCCGGCAGTTTGACACCCCTGCCCTAGAGTATGGTTCACAAGACAATGTATTGTAACCCCAGGCTAAAAGAAAAAAAAACCTTCCTGCTGTGTATTGACTGCCAGTAGTTGAAACCATTCCCAGATGTCACTAAAGATGTCAGGGACTGAGTTTCACTACTTGCTTAATCAGTTCTTGTTTTCCACCAGGGAATACAAAAGCCTGAATGCAATCAAACAAATGGAAATTATTCATCTTTTGAGCACTCTCAGACCTGGCCATATTTATGCAGTCAATAATGAATAAAATAAAATCTCAAGATTTTCAAATTTTATGTAAAAAAACAAGACTATATTTATTATTGAAACTCGAATATTTTGGCCACCTAATGAGAAGGAAGGACTCACTGGAGAAGAGCCTAATGCTGGGAAAGATTGAGGGCAATAGAAGAAGGGGACGACAGAGAATGAGGTGGCTGGATGGAGTCACTGAAGCAGTAGGCGTGAGTCTAAATGGACTCCAGAAGATGGTAGAGGACCGGAAGGCCTGGAGGAACGTTGTCCATGGGTTGGACATGACTTTGCAACTAACAACAACAACAATATTTATTATTATTATTTTATGTTCTCGGTATGTGTTAACCAAGCCATGTCTCAGGAAAGATATGTGAAGTTACTTCTGACCAGTTTCCTTTATTATTCCTCATCTACAGAGATCTTGCCAAACTAAAGCAAATATTTGTGTCTCTATAGATATACTCTGGGAGTTGCTAGGGAGGAGCCTTCTTAACTCTCTTTCTCCTGACTGAACTATCTAAATCTCACTGTGTCTTTGTCCTCTTGGGTGCAGTCCCTCCCTCCTGGAAATCCAGACTACATTGTACCACACCATGACAGAATTGATGTGGAAGGGTCCTATATATATAACACTAGGAAGGCCACTTGGAAATAAAAATAAGGAGGGAGAGAGAGGAAAAGAGAGTTTTTTTTAAAAGATGTGAAAGAGTGGAAAATAACTAATAGTCAAGCAGATTCATTTCATGAAAGATATTCTTCCTATGAAATCACCATAGTCTTTCAGATCATTACTATGCAGTGTATTACATCTAAATATTCTTAAAGTAGATGAAGTGGAAGAGAGCTTGGATCCGTGGATTCTCCTCCAGCCAATCTGAGTATAGAAAATTAAAATGGAGGATAAAAAAGAAGTTATATTTACAGACATCCAAAGAAGGACAATAAACTATGGCCAGAAAAACAGCATCTAGATCTTTAATAATTTTAGAACTGGGGAGTCATAATTAAACATTCTTTCCCCACTGAAGTGGTATATAAAACTCAAGTCATTGTGGTTTTGACTCTTCGGAAATGTACAGATCAGCATGTTTATTTACTATTGAAAGCTCTCCAATTCAACAATGATGAATATCATAAGGGTTAAAATAACCACAATGCTGTACCTAAAAACACACACAAATACACACACACACACACACACACACACACACACACACACACACACAAAACAGAGGGACCAAATATAGCAAATCAAAATAATACACAAATGAAGGCAATGCATAGAATAGAATAGCCAAAAGCACACATTCTGGTAAAGAGAAGTTCTCTGAAGATGGGTTCCAGCATGACTCCAAAAGCTCTGAAGACTAAACCTCTCGTCCCAGGGGAGGGGAGAGGGGAGGCAGGGTAATGTTGTTCCAGAGAACAAATGCCATGACAGAGAAAGCAGACTTCCTTGGACAATTCAAGAACAGCCCCATTTAGAATGCATTTCAGTAGTTCATGAAGGAAGTGCCTAATGAATGAGTGACTGTGAGAAGAAATTCCCAATGCAGGAAAGGATGCAACTGGTATATTAGTTGAATCTGTGCAAAGACTTTCTTGGCCACAACTGCCACCTCTCTTTAAGCAGCAGCTGGGAATCAGGGTGAATTATCAAATTGTATATTAGCTCTGCTTGGGGAAGTGAAACCACATTCAGAACTAAAGATAGAAAATATCCAAACCCTGAAAAATCAGGAACCGAAAGCCACTTAATTTTGTCAGGGTTAAGATTAAGCCTAACCCTCTCCATCCAAGCACCTCCAAACACTGGGATGACATCTTGGCAGCGTTACATGGTTGAGTAACTTGTTAAGGTTGAGTAACAACAGAATACTGATAATAACTGATCTCCTGTTGATGGATGGCATCACCCAGTGTCTTTATACAGACATTAAATAGGAGAGACAAGAGCTCTGAGGCCCGAGAAAACCTACAAATTAGAATTTTGGGTTTGACCTTTCATCTCCCTAACAACTCTAGTTATAACCAGCCAGAAAGAATTTGAGAGAACCATCACAACATTGTTCCTCCCACTCCCAAATCCTATAGTTCAGGCATGTCAAACCTGCGACGTCACGGGACATTGCATGGCATATCCTGACTTTTCCCCATTGGTGGCAATGGGATGGGCGCGTTTTTAGTATGATGCATCTGGCCCGTGGGCCGGCAGTTTGACATGCCTGCTATAGTTGATCCAGAATGATACTATGTTCAATGGTATTGAGATATCAAGGAGAACTAGAACAGTCCTACCATCACATTCCAATTCCACCAAAGATCAAGTAAAATCAATGCCACCTTTATTATGTCTGCACCTGAAACCTGACTCAAACATCTCCATATAAACTGAATTTCCAAGGTGTTCTAAAGATGAGCCCTACCACCTTCTCAACCATCTTTCCCAAAGGAAAAGTTGGAGAACGGATGAAAAATATCCAGAAGCATTTGACCTAGAAGTGGCTTCTTCAGAAGGAAACATATCACTATTTTCTTTAACAGATGCAGAACCACCACCTGAATCAAGGATGAATTTACCAACATCACATGTAACCACATGTCACTCCTGGGAGCCTTAACAAGCCATGTGAGACATAGATTTAACGGCTGGCTGGGCTAACAGTCCCAGTGACACTGTCCACTTTCTCAGGAATCACAGGATCAAAAACCTCTCAGAAAAAAAGGACAAGATAGAGCCTCAGACCTGCTCAGAACCTACTCAAAATACAGTAGATCCTATTCCTTCCTGACACTATACTCCTTTGTAATCTTCAGTGTTATGGTAGAGAAGAACAAAAGGCAATTTAATCACAGATTTGTCATATTTGATTAGTTGACAGATAAAAAGCTAAAGGAAACTGTTTTGCTTTTTCCTAAGGCATGTCCATCCAAATCTCCATAATTAATAAGTAGAGGTATGAAAAGTGCCTTCATTGGCATACACAAGGTGATTAGGCTGAATGTGTATATACAACCCACTCCAGTATCTTTGCCATGAAAACCCTATGGACAGTACAAAAGGCAAAATGATATGATGCTGGAAGATGAGCCCCTCAGGTCGGAAAGCATCCAATATGCTACTGGGGAAGAGCAGAGGGCTAGTACTAGTAGCGCCAGAAAGAATGAAGCGACCAGGCCAAAGCTAAAAGGACGCTCAGTTGTAGATGTATCTGGTGGTGAAAGGAAACTCCGATGCTGTAAAGATTTTTTCTCCATAGGAACCTGGAATGTAAGATCCATGAATCAAGGCAAGCTGGACATGGTCAAACAAGAGATGACAAGACTAAATATTGACATCTAAGAAATCAGCGAACTTAAATGGACAGGAATGGGTGAATTTAATTCAGATGACCATCAGGTATACTATTGCAGGTAAGAATCCCTCAGAAGAAATGGAGTAGCCTTCATAGTCAATAAAAGAGTAAGAAAAGCAATACTGGGATACAATCCCCCAAATGACAGTATGATCTCAGTTCAAATCCAAGGCAAACCATTCAATATCACAGTAATCCAAGTCTATGCCCCAACCACCGGTGCTGAAGAGGATGGAATTGACCGGTTCTATGAAGCCCTACAGCACCTTATAGAACTAACACCAAAAAATGATGTCCTTATCATCATGGGGGATTGGAATGCTAAAGTAGGAAGCCAAAAGATAACCGGAATAACAGGCAAGTTATTTTGTTATTTTTGAATTTTGTCAAGAGAATACGATGGTCATAGCAAACACTCTTTTCCAACAACCCAAAATACGGCTCTACACATGAACATCACCAAATGGTCAACACAGAAATCAGATTGACTATGTGCTCTGCAGCCAAAGATGGAGAAGCTCTATACAGTCAGTAAAAACAAGACCAGGAGCTGACTGTGGCTCAGACCATGGGCTTCTCGTTGCAAAGTTTAGGCTTAAACTGAAGAAAGTAGGGAAAAGCACTAAGCCACTCAGGTATGAATTAAATCATATCCCTGTTGAATATACAGTAGAGGTGACAAATAGATTTAAGGAATTAGATCTGATAGACAGAGTGCCTGAAGACCTATGGACAGAGGTTCGCAGCATTGTATAAGAGGTAGCAACTAAAACCATCTGAAAGAAAAAGAAATGCAAGAAAGCAAAATGGCTGTCTGAGGAAGCTTTGCAAATAGCTGAGGAAAGGAGGGAAGTGAAAGGCAGGGGAGAAAAAGAAAGAGACACCCAATTGAATGCAGAATTCCAGAGAATAGCTAGGAGAGATAAGAATGCCTTCTTAAATGAACAGTGCAAAGAAATAGAAGAAAACAATAGAATAGGGAGGACTAGAGATCTCTTCAAGAAAATTGGAGAGATGAAGGGAGCGTTTCATGCAAAAATGGGCATGATAAAGGACCAAAATGGCAAGGACCTAACAGGCAGAAGAGATTAAGAAGAGGTGGCAAAATTACACAGAAGAACTATACAAGAACGAGCTTAATGTCCCTGATAACCACAATGAGGTGGTCACTGACCTTGAGCCAGACATCCTAGAACAGTGATGGCGAACCTTTTAGAGACAGAGTGCCCAAACTGCAACCCAAAACCCACTTATGTATCATCAGGTGCCAGGTGGGCATGGCCCACTGGGTGGGTGTGGCCAATTGGGTGGGCATGGCTGCAGTGGTAATGGCAAACTGGGTGGGACTAAAAAGTTCAATCAATCAATTCCAACTTTGCGAGATCTTTCTTTTTCCCCAAGAAGTTAAAATTGATTGAACCTTTTTTTTTGCATACGGTGGCAGAGGCCTAAAGCAAAAAGGTTTTATAAAATCCAGCTGAAGGCCTAGGACCAAGGGCAATGGCACATGTGCCAACAGAGAGGGCTTTACGTGCCACCTGTGGCACACGTGCCATAGGTTCGCCACCATGGTCCTAGAATGTGAAGTGAAGTGGGCCTTAGAAAAGCTGAACAACAACAAAGCTAGTGGAGGTGACAGTATTCCAGCTGAGCTATTCAAAATCTTAAAAGACGATGTAGTAAAAGTGCTACACTCAATTTGCCAGAAAATTTGGAAAACTCAACAGTGGCCACAGGATTGGAAAAGATCAGTTTACATTCCAATTCCAAAGAAAGGCAGTGCCAAAGAATGTTCAAACTATCGCACCATTGCACTCATTTCACATGCTAGTAAAGTTATGCTTAAACTCCTACAAGCTAGACTCCAGCAGTATGTGGACTGAGAACTACCAGAAGTACAGGCAGGATTTCGAAGAGGCAGAGGAACTAGAGATCAAAGGCTGTATACTGTCGCCCTGCCTATTTAACTTATACGCAGAGCATATCATGAAAAAGGCAGGGCTAGATGAATCAAAAGTTGGAATTAAGATTGCCAGAAGAAATATCAACAACCTAAGATATGCAGATGATACCACTCTAATGGCAGAAAGTGAAGAAGAACTAAAGAGCCTCTTGTTGCGGGTGAAGAAAAAGAGTGCAAAAGTTGGGTTGAAACTTAACCTTAAGAAAACCAAGATCATGTCATTCGGCCCTCTCAATTTGTGGCAAATAGATGGGGAAGAAATGGAGGCAGTGACAGATTTTATTTTCCTGGGCTCCAAGATCACAGCAGATGGGGACTGTAGCCAAGAAATTAAAAGATGCTTGCTCCTCGGGAGGAAAGCCATGGAAAATCTAGACAGCACACTAAAAAGCAGAGACATCACCCTGTCAACAAAAGTGCGTATAGTCAAGGCTATGGTCTTCCCAGTTGCAATGTACGGTTGTGAAAGTTGGACCATAAGAAAGGTTGAGCGCCAAAGAATTGAGGCCTTTGAATTATGGTGCTGGAGAAGACTCCTGCGAGTCCCCTGGACTGCCAGGCAATCAAACTGGTCAGTCCTAGAGGAGATCAACCCTGACTGCTCTTTAGAAGGAGAGATCCTAAAGTTGAAACTCAAATACTTTGGCCACCTAATGAGAAGGAAGGCCCCTAGAGTTGGAAACGACTAGCACGCATGTGCGGGGGAACCTTTACCTTATATATATGTAGGTCTTGGCGTATTCGGGTCTTTTCCCATGTAGGATTGATGGTGTCTTGGCGACGTTTTGACGAGGTCGCACTCATCATCTTTAGGCTGGTGTCTTCAGTTTCGTGCTTTTGTGTTGTTGTTGTTGTTGTTGTTAACTTGAATCACATTTCCCAAGTGAATACTCTATGTGCTTTGAAACATGATTCTTTATCCAATGAATTGGTGGTAAAAATTATTACTAGCCCAGACAGGCGAGGAGCAGAAGGCTATAGCCTTACTGAATCTCAGCAAGTACACAGGAGAGCACTCAGTATCTTAAATCCAACTTTAAATGTCAGTTTAACATTTGTAGAACTATTTTGAGACAAAATCTTGATGAGAAGGTCAGCGCTGGAAAAGTTGCTTAAAGTCAGCAAATCTAGTGGGAAGAAATCCATGAGGGCCCAAGCTAAATTTATTGTTTCAAGTATTACTTTCAAAGTTGCAAGATATGTATAGAAGATTTTACTCTCTTTTGTCTTTCAATAGCTTTGTATTCTGCCATTTAATGTAGCAAATAAAAAATTTCTGCCCTCCCTGGCCTTGCATCCATTCAATTACAGAACTCAGCAAATGCAGATGTTCTCATATGTTGATTTGTTATTCACTTTTCATTATGGTATTCTTAATGAGTCATTCCCTGCACTATTTTTCCATGATGGGCTGAATCCGTATTCTGTTCCCAGAGCAATATTTTTGTTGGAGCTTCCTTTTGGTCTTTATTCAGGTAGAGCATTAGCCCTGTGAAACATTATTTGTATAATAAGGCAACTCCATTTCAGTGATGCTGAAATTGATTGAAACTTAACACAGTAGTTGAAGAAAGTCTTTCTCTAGGTGTATAGTCAAATACTGGGTTTTGAATTGTTTTGAACTGGTTTGCTTAGAAATCTATATGTCTTACATGAAGTAACAAGAGTTGTGGAATTGAATGTCAACAGTATTTTATCTTGTATCCATACAAAGGATCGTCTATTTTGCTATGGCATCCTGTACCATGAAACACTTTGAGTTTCCTTGGTTAATTCTCCACTATTTAGTCAATATCCTGCTTTCTGTCAGAATCCATTTATATCATATTCATAAATGTATGTTTAAAAGATTATTCCATGGATTCTGCCATCTCCCGAGGAGGAAGGAACGAATGTGTATTCAGCCTGCCTTAGGCATTTCAAAGAGTCAGAGAAGCCTTTTGAACTGGGGGAACAAAAGGGAGGGTTAGGGTAGGAGGCATCTGGCTTGTGTCTCCTTTTGAATTTGTAAGGAAAAGAGCAATAACCATAAAAATCTAAAGTTCCTTTTTCCCACGAAAGGGATGACACGAGGTAAATGATGGGGGGCTGACCAAATGGGGTTAGGGAAGGGGGGTTGAACAGGGAACTCTTTATAAGGTTTCAATTTGTAGAACAATATTAGACCCTGTCTTGTATTCCCACAGCCAAGCATGTCATAGTAAAGATTCCTTTTGCACTAGAATTGGCTCCAAGAGTTTTGTCTTCCTAAGACGTGGTTTGGGGTGGGTCCTGACACTTTCTCTTTTCCTTGTTTATAATTTTCTTTATGTTCCAATTTTAAGAAAAGCATTTCTCTGGATTTCTATTTTAAATTCTAGTTTGGCATCCAAGTGCTAAGGAATTTCTAAACATAACAAAAGAGTTTAAGCATGGGAATTTCTAAGTATAGGTAAGACTGAAGTCAATCCATGTACAATCTGTAGAGTTTTCACAACATACACACTAGTAGCTTTCGAGATTAAGATGATCATCCTATCATGATCATAAGAAATCTGAAGGGCAAACAGTATTTTTAAAATAGTAATTAAAAAAACACCACAAAGTAATTTTCTTAACTTCCACTATCCTCTAAAATAGGTATATATATTAATCCAAACTTCCTTTCCCTAGGTGTCTCTCGAGATTCTCAGTCATGGTTGTCCCAAACGGTTGTTTGCCATTTGAAAAGCACCTTTAGGACTTTCTTTGCCTATGTCTCATGATAGCGTTCTCTGAATCTCTTCTAGTTGATTCCTACTGCCCTCTTTTCTTAGTCAATAATAATAATAATAATAATAATAATAATAATAATAATAATAATAATAATAATAATAATAATAATAATAATAATAATAATAAAGTTGGAAGGGACCTTGGAGGTCATCTAGTCCAACTCCCTGCTCAGGCAGGAAACCCTATACCATTTCAGACAAATGGCTGTCCAGTCTCTTCTTAAAAACTTCCAGTGTTGGAGCATTCACCACTTCTGGAGACAGGTTGTTCCACTGGTTAATTGTTCTAACTGTCAGAAAGTTTCTCCTTAGTTCTAGGTTGCTTTCCTCCTTGACTAGTTTCCATCCGTTGCTTCTTGTCCTGCTTTCAGGTGCTTTGGAGAATAACTTGACTCCCTCTTCTTTGTGGCAGCCCCTGAGATATTGGAACACTGCTATCATGTCACCCCTCACCCTTCTCTTCATTAAACTATACCCAATTCCAGCAACCGTTCCCTATATGTTTTAGCCTCCAGTCCGCTAATCATCTTTGTTGCTCTTCTCTGTACACTTTCTAGAGCAGGGCTTTTCAACTTTTTCACCCATTGTACCACTTTTAGGATATGGCAACATCCAAGTACCACCAGTTGCCTAGCAAGGTGTTAAAAACTTGATGACCAAAAAAAAAAAGGAAAAAAGTGATGAAGTACAGGTAGTCCTTGACTTACAACAGTTGGCTTAGTGACTATTTGAAGTTACAATGGCACTGAAAAAAGTGCCCCCCAAGCCACAGCCGAGCAAGACACCTGCCTGCCCACCCAGCGGCGCTCTTCCTCCTGTCTGAGGTTTTCATTGTTTCATTGTTGTGAAGATTTCTGTTGAGGATTGGCAGCAGAGGTGGGGTGGGAGGTGCTTGTTTTTACCCCCCCCCCATCTGCTGGGTGGTTGCAGCAGATTTTTGTCATTTCACATTACCCTGGGACACTGTGACCATCATAAATATGAATCAGTTGCCAAGCATCTGAATGTAAATCACAAGACCCTGGAGATGTTGCAACATTCCAGCTGATCGGCGCTTCTTCTGGGCTCAGCAGAAGTGCCAGGATCAGCGCCAAGCTCCAGCTGGAGCCTGGCACTGATCCTGGCACTTCCACTGAGCCCGGACAGCTCTGCAGCTTCAGCCGTCTCTCACTCAGGCTTGTGTGGTGCTGCCATTCCCCTCCCCCGCTACCACTTTTCTAGGATGGTCGCGTACCACCTGCCAGGTGCCAATGTAACACAGGTGGTACTCGTACCACTGGTTGAAAAGCCTTGTTCTAGAGTCTCAACATCTTTTTTACATCGTGGTAACCAAAACTGAATGCATTATTCCAGGTGTAGCCTTACCAAGGCATTGTAAAGTGGTATTAACACTTAACGTGATCTTGATTCTATCCCTCTGTTAATGAAGCCTAGCACTGTGTTGGCTTTTTTGGCAGCTGCATCACACTGCTGGCTCATATTTAAGTTCAATATATTCAGTATAGACCAGGGGTCGGCAACCTGAAACGGTGAAAGAGCCACTTGGAACCGGTTCCCTCACAAAAGAAAAAAGTGGGAGCCGCAAAATGCGTCCGCGCATGCAGCATGCGCAGAACAGGCTTCAGTGAAGAGTGGAGCCTAAGGCGAGACATGCACTGGCCCTGCCCCCCCACCCGTCCAGCTCTCTGCAGCTCAATCCGAGGGTTGCCTCTGGCTTAGCATCTTCTGCGACTTCACATGTGCAACCACTTGCTCTTTCACACCCTGCCACCGCCCAGCAAATGGGGAAACCAAAGTGGGAATCTCCCTGGCATTCTGGCACTCACCTGCCTCCCCTCCCTCACCTGCAAACTCCTGCCACCCCCGCCTCTCCACCAGGCAACACCCGCCAGCTCCCAGACGCCTCGTGAGTTGCCCTCCAGACTTGGACAGCTCAGGAACGGCGCAAACCCGCTGCCCCTCCCTTGGTCCCCTTTTCGCTGCTATCCTCCCAGCCATCGCTTCGGCATGTGCCCAGCCCACCCAGCTCCCTTTTCCACAGCGATCCTTTTGTTCCCCGCCAAACGTCCAACTCCCACCCATGCTCAGCTCTTGAGGCACTGCTCACAGCAGAGCAGCCGCCTGGCACCTCTTGCCATGTGGTGCCTCCCATGGACAGCCCCCTCCACTTTCCTCCGGCCGGGCAGAGTGGTTTCCCAGGATCACCACCTTTTGGTAGCACACAAATGGCATTGCCCAGCAGTGGCTCCAAGGCCAACCGAACGCAGGGGGAGAAGGCTAGTAGTGGGGGGGAAGGAAAGGGTGGGTTGCCGCAAGGCAGGTGAGCTGAGCAATAAAGAGCCCACCTGGGGACAACGTAACTACAAATGGAGCATGTGGGTTCCAAACATACAACTGAGCGTAAGCGCACACCCTGGGAACCCTTTACTTTGCTTCTCGGGTGGAGGAAAAGGCTTTTTACTAAGCTTGGCTCCTTGCATGGCTTCGATTATGGTACTGTGCACACGTGTCCTGCTTTGGCGTGAACATTGCCGAACATATGTGAAATTTAATTCCCAAATAAAAACAACATCTCTGAAGTAATGAAAGTCCCTCTCTGGGAAGAATCGGAGTGTGAAGAGTTTTTCTTCACAGCTCGCACCTCCTTCTTCTGCTGCCGGCAGCATCGCCCACACCCGCTTGCCAAGTACTGCCTTCCCCGTCGCCGTTTGTGCAAGGACCCAGAGGCGTCCCCACCCCCGTATGGGGATCCACCTGCCTCCGCCACCCCGTTCTCTCAGATGCCTCGCCCGAACAAAGGGGGTGGTGGAGGCTTGCAGAGCTGCTGCCTTCGGCTGCTTTTCTTTCGGGCCATCCAGCCTCTGCCGCCCCGTTCTCTCAGCTGCCTGGCCCAAACAAAGGGGGTGGCAGAGGCTTGCAGAGCTGCTGCCTTCGACTGCTTTTCTTTCAGGCCATCCAGCCTGACATCCAATAAAGGAGGAAGAAGGAGAAGATAGTGAGAAAGGAGGAAAAACATCTTAGAACTTTAATGTATTTGAGAAACTCAAGTTGCCATTAAACAACTATTTGTGGTTTTGCATGATTGAATAAATAGAATAACAAAGTGCAACAAATCTTGTGACCCATCAGTGAAATAAGCAATTTCCATCTGCCACAAAGAATTCAAAGCAAGAGAAACATGTAGAATAATTATTACATTTAATTTAAGACAAACCATCCTACTTGTAAACAAGTGAATATTTTTAAGTCTGACAAAAAAATCAGCACTGGCGAAGTATTACAGAGCAGAGAAGGCAGCAATTAGGTGGATAATGACAGCATGCAAACGGGAGGGGGGAAATTACAGTATGCCATTTAATTTGGGGATCTAAGATGCACCTTCTAAACTTAAAATTTAAGTTCAAACAATATGGTGTTTAAAACACCAGGAGGTGGGAAGACAGTTCTTAAATCCTTTGTTATATATCCAACTGCATCACTTTACTCTTGCATAACATCTGCACAGCTATACAATTGCTCAATGTTGACTGATACTAATGCTGGCAACAATACAGAAATCACAGTTTTAAAGGTAAAATCTGCTTCAAATTAACCTCGATTCCTGATAACTATATTCTTGTAACTATACAGCAGCAGCTTGCACTGCTTACTTACAGTATTACTTTTTAACTTTCTAATGTACCTTATAGTCTTTGTATTTCCTGAGTCTTCCATTTGAATATTAATCAGAACTAACGCACATCCAATAGCGTCTTTTGATCACCCAAGGTGAACTAAGTGCTGCTTACCCAGCTCTTTGATCCTACAAATTAATTAATTCTAATAAAATTAATTGAATTACTGTGCCACCAATAGCTTCCAAAGTAGTCCATTAATGGTGGTAGAATTGTCCCTTTTGCTCTGGTTGGCACTGGATTATTTATTTCATTTCAATTATTTCATTGTTGTGAGTGACATCAATCTAAAAAGGAGAACAGGCTGACATTTTTCACAGGGCAGAGGTTTACAGTATCATGATTATATACTAAGTGATTGAATATGTATTATCAAGCTGATGTTGACTCTTAATGATGCATAGATTCTCATCAGGATAATCTCTCCCTAACTTGGTCTTTCAGGTCTGCCAATGGTGCACACATCCCACCCACGGTAAGTGAGTCAATCCACCTTTCTGTTAGTCTTCTTCTCTTTCCTTTTATCTTTCCCAGCATTACAGCCTTCTTCAGAGAAGAAGGTCTTCATCTAATAAAGTAAATTAATATCTACCTTGAGTGTGAACTTTGCACTGATTTCTTCAATGATCCGTGTGTTTATTTTCTTGGCTTTCCATGGTAATGAAACAGGTTTAAGAAATCTCTTTCTAGATTTTAGCATATTCCTCTACATTGGCCATAATGATAGCCTGGTGTTCTAAACTTAGCTTTCTAGAACATCAGACTGCTAGATTCTTGTCTTTCCTTACCCAGTCATTGATTTCAGGAAAAATTCCTCTCCTTTCTATGGACTAATGTTCGAAGAAATGTTATTTGGGGCAGATAGCTACAGATTTGACCTTGGAGAAACTATGCAGCAACAGTTACAAAAACAAAAACATATTTAAGTCCAGGAAACAAGAAAGCATAAAAAAGAAACTCAAACTGGTTCCCCCATAACTGTGTTAAGAAGGGAGAAGGAAAATACAGTCCAGTTCTCAAGAATTAGATTCTATAGACTATAACAATAAAGAGTTTCAGTCAAGAATTTGTTTTCTCGCCTGTACTACTTTGAAGAGCTGATATTTCCATTAATAGGCTTTTTACCTGAGTCCCCCTCTGCCGACTCCTTCTTGCTCTTGACATTTTCCTATTTGGTGCAATCAGTGGACTATTAAAAGGGGGGGAAAAGCCACAGCGTTATTATTCTTCCTCTATTTAAGCTAGAAGGTGACGTAGGAAGAACTCTTTAATTTTTTTCATCTAGTTTAAAAGAAGGAAAGAAAAGAAAGCTTGCCATTTCCTTGATTTAGCAGGCTTGATAAAATCCCAGCCTTTCTCCACTGCACTGACTACAGTAACCTAAAAAAGGGTTTCACTGGTCTACTAGTAAAGTGTGAAACAAAGAAAATCAAGCAAACAGATTCATCAATGAAGGTCCCTTTAGAAGGAAGCAGGCAGCCTACAACAAAATATCCATAAAAGACAATGACCAGTAACTGCAGGACAGCAAGTATTCTTACTATTGTGAATAATAGACAATTGTGTAATTATATAACTAACACTATTACGTATATAACTACTTGTGCTGGCACAAGTTGTAAAACACTATTTTTGGTGCTTAGCAAGACAAGGCAGGCAGAGATTGCTTTCTCAACAGACTGCAGGCTGATACAAGATGACATTGAATGTGGTTGACCTTAAAAAAAGAGTCCTGTGCTCAAGCTATGCCAACCTAGACCAGACATGTCAAACTCGCGACGTAACGTGACGTTGCACAACGTATCGGGTTTTGCCATTGCTGGCAATGGGGTGGGTGCGGCTTCCGGATGACACATCCGGCCCAAGGGCCAGCAGTTTGACACCCCTGACTAGACCTATGGATCAGCCCTAAGACTGTGGATCTCTGACCACTGGATAGGATGGCAGAGACTCCCAACCCAGTTTTCCCTTTTGCAATCAAAGTTAGAGCCTCAAGATAATGGAGACAATTCCAATATAGACTGTCCCCTCCTGACATCTTGATACAACTGTAACTAGTTTTGTCTGAATCCTAACCTGATACAATTCCAACTGGTGGCCCAGTGTTGGTTGAGGTTGGGATGGATTAAAAAGTGTAGATTTCATCAATCCAAAGCCACATGGCCCTAAACCACAGAAAGATTTAGATCAGTGAATGCTGCTTTTTTCTAAATCCTACCACATTCATCTGTCTTTGGGACTAGTGGAGTTCTTATATATTTGTACAAAAACAATCTTGAGCCATCTTAAACTTTGGTTTCTTGGGTTATGATTAAAATTTAATTACATGTCTTTGAAATTAAAAACTAAAGAAGAATGGCAGAATAATTTCATTGTATTATATGCAAGTGGAGTGTCCAATAATGATTTATTTGTTTGGCTGATGGCATATCATACATGGACTAGCAATATATATTAACATTTGATCTAGATTAGTAATTGAGCACTTCAATTGCCATTGAAGTGCAGCATCACAAAGAAGCTGTGTGAGGTGAGAATCCTATTCAGAATTTTAACTCTTAGGCAAATATGATTTAATAGGCATAGTAGAAAACGTGGAATGATTCCCAACATTGGAATATAATAATTGTAGGATACAATTTGTTTTAGTAGAGCAAAAGTAGTAGAAATAGATAATGTAGATGAAGAAATCTCAAAATACTCATGAATTCCTAAAGAAGGGAAATATTAAAAAGAAGCTGCAACTATTCCAGGGTTTTAAATAATAATAATAATGGAAGATCACAGAAGTCAATGTGAATGCACAAAAAACTTACTAAAATCTAAGAATATAAAGAACTGATAAGAGGTGGTTGAAAGAGAGAAATATTTCAAAGGAAGAGTACAACAATACTGCAAACCAGACTATGGAAACTTGGATCAGTTTTACATATTACTGGGTCAAATTGTAGATATCTTTCTACTGTCTGAAATGTTGGTCAATAGGTTTCAGTCTACTAGCTTTTTAGGGTGGTTTCTTAATGCTTTCATGTAAATGGTCCTAGAACATTTTATGTCAGCACATTATGTATGTCAGGCTCCATCATTTCATTGGTTGAAACCTTCTTAAAGTGTAAGAAAGTCCTTATTTTAACTGCAGTTTAAAAACAGCCCTAGTTTCTATGTTTTCCACCATTTTAAAGACATTTTGATTTATGCTTCTCATGCTTAGTGCAGAATTGCAGGTGGTTATCTATATAAATATTAATATAATTGGAATATAATTGTAATTCGTGTCCTAGAAAGCTCTACCTCTCAATATGTATGAATTTGTTTTCTGCCCCTCCCTCCAGACTTCTTTTATTTCTGAATTATCTATTTTTTTTCTACAGTGGCTGTACTGTCTTTTCATTAGTTTCACTATGAATCCCAGATATCATTTTTCCACAGCATATTTTTGAAAGACAAAGATGGCATTTGAGTTTATTGTCTTAACCAAGATCAAAACTGTTTAGGACCATGTACCTCCTTGGTGTCATGCAATTTTGCCAAGCTAATAGATAAATTTAATTATGTTTCTATACAACAGAACTGGCAAAGAAAGAAAGAAAAAGCTGTGGTGTAATGTTTTATAATGGCAAAATAGAATTGTTAGGTCTTTAATGCAATCAGCTGGCATTCTTCCTTTGAATGCCTTATGTTCTGAAGTACTCCTGCCTCTATAACTCCAAAGCCACAGGACTCCATGAAATGGGAGCATTGCAGACAAAAATGGCAAGCAAAACAATGTTGGGAAATTATTAAAGTTTATTTCATAGGAATATTTTCCAATCCAGTAAATAGAAACTATCCTGTTTTTAAAACAAATAAGCAGAATGGCTTGATGTCTGAAAATATTTGTTCCTGACCAGATATACAAAACGGTTTCATAGAACTAGGTTGCTTCCTTGAAACTCGTTACAGGGAGAGTTAGATAAGCAGTGCAAGAGAAGAATGTGTATGAGGTGCTACCATGTTACCACAGCAGGCTCAGTTCCATATTAGAAAAAGGTTTATGCCATTTTCTTTCCTATTGCAGGACCACTTGCACTATGTTGATGGTTCCTGCCCCTTCATTTGCTTTTCTCCTTTCACCAATCTGTACTGTTGCCTAAACAGAAAGAGCAAGATAAGAACTGGTTCTATGGTCATTGCCTTTTCATTGTCCTAAGTTGCAGGGGTTTGTAAGCCAGTGAGAAGACTCTCCCAGGATGCATTGTCCTGTGTGCAGTAATCCTGCAGCAATTCCAACTAGCCATTCTTCTTTGTTCATGAACAAATCTATTTGTACAACCTGATTTTTATTTCTTTGGGGGAAGGGAGTGCTTTTCCCCCCTTCTTTTTCTTAATTATCCTGGACTGGCCAGGTAGTACACTCATTCAGAATAGGCATATAAGAAGGAGTGGCAGCAAAAAGCAGTCACAATTAGCCTTGATGAGATTCAGAGTTCTACAAGAATGTCATTTCTTGATGTCAGCCAAGACAAAGGTTTTGACAAGTGTTGGTCTAAATCAGTGTTTCTCAACTTCACCAACTTTAAGATATGTAAATGCTCAGCATCTGACTGGGGAATTCTGGGAGTTTGACGTCCATATAACTTAAAGTGACTCAAACTGGTAAGCGTTGCTATAAACTAGAGAGAAATAATTTTGTTCTATTTTCGTTTTTGTTTTGAAAGCTGGTTTCTTAAAAGAAGACTGGTATCTAGATTGATAATCGTATTCCATAGGGAAGGAGAGACATATATAGTATATATATGGAATTCTATGGCACCAACCTTATTTGTAAAGCAACAACAATATATAAATTATTTTTCTAACACAATGCTCTAATTGTTTTCCTCTCTGGGTCCGTTAGCATTGCCACTACATGCTCTGTAAAGTCAATACCAATTCACATCCTCTTAAAACTTTCACACAATTTTGTGAAATAGTAATATTTTCAGTGATCCATTATTATCTTAAACCATTTTTAGTCAGGGTTTTGAGTTTAGGAAACGCGAAGCCCCTTGAATATGTAAACAGCACATTTATAATATTGTATAATAATATTTTTCTATTGCCCAATATTTCCCCTTTACTTTGCTTTCTTTGTTTTCTTTTCTTTTTCTTGTTCCCCATTTTACTCACTTAAGATAGTAGTGGATAATAAAATGACATCAAAAATAGACATTGGGGACTTTTTAATCAAAATTATGTTAACTTCTTTGTTTCGTTCCTCTTGAAACCTGCAAGGAACTTCATATTCTGAGTGTTTTAATTTTCATGTGCAAAAGAATAAGACTGTCAAAAATTAGTGATTTATTGAAATGAACATTTTCATGTTCTTGTTAATGTGCTGTATATGATAAATTTGTTCAGAAGCAGTATATGCCATAGAATAATGATTTTTGAAAAGGAATACTTTTATATCCTGCATCCCAAAAGCAGAGAGAAACAAGATGGACTTGATCTGATTTTGCATGGCAAGAACAGCCTGGTTCTTATAACATTCTAAGGTATTCTATTATTTCTTTGTTAATTTGACATATGTTTATCCTTTCTTTTCTTCAAGAGATCAATATAACTTATGTGCAGATCTTTCATCACTTTTTCTCCTATAGCAAGAAATCTATGAAGTAGGTTGAACTAAGTTAGAAAATGGCCAATTCAAAAACATTGCATGAATTTCCATGCTAAGACTGCATTTGAACTGAGCATTCCCACATTCTAATCCAACATCTAAACCACTATACTATACTGGCTCTAGATTACTGAATAATGTACTATTAATTTGGTCTATGCAACATGCAGATTATATATGTATAATTCAATTATTTTGTTTGCTACATGGTAATTCAAATGTGCCACTTTAATATTACTGGATAAGATCTAAGTTAAAACTAGATTTTAATTCAATTAGAAAATCTATATTTAAAATTCTGCCATCTGCTAAATTACAGATGAGCAGTTAATACATACAAATAACTAAACTAAATAAAAATGAAATAAATCTTCCAGTTCAATATAAAAAAAATCTAATATCTGGTCAGAGATACATCTGAATATTAGCTATAATATATGTTCCTCCTCTGGGATTCTGGGAATATCATTGTTACCCAGGAAACTATGTTAACTGAGAAAACAGACTGGTCAGTAAGGATTCAAAAGATATTATAGTTAAAGGTCAAGGATTCACAACATTAAAATCCATGTTATGAAAAGGCATAAAAATACTGTAGTACTAGAAACAAAGTCTTATAGTCTTTCTTCTTTACTTTTCACATTACCACTGTCAGGTATTTTGTCTCATCTCTCAGTGGTGACCTTTGTATTAATGAAAGATTTCATTCCAGTATTTCTTTTTTTACATTTCTCCTCTGATAATGCACTATTTCAATTTATATTTATAACTCTTTTATATATACTCAGCCATACATATTGTTATGTACTGGGCTCTTAAAGAATACCACGTGGGTTGCTGGAGCAGCTAACGGCTCTCCAGCAACCCAGACTACAAGTCTCCTGTGCTGCAATTGGCTGTCTCCAGGTGGCAATGGTTGATTCAAACCTATTGGCTGCCACCTAGGGGCTAGACTATATATTGTGGCTAGTTGCAGCCTTTTCCCCAGTACAGTTTCTGCACAAAATCAACTATGAGTTACCTTGTACTTAGCTTCGCATCTTCTTTCCTGCGCCAAAGAACCCGCTATTTAACACATATAATACTAAGTCAGAGGTCCCATCCTGAGGACTCATGTATTCAAATCTTTTTCAAAGCTGCTATTAAATTTATAATATTTATAATGACTGTAATTTTATTACATACAGTATCTGTAATTATCTCCCGCAAAACAAGTGGTGGATGGGTAAATCATTGCCAGGCCTATTTTATCCAGATTCCTCTTTTTTTTTTCTCCCTCTTCTCATTTTTCCTTAAAAGTTTAGTTAGACTTCAGAGAAACAGTAAAGCAGGATTTAAAAAGAAAACAATCAAACAATAAAAGACAATTTTACCCTCTTTACATCCTGCTTAGTTACCCATGTCTACATCTGGTTAAGATCAAAAGGTTCTTTTGATTTGGATGCAATCAGTAGAAGGCACTGACAATAATTTCTTAAAAGCCTGCTATTGCTTGAAAATAGTGCGAAGAGCACTGCAAGTACAAATACAAGAACTTAGTGAGGTAACTGGTTCCTGATTTGATGAAAAGACAATATAAGAACATTAACTCTTTCCTGGGAACATTCTATTTTTTCAGATTTAGCGATCATCACCATCATCAAAGGTTCTGAAATGTGACTCCAGTAATGTATTTCCTTATTTGCATCCAATCTAGATTTAGATTTAGGGCACTCTTTGTTACCAAATATGATGCAAGAAAGATCAAACAGCTAAATTAAGCAAAGGTGAATGTTGCCATTCTGCCATCAGTTCTGATATGTCTAAACAGTGGCATCAGCTGTTCTTTTGCATCCGTACTCCATTTTTGACAAAAAAAACTTTAGCTCATCCATCAGAATTTTCAAGGGGGGACTAGATATCTTCACATAGGGAGTGAGAGAAAAGAAAATCAATTAACGTTGAGCGTCAATGTGAAATCATTCCACTTTTTCTGAGATGGACAGAAAAGAATTATGAAGTCTTGGGTCCACTGTCTCTTCTAGTCAGACTGGACTGGATTAAGATGAAGCACTAAAATGAAATAAATTCATTTCATGGATAAAATTTCCAAGGTCAATATGGTAATTTAAAATATTGGAAATCACCTTGGCATGACTAATCAATCTATTACTTCCCAGCCATAATCCTATTGAGGCATTTTATTGCATCAGTGCCAGTAGTAAGAGAAAGGGGAAAGTCAAGAACAGAGATAGGACATCAGCAACTAAAAATGAGATTCTTGAAATTCTGTAATCTAAGTGTGATTGGCGGCCTTTAGTTGGGAGAAAACAGTAGAGCACTACAGTAAAAACAGGAAGGGCATAAACTTTAAAAAATGAACTAATTCAAGGCCAAGTGAAAGCCCTTTCTTCCCTTTTATGTCTCTCTACATTATGGTCACATCCCTCCCAGCAGAACTTGGCCAGGAGAGCAAAATTCACATAGAGTTTAACAGTTCAGATTTAATGACAAGAAATTAGACAGTAGGATATGGAATTTGGGAAACCAAATAAGCATTCTCAATTTATTCACATGGGAGTTAGCTGAATTCTTACAGAGAAATAAAACTTGAATATCCATCTATTCTATGTTAGAGATGTTTTAAATACTTCCTTTTTCCTGAGCCTCAGTGAATCATTTTATAATCTCCTTAATTCATTTACCATTCATTTACTTTTAGAAGTGTTTGTGTGTGTGTGTGTGTGTGTGTGTGTGTTTGTGTGTGTGTGTGTTTTCTCTCTATCTCTCTCTGTGTATCCTTCTCTCTACACACACATGCACACACATGCACACACGCACAAGCACAAACATCCATCATGGTCTCACTAGTTTGCAAGATTGGCAGGTAATTTCCTAGTGGAAGCTAGATTAGAGTTTATTCTCATCCTTTCCTGAATACAGCTTGCTGACTTTGCTGAGCTCCAGCAAATTTATATAAGCAATTCAGTAGACCAGAAGAGACGTTCAACATTCAAGATTACCTCATATAATTGGCAGAAGCAAATCTGGATTTATTTTAAAGTATATAATGCCCATATTTGCAATATGCCCATATATGCCCATATTTGCAATATGCACTGTTAGCATTCACTCTTTTCATTCATAAGTTTATGTTTAACATACTGTACCTTAAGTGACTTTCACATTTATATCCATAAAGGGCTAGCAACTCAAAACTCAACTAGCGGTATTTATAAAAATATGGCCATTTGTTGTTGGATTTATAGCTTGAAATCTTCCCCTTGTTGCATGCATTTAAACACATTTTTTTTCTCACATACACACATGATTGATTCAGTGCAAAATGCATTTTTTCATAGTTTGCCCATTTTCATTTATAATTTTTCAATAGGGGAGAAATATTTTTCTAAATCATTATGGACTGATAAGACAATGTTTGAACAAAGTAACTATAAGAGCTTGTACTTAGAATTTACAACTGAGGCTTTGAAAAGAGATACTGAGTGTGCTTATATATGAGCATATGGAAAGGAGTTCTCCTTTCTGAGGCAAACAGTCACATGGATTATGAGTAAAGCACACAATTACTAGCTAGGCCACACACCTAGCTTGTTGTTTTTGGTGGTGATGGTTAGTTGGTTTTGATTCTAATGGGCAGCCTTATGATTACTTTGGATCTGTTTTTCTCACTTCTGAAGGGGCAACTGAATTATCAGATTTACTTTCTGCTTGCCCTATCTGCTCTCCATTAAGATGTAGCCAGAAATGTTTCTCATGCTGGTTTAGCTGAGGGAAAGTGATGAGAAAATGATACGCTGGGACATTTCTGATGAAAATACACCCTTTGCAGATTCACCCTTTCCAGATGAAATGGGTAGCAAGATGTTTCTATGTTGGAAGAAGAATAATGGTCCAATCCAGAGATTACTAATCACTGGAATTTGAAGGAAATGAAAAACAATTACTTTCCCCACTAATCTATGCAATTTATTTAGAAAGTAAGGAAACCAAATCTACTTAAGTTTATTTCTATTCGATAGTGCTAGTATCTCCCTTGACAGATAGCTTAAATTTCAGCTACATAAATACTCATAGTTTAAGAAAGATAACAGATGACGTTCTTGAATCATGTTTTAAAACAAGTGGGAAGTTAATGTCTCTCAGATGTTATTTAAGTCTTCCTCACAGCCATATTAATGTGCATTTCGTCAGAATTTCTTCAGAACCAGTTCTGAGTCTTGACTTTTAATTTGGCAGAGCAAAGAAGCTACTGAATTACATAGGACGACGATTTAAGCCATCAAGCATTCAGGTTAGTTTGCCAGTATGTACTTTCAGATGGAAATTTTGCCTACATTTAAAATTTAAAATGTTACATTAACTGGATTCCCAATAAGCCCTGTAAAACAACACACAAGGAAAATTTCAGAGATGCCTAAAGTTTGTTCTCTCACATTCCTAGCCCAGACATTCTCAATGATAAAATAAATCACTTTAGATTCAGCCTTTTGTTCTTTCCTAGTCACTGGAATTCTGTAAGCTTCCAGATGCAATAGAAGGAGCTCTTTGTCACCCTTCGTGGCGTAGGGCCAAGCTATTTGTGGAAGTGCTTTTCTCCCATTGTTTTTGCTCACCCCTCTCTAGCAGAGAGGGCATGCTTTGGGTCCCTTCCAACAAACAATGTCATCTCGTTGGACCCAAGAGACATGCCTTCTCTGGGGCAGTGCCTGCCTTCTGGAACAGCATCCCTCTGGAGATGCAGATGGCCCAGACCAGCTTTTTGTAACACTTTGAAGTTCTGGCTGCTTCCCAAGGAATTTGGGCCAGGTTAAACAAGCTCTGTTGTGGATGGGATTTTAGGTCTGAAACATATTGTTTGCCTTGGGCATGATGTGTTTTTGTTTATAATTATTGTGTTTTTTTTCAATTTTTATCTGCCACTCAGAGCCACTTCTGTGACATGGGCAGCCATATAAATTAACTAAATAAATAAGGGTCCTCCTTTTAAGGAAAAAATAAAGGACAAATTAAAGGACAAATTCAAAGGGTATTTTTTTCTACATTTAACAACCAATTGCTTCAGTTTGCCTTTATAATACATTTCAAACTTTTAGCCATGAACTAAAATTTCAATGAGCCTTCCCTCAAATTTTATGAAGCTAGTATTAAAAACAGCATCTAGCAACAATGTATACTAAAATAGGATTTCAACCTGGCCATTATTTAGAAACTGGGGGCGGGGTGGGGGGAATCACTCCGTTTGCAAATCATTTATATTCACTATCACACATCTTCCCCCTTGGATCCCTGGAACAGAAAAGTAAAAAGGACCTGGGATTTGTTATAGTTTTAGGTTATCTAGTTATTTTTCAGAATTTTTCATCTATTTACATAAATGCAGTATATAACCAGTATCTCAGTTTTGATATCAAATAAGGAGATTCAGTGTATATCACTGTTAAATACCAAATCACTGTAAGGGGAAAAAACTATGTTAAGAAATGGAAACACTGGATAAATTGTGCAGTCGCATTATGTATTATTTCACAGAGGGACATAGAGTAGTGCTGCTGACTCATATGCTTTCAAGATTTTCCAGGTATCAAGAGGAAAGATATTGTTGGAAATTGTCAAAACAATGAAATGCTCTGAAATGATGTTCAAATAATAGAATCAACCCTACTATGCAGTCATTATTCACATAGACACTATAATTAGTAAGCTGCACAGACATTTTGGTACAGGATTGGTCATACCTCAAAGCATCATTATATATATTTAAATATAGAAGACATCAATATTTTCTGTGGAAACTGCCCAGACCTACATTCAACAACAGTTGAAAAGTCTGTTTGCTTGCTTCTCTTCAATTCTGTATCAACACCTCAGGCTCAGAAAACATATTTCAAAGATATGTATCTAGGAATTTAATATGATATCCATGCAGCAGACTGTCAAAAGTAATTGTTTGATATAGCCTTAAAACATGGCAGTGAATACAGTGCATTGAGGACTTTCTACATTTTAGAAGTCTTCAAGAATCCATAGGTCAACCAGGTCATCATATGAAAACTAATATCTCATATTTAGTCGTCTCTCTTATAAACCCCACTTGTTATATTGCAGTAATGGAGAACCTTTTGGGATGAAGGTGTCAAAAATTCAGAAAATGCCTAATGTGACTTTGCTGATGTGTCATCTTCCCCCACCAACAAAAAAGAAACAATTCTCTATTTCACAAATGACGGTAAATATAGGTGTCCCAGGATAATGTTGCAAGATCCAAACTGGGTTGGTCACCGGGACCAAAGGTTTAGTCTTCCAAGCTTTTGGACCTGTGCTGGAGCCCATCCTCAGGGAATTCCAAAAGTCCAAAACCTCTGGTCCCAATGACTGACACAGATTGGATCTTGCAATTCTCTATTTCCTCCCCCCCCCCCCCATTTTTAGGCCACACTGAAATAGCAGCACTTGGCGACAGGCCTGAGGCTGAATTTCAACTAGAGGCCTGGGCCTCAGCTTTAGCCCTGGTGCCACCACTGCCACTCAAAAAGCTTGCCTCACACAATTCCCCAAGGTACACAAGCCTTGCAGAATGCCATGATTGCCCCTATGACCCGGTGCTCTCCAGATCGGCTGCACACTGCTTACCTTCATATAACTATGATCAAATACAAACAATCAAAAGAAGATACCAGACTATACAGTATTTTTAAAAAATAAATAAATAAAATGATCTTTTAACCCTCTGGCAGAAGCCAGGAAGCCAGAGGGGCCAGTAAAGAAGAATTGACCAAAGAAAAAGAAACCTCGTGTTTCCTGTGAATAGACCTCATGTCCCCAGCACTTGAACCTTTACTCCTGATCTTAGGACATACTTGGTTGGTAATCAGAGTAGGTAGAATATACTATAAAATATACTGAACTCTGCAATTACCATTAGCCTGTAAATTGATAATGAACATCTTTAAGATATGAAAGGATTTTTCATTTAACAAGATTATTCCCAGATGATCTCTAGTCTGGAGATGCATGTTCAAAATGTGTAACTTGGTTGTTGCTAAAGAAATCTTCATCCATTTTTTGGTACAGCCGGGAATTAAAAGAGTTCATTCTATTAACCATAAGATACAAAGCAAGAGCTACAGAATTCATTCCAAGCAGTAAATAATTTTGTAGCACATCTTATTGCCCTGTAATTTTATAGCTTCTAAGTTTATTGGATATATAATTGGCAGATGTGTGTTCTCATTAAAGAGCTTTTAAGAGATGCTGCAGTAAAGGTACTTGGCAGACAATAAAGTGGAAACTAAAGATCTTTGTTTACTATCACATAACCAGCAACAGATGCATTGCCCTTTATAAGCTGTACTCAGCAAAGAAGATAATAAAGAACAGTTGGTGCCAAGATTAAGCAAGGGGAAGAGTAAGAATCCCTTCTAGAACAGGTATGGGAACATAGAGATTGCTGAACTACAGTTCCCTGTTTTGTTAGGCATTAGGCAAGAAATGTAATCTAGGTATATCTGGAGAGAGACAGATCCCCCAATCCCCCAACAGAGTGTAAAAAACTGGGAATGTTACTATTAATTTAAAATTTGTTGCACAAATCCACTGCACCAAATAAACTAAAGAATTAGCTGGCAAACTATATGTGTGGAGATCCATGTTTAATGTATGGCAGCAAAACAGTACCTGAATAGAAAGAAATTTCTGCTCCTGTAATGTGGGTAGTCTTCAAAGTAAAATCAGATTTATCTATTGGTCAACTAGTGACTACATTGATATTATTGTAGTACTCCCATGTGTTTATTTACTTAACTAAATGCATATCAGATGACTCAACAGATGGAACACTGATCTAGAAAAGCCATGTTATAGGATGACCTAGAGAGACAACAAATGGAAACATTTAGGTCATGCCATAACTATAGGCTTTAAAATAAATTATTTTTACATGCTATTTTGGCTGAAAATGTTCTCCTACTTGTTTGCCTGCCGGGCCCATCTGCATGGTTCAAATTCCTCCTCAGAAAGGGAAAAAAAGCACCACAGTGGTGTCAGTGAGGTTTGGAATTATTTCAACACAAAATATGTTCATCAAAATATGTGATGAATTCTAAAGGACATTTGGGAATTTTCCCAGTAACCTCACTGGCAGTTCTACCTAATTCCATTTTTGAGAGATAGAGTTGGAAGATGACCATAGATCAGGATGTGATTGTCCTTGATCAGTTTTGGTCAGCCAATCCAGAAGAGCTCTGAAAGATAAATGATCAGAAAAGATCTTTTGATGTCTGTTGGAGGAAGATCAAAAGTGAATTTGACCAAGCAAAGGTATGAACTCACCTTTGAGCCTATTCTTTGGCAGTATCATTTGGATGACAGGCAAGGAGAAGAGAGTTTTGTTCTGCTCTTAAGTGGACGGCACCAGAAGGAGAGAAAATAGTCTGCTAGACATGGGATGCCATGTCCTCTTATCCCTGCCTTTTAAGAGTTACTTCAAATTGCTATAAGCGGTGATCCTTTGGTCAGGCCAGGCTGGGCAAGAGCTGCTGTGGAAAACCTTGACCAGGATGAGGTAAACTGAGATATAAGGGGCCAAATCTTTAGGGGCCTGGATGTAGGCATATTGTTGGGGAGGGGGTTGGGGGAGTGGGAGTTAGAATTAAACAAGAGATTGAACAATGCCCTTCAAAATTATTTTATTATGAAATTGGCTTCAAAATAAATATTTATTTATAATTCCAAAGTTTTAGTTTGTTTTTCTTGTTCCTAGGGTTACTTACTTCTTACTTTCTACTTACTAATTTTAGATTGCTCTGTGCTACCCACTAGTTCAAATTTATTTACAGGTCTACAATTTAATCATTTATTACGGTTCTGTATATACCTGCCTGAGAAACCTATATGTGGGTCAAGAAGCAACAGTGAGAACTGGACATGGAACCACTGATTGGTTCAAAATTGGGAAAGGAGTCCGGCAAGGCTGTATACTGTTGCCCTGCCTGTTTAACATATTTGCTGAGCACATCATGAGAAAGGCAGGGCTAGATGAACAAAAGTTGGAATTAAGATTGCCAGGAGAAATATCAACAACCTAAGATATGCAGATGATACCACTCTAATGGCAGAAAGTGAAGCTGAACTAAAGAGCCTCTTGTTGCGGGTGAAAAAGGAGAGTGCAAAAGTTGGGTTGAAACTTAACATTAAGAAAACCAAGATCATGGCATCCGGCCCTCTCAATTCCTGGCAAATGGGGAAGAAATGGAGGTAGTGACAGATTTTATTTTCCTGGGCTCCAAGATCACTGCAGATGCTTGCTCCTGGGGAGGAAAGCCATGGCAAATCTAGATAGCACACTAAAAAGCAGAGACATCACCCTGCCAACAAAAGTGTGTATAGTCAAGGCTATGGACTTCCCAGTTGCAATGTATGGCTGTGAAAGTTGGACCATAAGAAAGGCTGAGTGCCAAAGAATTGAGGCCTTTGAACTATGGTGCTGGAGAAGACTCCTGCGAGTCCCTTGGACTGCAAGGCAATTAAACTGGTCAGTCCTAGAGGAGATCAACCCTGACTGCTCTTTAGAAGGCCAGATCCTGAAGTTTAAACTCAAATACTTTGGCCACCTAATGAGAAGGAAGGACTCACTGGAGAAGAGCTTAATGCTGGGAAAGGTTGAGGGCAAGAGAAGAAGGGGACGACAGAGAATGAGGTGGCTGGATGGAGT
Source organism: Vipera berus (assembly GCF_964194415.1). NCBI lineage: Eukaryota > Metazoa > Chordata > Lepidosauria > Squamata > Viperidae > Vipera > Vipera berus. Next base: position 50,049,243 of record NC_138202.1, read on the forward strand.
CACTGAAGCAGTAGGCATGAGCCTAAATGGACTCCAGAAGATGGTAGAGGACAGGAAGGCCTGGAGGAACATTGTCCATGGAGTTGCGATGGGTCGGACACGACTTTGCAACTAACAACAACAATATACCTGCCTATACATTTACATTTCCCTGCTCTGAGGAGAGAGAACTATCATTTTCTTTGTCATGCAATGTTCCTCTTACAAACTTGGGTTAGTCCAGGACATGGGTGTTAAAGTAGTATGTGGGAATGACCTTGGGAAACAGGGCAAAGAGATGCAGCCAAAGGAACAGTCAAATAAAAAGCAGCTGAGCCCACAGCAGAAATACGGGCAGGACAAACAGCTCAGAAAACTCCCTAATTTTGTGTGCTGTAAAAAGGACAGAGGAGAAAAGTACTTTCAGACTTGCAAGATTGATGTCAGTGTTGCAAGGTAAATCAGACAGGAAACATAGCCAGATGAGTTAATTCTATTTTATTGTCAGAAGCTTTTATTTTATTAACAGAATCTTAATAACCCAACCTAAGAACCCAAAAACTATAATATGCAAATAATTTCACCAAACTATGCACAAGTTTTAATGCCTTTTTCATCCCTTCTGTCTTTATTAAAACCACTTTCACTCACTCATTATTCTGTATTGTATTTCATCCTTTTTATCTTCCAGACACAATTTTCCATGCTAAAATATCATTTTACCTTTTCATTAATCCTCCTTCAGCTTTTTCTCAATGGATACAGGCTGATGGCAGACTTTAGTAGCCCTTTAGCATGATATTGCTAATGATCCCACATTAGATCAGAATTTGAGTATTTCCTCTTAACATTCAGACACAAGTGCTCTCCTAGACTGCCATTATACACTGTAGCTGTTAGTGAATCATATCCCCATCCTTCATGTAGCACTAAATTGAACAAAAGTTGAGCCAACTCAACAATAAGCTTCACTCTGTGCCAGTTGGTTGCCGTATTATTGTGGACCACTCAAATGTCAAGATGGGCACTGCATATCGGTAAATACGATATAGTGTATGATGCAAAGGAACCTAGTGTTAACTTGACTGTTACCTAGAAACACTGTCACCTAACTGGAAAACTAGTTGGGCTGGTTTGAAACAGCAGTGGCAATAGAAATTGCAACAGTGCCACAAATAAAATGATTTAGTTGTAGTAAGTTCAATTTCAGATCAGCAAGATTAGCTATGGGCCATTTTGAGTGTTTGGCAGATAACCTATAATGCTGGCCCTGAATTAACATGACCATTTGAAGCAAAACAGATGTAGATGGTATATCAACTAATTCCATACATTCAGCAAAGAAAATGGCTTTGCATATTATACACTTAAAGAGGGAACTGAGAGGTACTACAAAACAACAGCCCAGGCCTGGAAAAAGATATGGTTGCTCTCTTGTTTCAAAAAGAGATGCTTTAATTGTGTCCCCATTTATTACAAAGCTCCCATTTTGAAAGATTTGCATAGATATGAAAAACAGACATTATTTCATATTTTGATGATGCAGTGTGGTTTAGATCTCAAAATATATTTGTGCATTTGTTTTTATTTTATTTATTGTTTTTACTTTAATGTAAGAATTGTGCTGAAACAAATGTTGGAGCATAATTACATTTCAATCTGCCCTTTAATTCACAAGTTGCTGCTTAGGTCAATTCATTGGAAGCAACCAAGGCTGAAATCCTCAAGATACTGAATGCCAAAAAATGGCCAGATTCAGAGAAGAAGCATTTTGATTAAAAACTCTTTTCCTGATGACCTAGTGATCAGAGAGTAGTGATAGGGACAGCCAAAGGCCAGATGTGGTCCAGGGGCTATAAAATGCCTAGGTGTAGCATAAAGTATCAAGAAATTAAAACGCCACACAAACAACATTCAACTCTGGATAAAATCTCTTTCTGAATTCTGAACTTACCCCGTTCACATGTTCTCCCCCAGTAGCCAGTGCCTGTGCAGTCACAGATGAAGCGGTTCCAGCCATCTTTGCAGACAGCATTGTTTTTACAGGGATAACTATCACACTGTTTGGTGTTGACCCTAATGCAGGAAGATTTGACACCAGCTGCATTCTGCTGCTCTGCCAGCTGCCTGATGTTCTTGCTCCGCCCATCAATGAAGAGGTCTCGGATACAGCCCACATAACCATAGTTCAACATAGCTGTCCATAGCTCAGTAGGAAGGACAAGGCCAGCCCGATTTTCAGGCAGTCCTCCCAGATACATGTCTCCTTCCAGATCCAAGATCTCACTCTCTCCACTTGCAGTGAAAGGTGTCCGTCGGCTGTTCACTGAAATGGTACCTGGAAGGAAAGAAATTAGAAAGGAAGGTCAAGGAAGAGTCCAAGAGATAAAGTAAATCACTTTCCTGTGTAGTCTGAATTCTGATGAAGGGTGAAAAATTTAGTATAGAAGATCAAGGACTTCTCTTTAAACAGAGGACAGAGAACATTTGTCCTGAAACATGCTACTGTCTCCTAGCAGAACTGTCAGACTGTATAGTAACTATCTTGATAAACTAGAAAATCTATGAAGCATAACAAATCTATTGCTCTATGATGATGTCAGTAGTTCCAAAGGCTATTTTTATACATGGTTTCGAAAGCTATTACAGGTAGTCCTCATTTAGCAACAGCCTAATTTAGCAATTATTCACAGGGACACTGGTGATGAAAAAGTAACTTTGTGATCAGTTCTCACACTTTTGACTTGGCAGGTCTGTAAAGCAAAAGAAAGCTGAAGTAAGATCAATATTCAGTCACTGTTTCACTTAGTGACCACTTTGCTTAGCAGCCAAGTTGCCAGACCCAATTGCAGTCGCTAAACAAGGACTATCTGTACTGCAATAATCTGGTTGTCATGGTTCTGATAGATGACACCAATTAAAAAAACTTCAAGGCAAAAATTTCTTCCTTAAAGAACATTTTATTCAGGAAACAGAGTATTGGCACTTACATAGTTGAACCCAAGACTGAAGTTCCCTCCCCCAGATACAAAGTAACAAGTTGTAATTCCCACCCAGAAAGGCTGCCATAAATCACATTCACCAATTATTCTAAAACTCGGGCTCTCCTTCCAACTTCTCAACCCGCCAAAATTTTATCTAACATTGACCCTGAGTTCACACACAGCTGCAATTGTTATGGCTAACTGAAACCGCTCGAGCAATCCCCTCATCCCCCTTTTCATCTAAATATCTCAAACAGCAGTAAAAGCAAAAGGTAAAATGGTTGCAGTTTCTTAATTGTCACAACGTTGACACTGGCAGTTTGATGCAAAATTATTGGTGAAGAATATGGTAGCACAGGATAAGCCAATTTTACTGTAAGCCTAACACTGCATTGTTACTGCATCATCTTTCAGGGCACATGTTCCACTGATTTGACTGAATTCCAGAGTACCAATGAACATTTGGCCCACAAATTTAAGCCACTGGAATATGTCTATGTATGATAAAAGTGCATCCTGCAAAGTCTTTAAAATAAAATACCAAAAGGGAGGGATTTCAGCTTAGTGGCAGAACACATTTTTCCCCCAGAAGGTCTTTACTGGACTTCTAAAAGTTACAGGTAATATAACTGAATTTTTGCCAGTTAGGGCTCCACCTCTGCTTACCACATCAGCATTCTGTGAAGCAGAGATTGTCACTTTCATTTCTCTCACTCTCTCTCTTTCTCTCTCCCCATCCATCCATCCAACCATCCTTCTTTACTTTCTTCTGTCTAGGTACAGCTTAGAAATGTTTAGAAATCTTTCCAGTAGTGGAAAGAGGAAAGCTCAAGTCAGGAGAGCTTTCTTTCTTTACAATAAGAAAAAAGTCTAGTTCAGAGCTCCTGAAAAAAACTAATTGCTGCTGCTGTAAATCAGCTTCAGAGTGATTTTTGAACCACAGCTTAGCCAGAAATAAAGTAAGTGTGGAATCACATGGATACAAAGACAAGCCAAAAATTATGCAAATACGGTGTGTGATGGAAAGTGTCTAAGAATACAAGTTGAATTCTACTCTGGACACCTTTACTTTCATTTGTAACATTTGGGATGCTGTTACAGTATTCCAGCTCAAAACCATCACCTTAGTTAAACCTGCAATATACAATTACAGACAACTGCTACTGTCAAGCAATTCATCTAATTCTATTGTTTAAAAAGACTTTCCAGTGGCGTAGCGTGGGGGGTGCAGGGGGGGCCGGCCGCACCGGGCGCAACATCTGGGGGGGCGCGCTCGACGGCGCCCCAGCCGGGAAGGGCCTGACGCCCCACGGCGCGCCACACACACACACACACACACACAAACACACAACCACACAGCGTGACTCCTCCTTCGGGCCGCTCCGCCTTCGCTCCGGCGCTGGACGGAAGCCTTCTCTCCCTCCTCCCCCCCCCGCAAAGGAGAAGGCGGCTCCTGAGCGTGCACAGAGCACGGCCCTCCTGCAAGCCCGGGGCTCCGCTGCGGAGGCTCTCCCAAGGCGCTCCCGGGGTTGCCAAAGGCGGGGGGGGGGCGCGGCGGGGCTTGAAAGAGGGTGGATTTCCCGCGGGGGGAGGATCGCTGCAGCGTCTCTCCGGGGGTCCCTGCTCTGGAACGAAAGCTGCGTCGGCAGGTTGCCGATCCAACCGTGCATGCAGACTTTAGGGGCGAGAGGACATGGTCGGGTGCGTGTGCGTGTGTGTGTGTGTGTTTGTGGGCGCGCCCGTGCTGTCTCTGTTCTGCAAAAGGCGCTTTTTTAAAAAAATAAAAATAAAAATAAATCCTGTCCTGCTGGAATGCAGAAAAGCAGCCCTCGCCCCCCCCCCATTAAAAGCTTGAACTCTTCTTCTGCCTTCAATCTCAGTTTCTGTTTGGGGTGAGGTGCCAAAGAGAAGGAGGCGGCTTGGCTTGGATAAGCAGCGTCTGGGCAGAAAATAGGTCGGGCGCCGCAGCAAGTATGAATTCCTGGGGTTCAGTCTAAGCAGGCAAAGCTGCAGGGTGGGTTGGTTGGCTTTTCCGGCTTTGGAATAACCTTGGGAAGCTGAGGCATTGTAAGTTGGAAGTCATTGTTTGTCGCCTAACATGTTGGGTCAACCCCATGCCACATGCTAAGCCATAAACCGTGGTTGGTATCCAGGGTTTAGGACAAGATGGAGAAAACTAGCCAATTGTGGGATCATAAATCTTGATGAAGCCCATCATCGCTCCATGTGATGTATGCACTCAATCTACAAACGTAGTCCAAGCCTATTCACATCTGTTGTAAGGTCATTCTCTCGTGGGGTTTATCCTGACGTCCACTAAGAGTGGAACAAACATGCCCCATTAACCATTTTCAACGCCATGTCCTCTCTTTGTCTCATCCTAAATCACAGCTGAGGCACCTTAAAGTTGCCTTGTTTCAGTTTTAAACTAGCATTTTCCCTCTTCTCCAGAGACCCTTTTTTGCCTTGAACCTAACTCAGGGGTAGGCAACCTTGGCTCTTTTATGACTCATGGACTTCAACTCCCAGAATTCCTGAGCTAGTGGAAGAGACTCGAGTGCTAAAATCCACAGGTTAGGGGGCGCAAATTACTTGCCTTGCCCCGGGTGCTGACAACCCACGCTACGCCACTGAGACTTTCTATTAGAGAAATGAATGTGTTTACACTTTTCAAGGATTTGGTGCATACCTGATCTACCATCTCTCTGTATATCAACATGATACCATTCTCCATCATTAGCTTTCCTCTGAGTTGCCTTTACTTTGACAGTTCCAGAGCCCATATCAAGAAGAAGATAGAGATTTCCATCCAGGAGTTCTACTGCAAAGAAATCCACTTTGGTGTTCTTCTGGCTTCTGGAATCCTTCCTTTCCTGGGGTTTACCATGAGTGAAAAGAATAAGGCCATTGGGCTCTGTAGTGCGGAAGTCAAAAGAGATAGACCCCATTCGCTTGGTGTTCCACTTAGGAAGACTAATGTAGGCCTCGGGATTTTCAAAATTGATTGGATCCAACGTGGCCACATTCTCACATGTAAATTTCACTTCCCCGTAGATTTTCATTTTTGTGTCACCAATCCTTGCCAAACGAGATAACTCCAGACGAATATCATTATTCTTATAAACAACCTACATGGGAGAAGGAAAAGAATTACATATCAATCAGAAAACAATGCATACTTTAGAAAGATACTGTACACCTAAAGGTTATCTAATATTGGAGTATGACTGAATGGGACTTTCGGTTAGAATTTAATATTCCTAGAAATGCAATAAGCCAGGGTTAATTCTAAGTTCTTGAATGGCATATTGGAAATACCCCAGTAAGGATTCACAGATCAGCTTCTACTTTTAACCATTCTTTTTCCTTCTTCAGAGTTCAGTCCATGACATCACATAGAACTGAGGCCCAAAGAAGTTTATCTTTCTCCTTGTTTTATCAGTATATGCTTGCTAGAACAAAGACTCAGGAGTATAAATGAAGAAGCTCTGAGTTGAAAATTCTCAAAGTTGACAGAGGTACCCCCTGCTAAAGCAGAGACCTTGGCAGGTGCCTTTCACTACAATCCTCAACTTTGGCTTTAAGTCCTACCATGACTCCATCAAAAGACTCCGGCTAATACAGCAGAAATACTCTGTACTTAGTATTATGCACAGATAAATAGTGTGTTCTATGTATTATTATTCTGTACCACTATCAGTTTTGAATCGTGCAATGAAAAGGGCGACAAGAGTTATCATAAACTCTTCAATTTTATTTAATATTGTTGCATGTGATCATATAGTTTGGCAAACAGTGTCACCTGTTTTGATTAAGTTCAGATTAACAACAAGCTGGCAGTAACCAGGGATACAAAATAACGATCAATTTTTTTGCCAAATAATGTACCAGTTTGTACGAATGACATTTCAAAATTCCAAGTGTGCGTTCTGAAAATAGACAAAATTAAGTAAATTTATTACTGCTAGTTGAGGGGAAGATGACGGAATGCCCATCACAAGTTCACAGACTTTCCTGATACTAAAAACCATTTCCAGATAATAAAATTTGAATTCTGAAGGGACTGAGAATATTGGATTGAGTACATTTATATGCCTAGTAGTCACAGAAGTGGTTCAATAATTAACATGTGAATGCATCTTAAATAACTTGGAAGAATATACTAGGCACAACACTGAATTCAGGGATCTGGATTCAAACTGATACTCAGACCTGAAGATTGTTGGATGATATTATCCAAATAATAAATTTCCAGTTTAATTCATCTCCTATGGATGAGTTGAAGATAAAATGGAAAAGCTTCATGGATACCTCAAGATGCCTTTTGCTGTTTGGAGCATAACAATAGGCATGTGTGATCAATTTTTAAAAAAGTCAAAATACCTGCAATTCTCTGCTCTGAGTACTATAGAGAATGTTTGTTTATTTGATGGTCATATAAAAAAAAGAAAAACACTACTTCCCTCCTGTGAATACCTAAACCCTGAAACGTAATTGTGCAAAATATTTGCTATCCACATTGGGCAAGATACAGTATTTCAATTATTTATTTTTTGCACAACTATAAATCTGTTAATATAGACTATGCTATGGAACCAAGGAGTACGAAGAGGATAAGCAGCCCTGCAAAGGCATTTTTAAACCTTTTATTTTATAGCGTAATGATCATGATGTTTAACTAAACCCTTCCCTGAAGCTCCTATATATAAAAATTGTGTGTGATAGCTTGACCTTAAAAAATACAATGGTATCTGCACTATTTGCACTTTTGTTTTCTTAAAGCTGAAATTATACATGAACTGTCCTTTGACTCAGACTAATTATTACAATTCAAAAATTATCTATGTAACAAGCTCTGCTTGTGTGCCCCAGTAGGATGTAGCCAACACCGAGGAGACTTCATTCTTCTCAGGGAAATACCAATGTTTTCAGAACATGTTGAAAAAGAATATTGCAGAAAACAGAAGCACGTTGTGTGTTCAACAACAGAAATATCCTGGAGAGAAAAATCTTACAGGCATGCCACCAGCCCTTCCCTCAGACTAATGTAAACCAAGTATACAGAGTTTGTATCATCTACATTTTCCAGCTGCCATAGCTTGAGCTCAGCCCACTTGGAGTTTGCTGAGGACACGGCCTCACAATTAAGCCTCCATCTTGTTGCTGGCCCACTGATAAAGCATAATGCAGAAGAACAGGTGCATAGTGCAGTCAGAAAACATTCTTGTATGCGGGCAACGTGCCTGTGTGTATGGGGAGAAAGAGAGAGAAACATTTGCAATTGAGAGGCAATCAAAAATACTCGCGCCTCTATGAGGTGTAACATTCCCCTGGCTGAATTCTTCAAGTCTTGACTCCTTTTCAGTACAGAGGCAGTGTGAATCCTGGTATATAGATAGTCTTCGACTTTTGACCACAATTGAAACCAAAATTTCTGTTTCTAAGCAAGACAGTTTGTTAAGTGAGTTTTTCCCCATTTTACAACCTAGTAAAGGTTGTTGTTGTTAAGTGAATCACTACAGTTAAGTTAGTAACATGGTTGTTATGTGAATCCAGCTTCCCCATTGACTTTGCTTGTCAGAAGGTTGCAAAAGGGGATCACATGACCTCAGGACACTGCAATCGTCAAAAATATGAGACAGTTGGCAAATGTCTGAATTTTGATCACATGGCCATGGGGATACTATGGCAGTTGTAAGTGTGAAAAACAGTCATAAGTTATTTTTCCAGTGCCATTGTGACTTCAATCTGTCACTAAACAAACTGTTGTAAGTCAAGGACTACTTGTATTTATGCAGGAGCAAGTCTCATATTTTCAATAGAAGCAATTCTTGTAAGCTTGTAAGCCGCCCTGAGTCTTCGGAGAAAGGCGGGATATAAATGGAATTAAAATAAATAAATAAATAAATTCCAAAAGCAGATGTGCATAGGAATAATTTAGGAATGTGGCATTGGTGGAAAGGTAGGCCTGACTGAAACAACATTTCAGCTAAACATCCAAACCTCACCCTACCACATATTCAGGGAAGCAGATGGTGGGTGTTTTTTCCAGTCATAGGCAATGCTGGGTAGGAGAGGAAAGAACAGGGGATGTAGCAATCAATGGGCCTTAGAATATCTTGAACTAAACTGTATGTGAGTAGCAACATTGATTGGCTCAGTTCCTGGGGTGTGGGAAAGCTAAGCTGCAGGGCAAGAGCTTTCTAAAACAGCCTCCATCCTTTCTGCCTCAGGGATATGAGGAAAGCACGTTGTCACAATCATGATGAAAGCACTTTATTCCCCAAGCAAACTGAAAGCACTTTATTCCCCAAGGCAACAGCCGCAGCAAGAGACAAAGCCAGCGTTGGCCGCTACCTGCAGCCAACGCTGCTATATACACACCCGAAACACCCACCCATACTCCACCCAAACACGCCCACGCCCTCCCATTCCCTATATCTTTCCCACCCCTCCCCTACAAGCCCCTTCGCCCGGCGCCTAACCAGGTAAGCCTCCTCCCGTGCTCTGCCGCCACCATGCTCCACCCCCTCACCCCCTCCCTGCCGCGCCCATCTCTGGACCCCCCTGTGGTCGTCTACGTTCCGGGGCCCCAGCCACCCAAGCATTGCGACGGGGAGGGACCCGTCCCCCAACAGGCTCGCCGGCTCCCGAGAAACACAGTCCCGTGCACGACCGTCCAGTGCCCCGGGCTGCTCCGCTGAACGTGGTCCCGGCAGCCGAAACCGGGGAAGGGCCGGCGTTGTGCTGCGGGCTCCCGAAGCGGCGGTCCCACTACCAGCTGGTCTGGAGCTTCCGTTGGGCGTGCCACCGGCTGGGGAGCCCCGTGCAGGCGTGGCGTCGGCCGGAGGAGACAGCCGCAGCAGCGCGGTCTCCGAAGCCTCCTGAAGCACGGCCGAAACTCCCGAAGCCTCCCAGGCCGCCGTGACGCAGGGTGGGTCCGGGCCTCTGCCGGTCGCGCCGTGGGCCGGGGAGACCTGCGCAGACGCGCCGCCGGGCGAAGACGGCAGCCGCGGCGCGGATGGGGAAAGCAGAAGCGGCAGCGCGGCCCCCGGAGCCTTCCGGGCCGCTGAGGAGCTAGGCAAGTCCGGCGTGGCCTCCGGAGCCTCTCGGGCCGCTGTAGAGCTGGGCGGGTCCGGCGGGTGCCAGGCAGGGGGTGCCGTAGAGGTGGAGGGGCCCCCCCTCAAGTGTCGGGCTCCCGAGGCCCGACACATGAGGACGAATCTTGTAAGTACCTTGCAGAACATAAAATTGTATAGGAGCATTCTATATAACCATCCCATCTTTTCTAATGGCGGCAACTTATGGATTTTATTTACAGTCAAAGACAGGCCTAGTTAGTGCTTGGAAGGAAAGCCATTGGAAGGGCTATCGGCTAGATTGGAAATTTGGAAAAAAAAGTCCCAGAAAATGACAGCGGCAAACCACTGATATGAAAAGCACACTGATGCATCCCTGTAGTTGCCAGGATTAAATTGACTGGCTATTCCTCAGTCTTTTATAGGACATGATGTGCCAGTCTATAGTTTCTTCCCCAATTGTATTAAAGACAAGGTGGTTGCATTAGGAATAAACACAAGGTCTGCTTTGCAGACTTTATCTTTATTCCTAGTGCAGCCACCTTCATTCCTAATGCAACTTCCTTATCTTTTGTAAAATTGGACAGGAACTGTAGGCTGGCACAACACATCCTGTAAGAGTCTGAGCAATAGCCAGTCAATCTAAGATGGATAGCTCAATTCAGTAAGTGTTGAAGAGCTTTATGCTGAAATCATGAAACCTAAACCTTTGAAATGTGGAGAGGTTCACAATTTCAGCTGATATTTTTGAATAACAGGCAAAGAAAATCCTATTTTATTTAATGAGGTTTCCTCTCATAGAAACCCACTGAGCTGAATGGAATAGTTATTGAAGTCTCACAAATGACTTTGGAAAGTGGGCTACATAGCATAATGCTTCCTTCCAAACTCCTTACTAGTCTAAACAATTTGATCAATAACAAAATTCGCTTTGGCTTTTTTTAAAAAAATCCATCTAATCACCATATCAACAGCAGTAGCAACAGTGCTTTTTTTGTAAAAGAAAAAGGTGCCGGAACTCACACATGTCATACAACCCGCCTTGCCTACCCTACAAGGTTCCATCCAAAAAAGGTGCCGGAACTCCGTTCTGAGCGTTCTATGAGAAAAAAAATCCCTGAGTAGCAACAACCACATTTTAGCCTCAGACCAGCAATCACTCTATCTGTAATCAATTCAGAAAGTGGAACATATCATATCTGGCTGTAGCCATTGGATATGTCACTTCACAGTTAGTAAAATTAAGAAGGAAACCTCATTCCCTTGTGTGCGCTGACTGCTGGCCATGTTTCCTTGGGTCATGTTCAAATGCAGCTTTACAGCATTCCACTAGATGTCCCCATTGTCTTGTAATGTGCCCTCCAAGAGCAGCTCACCACCAAAGGTATATTGTATGATGGGTAAAATCTGAAGGCATATGCCTGTGCACGTGTATTCATTTCTGTTTACACCCTTAAAGGTTAAGAGTCCCTTGGAGAGATTCTGCTTCCACTGCCCAGTAGTGTCTATTCAGTTACTCTTTCTCTTAAGTTCAATCTAACACCTCTGTCCAGAAGGAAAACGCAAGCCCAGGGAAGTCTCCCTTTCTTTGTTTTTCCATGTTGTTATACGGGGACATGAGGAGCTACAGTCCCAATATCAGTTTTTCTTTCCAATTAACAATTCAGTTTTCGGGATACCAGTTTTTATCATACTGACCATCCACTACTTTGTGGTGCCTGCCTTAATGAAAATGCTTCCGCATGCTCATGCACTTATTTCTTACCGCTCTGACTCTAACCTAAACTGATGGGCAATTAGAGCAGAAGATCAATTATCTGTACCTTGCTTATCTAAATGTCTTGGTTGATTTACTGTGTACACTGGTTGCATATATGCAAGTCACTGCATTCCTTTGCAAATATCACTCCCATTTATCCAAATGTCTAAATTAATTGAAGATTTTTAATGTTCTCCGATGCTCCTGTTAAGACAAATCAAGTTTTACTGAGCATCAGGAGATCTATTCTCAATAATCAAATTACCTAACATGGGTTGATGGGAAATCTCTTTCATATAGAAACAGAAGAAAAATTGATTATCTTCTAACGTAAATATTCAGGTAAAAAATAGTTTAGCTTTGTATAGCATTAGGTTTAATTAGTTCTATGATTTGTAGTAACATCAGCTTCTGGCTACAGGAAATGACATGAAAAAATGTGCAAAATACAAAATTATATACCCATACCAATAATTCTGTGGTTTAAAATCTGCATCAATGAAGCTTGTAGTGCTCACTTACAACAGTGATTTGGATTGTAAATTAAAATGGAGTAGAACCTCCAGGTATAGGAGCAGTGTATCCCTGTTTAGCTGAAATGTTTCAAAGACAATATTGTAAATATTCAAGCTGTTGGGATATACTTTAGCAGCATCAGTATCTCCTTTCCCCTTTATATAAGTTATAATGGTGAGACAGTTCTTCCCTTCCCTTCCCTTCCCTTCCCTTCCCTTCCCTTCCCTTCCCTTCCCTTCCCTTCCCTTCCCTTCCCTTCCCGGTGCTTTAAGAATAGCAAGATCTGAGGGATATGGAGGTACATTGAAGTGTCCCAGATCTAAGGAAGGAAAGTCATAACACTACCATTTGTCTGGAAAGATATAAATTCTTCTGCCAAGCTGGGTTGGACTAGAAGACCTCCAAGGTCCCTTCCAGCCTTGTTATACTATGTTCACCACAGATAAAGCAGAGCTAAATGGGAAAGTGGGAAAGGTGCTCCTGGTCCTACCATAAAACCAGCAGCTAGGTTTAGGATGATTTGAGAGGACTAGAAATCTATGGTAGATAAGTGAATGTATTTGACACTGGCAAACTTTCAATTATGTCATCAGGAACATAATAGGTTTTGAATGTGCTTATAAATAACTATGATGTGTTGTATTCTGTCAGGAAAATAATTTATTAAATTCAGTTATGGATGCAACTTCTGGAAAATGTAATCCAATAGAACTGGAAGGCACCACATTGAGGAAGAGTCAAATGATTTTTGAAACAATCAAATTGATGTTGTAAGATGGGTTTCTTTTTAATGTTGAACACTAAATATCTATTTCCCAAATTGCTGAATAGATGCTAGTGAACTGGACACTCTGGCTTAAAGAACTGTCCAGATTCATTTGTGTAGAATGGGCTCAACTTCCTTACTCATGTATTTTCTCCCTCAATTCACAGGCATTTAAAAGGGGCTAATTTCTACCACATTTTTTTGTTTAGAGGGGGGACAATGTTGCATTTGAAATAAGCGACAGCTGCCTAATTATTTTCCTGCAAAACCCTTTGGGGCAATATGATAAGCTACTGTTGCTCCAAAAACTTGCATTTCTGAGCAAATAATAGTCTTTGAAAAATTGCTATTGAAGCTTTCTTTACAAAACACAGGTAGAAATTTTTGTGAAAGAGTTCAGAAAAACAGAACTCAAAAGTGGTTTATTTCCATTTTTCCACTATCTAAAAAAATTCACTCAATCACTTTTCATGATTAAAGCATTCAAACTAAGGACATACACTCAGCCCAAATCTTTATGGGCTAACTTCTAGGACTGTGCTTGCTTTAAAAATAATTCAGAAAAATTGCTTCAAAACTCAATCAAAGGCTTCAGGGGTGCAAGTCTGAAAAAAGATACAAGGAACCTGCTCAATAAAATTAGTCTGACTCTTAAAACAGCTGTACCTTTTGTTTCCAGAATCAGGCTGCAGCTTGAAAAAGTCAAACTGCTTTAATTAATTGTAGGCAGGAGCTGCACTTGAATAAGGTTTCAAGCACTTCTTCGAAAACATTTTTAAATGTGTACAGCCCTCCTAATTTTTCCCATACAGGCACAGATTATGAGCTAATCTTTTCAACCTCATATTTACTGAAATATTAAAATTAATTTTCCATCATTGATGTTCGAAGCCCTAATCACATCTTTGATATGTTTCAACATCGGCCTGTAACTAGCCTCCCAATATTCTATCTTACCTCATTTGTTGATGTAGGACAGGCTGGGAATTCCAATTCCAATTCCATGTCATATAACAGCAATTTAAAACATACATTTTTCTATTTTATGTTCAGGACTACACTAACCCAATGAACAATCAGTAGAGTATTAAAGATTTCAAAGGTGAAATGTACAATTTTGTGCAAATAACCCTCTCCCCAAACACTACTGGTACATTTAAAATAATAGCACAGGATTACAGGATTAGACAATATTGCATATTTTGGTTGTACACTGTTTAGAAAGTAAACAACCAGCTATTACAAAGAAAGATGGAAAGGGAGGCTTACTAATAACTTAGAAGTGATTATTCTAATACATATCAAGATATATAAGTGTTCTTTAGAGACAATTGGTTGGATTTATTGAACAGAGTCCAATTCTTTCCATCTGTGTTTGAAAATCCTATTGCATTCAACAGGTTCTACTTCCTAGAAAATATATACTCTTTTAGAATAGCACAAACTACCAGAAGATTTCTCTGAGAAAAAGTTGCCCCATGACCTGGAACATGATAGAACAAATAAATTGTAATGTATATCCGTGTAGAGGCAACTGATCAGTATAATGTTCATTTACCAATATAAATTGGGGTTTTAGAGCATCTTCTCCAAATCTTGTGCTCTATTGATATTTGGACCGCAAGTTTAATAGTCCAGTTGCCATGGCCACCAGTGAAATATTTGTGAGAATAAAAATCCTAATTTATAGTTACTCCGACAATTGTATCTTTTGAACAGTGGCGTATCTTTCTAAAAGCAATGGAGTTCTTGGCCTTCAAAATAGGAATTCGCAAAGCAGTATTTTGATATGGTTCCTTCAATAACCTACCCCTCCAGGACGAGAGAGTTGATAAAATTAAAAGCAAACACATACTCAAACAAAGAACTGTCTTGTAACTATTGTTATGTTTTGGAATCAGACACTGATGAGGCGAACGGTGAAAACAGCAACATGTTTATTAGGTTAACACAGAAGCAGCACAAACTGCTTCTATTTATATGGACCACCAATAGGTGGCGGCCAATGGAATTAAAGCAGTATTTCCCGCCCAAATCACAAGCTAACAATTCCTCAGACAAGCAGTCTGGAGTTTAAACAGACACAGCAGTTAACTATTAATAACGGTTCTCAAGTAATTTACATCAATACATAACACCTATCATATTGGAAGACGATATGAAGTTAGCCCCATTTTTTAAAAAATAATAGAGATGTGAAGGCAGTGATGGTGCCGTGGAAAAATCTGAAACTATTGAACTAGTCCTGTAATATATCTTGTCACCATTCATGGGCAGTGATTAAACACCAATGATTTATGCTAATATAGTATGGTTGCTTTAAGGAATCTGGAAATCCAGTGCAACTTCAGGTTTAAAGGCTACTATAGACATTGTAGATGAATTCTGCAAAATGAGATATTAAAACTATGTACTGAAAATGGGAAAGCCATAGTACCCGAACTAGAAATTAAAGATTTAATTAGATGAAACTTGCCAAATCAAAAGTCACCAAGTAATAAAATCCTCCATAGCAGAATGACCCTGTCAGATTTAACCACCCTATGCCTAACACATAACTGCCCACCTAAAGCTTTCATTAGCCCAATCTATTTGGCCACCTAATGAGAAGGAAGGACACACTGGAGAAGAGCCTAATGCTGGGAAAGATTGAGGGCAAGAGAAGAAAGGGACGACAGAGAATGAGGTGGCTGGATGGAGTTACTGAAGCAGTAGGCGTGAGCTTAAATGGACTCCAGAAGATGGTAGAGGACAGGAAAGCCTGGAGGAACGTTGTCCATAGGGTCGCGATGGGTCGGACACGACTTCGCAACTAACAACAACAACAACAGATGTGTTAGGCTTTGGATGGACATGTCTGCTTGAAAACCCCAGCAACTCTCTCAGGAGTGGCACAACAGAAGTAGGCAGCAGTATTTTTTCTTATTTTCATACATTTACTCTACACATAGAGACTACTTGAGCCTGACACTCTGTTTAAACACCACCCCCATCTCCAGCAACTGCGTATGATGTGATGTCCTTAAACTAGCTCTGTTTACTAAATGAAGAAGTAGGTGGCACCATATTTTTATTTCTTTGATTATTTAATACTGCTTATTATTTATCCAATAATTTTTAAGGTTATTTTATTTGGAGATAATTCCCACAGGACAAAAGAAAAACTGTTCTTTACATCTAAGTCAATTTCCTAATAATTCAGTTCATTTCCTTCATTGGATTAAAGACAGAAGTAAATGCTGTACTTAGATGCTATGTTACTGTAAGGCCTGATGCTAACTGTATTGTAACTATAAAATAATTAAGTAAATATTGAGTTTACCTATTGCTGGGCAACAAACTCTCAGCTGGATTTTCTTTCATTGGATTTTACTTACTTGAGGCAAGCGAATGAGAGGCCAACTTAATTCTAGACAAGTCATTTTATTTAAACACAGACAGTTCTTAACCAATATTCACAATTAACCCCAGACTGACTGAACTACTTTTGTGTCTCTATTCTACAACACAAGATGTAGGAAAAATATCGCTGAGCCATATTTATTTTTGCAAAGTAAAATCACAGTTCATCCAAATGTATGAAATTAAGAAAATAGCATATAAAGAGTTATAACTAGAACTTGGACGTACTTAACTTGATTACTAAATTTGTCTATTTGGGGGGGTTTCCCTGATGGACCAAATCATATGCTAACTGACCCTGCTGAATTTACGCAGTATGCTAAACCACAAACTATGAGATTTAAACTAAGCAAACTTACTATGATCTCTGTGTGTGTGTGTGTGTGTGTGTGTGTGCGCGCACGTGCACACACATGTGTGCTAAAATTTTAAGTAACTTGCTAAGCATGTTGTTTAAAGGCTAAATATATATGTCCTGTGGCACTTCTGATGTGGTTGAACTACTTCTGGCCTCTTTAGGAAGCAAAATTATGTCTCATACAGATAGAAGGAGTAGGAATTATCAAAGCCATTAAAAGATACAGACCACATCCACAAAAGAGACAGCAAGCTGACTCTGCTTTACAACAAAAATCTTGAGAAAAGGAACAAAAGTTCTCCTGCAATAGAACGCCTGTATATGGGTGTCTCAGCTGAGAGTAAAGTATGTTCTAGAATTATTTTGCTATTATTGTAACTTGCTGTTTTAAAAGTTATTCCTTTGTAAATTTGTTATTGAGAGGTTTGTAAAGAATATAAAAACTAACATAAAGAAAAGAAAGGAAAAAGTAAAGACAAAAAGTGCAAAAGAATGAAAAGTAATAGAAATAGCTTCCAATTTTCTTTGCAGTAAAATATAAGTACAATTACAAAATCATTTTATTCTATGGTTATAAAAAGAAAACTTCCATTTTTCTATTTTTTTAATCATCAAAGCTATAAAACGTAAGATCATTTTGTTCTGTTTCATGAAAAAGGTTTATAAGAGGTTTCTAGTTAGGAATATAAACATAGATGTTGTTTTTTCACTAATGTCAGCTGGCTGCAATATCTATCTATCTATCATCTATCTATCTATCTATCTATCTATCTATCTATCTATCTATCTATCTATCTATCTATCTATCTATCTATCTATCTAGGTATCCCACCTTTATTATTCTTATAAATAACTCAAGGCAGTGAATATACCTGATACACATTCCTCCTCATATTTTCCCCACAACAATCACCCTGTGAGGTGAATTTAGAAAAAATGTCCATTAACCACCCATAAATGAATGGCTTTATCAATTTATTAAATAAATAAAATTCCCAGATGGAGAAAAAGGTATAACAAATATGTGTACCCCTATAGAAAGTTCATAATTTGTACACAGTCCATAGCATCTATTAACTCTTAATTTGCTCATTCCTACTCAGATTAGTGTTATTGATAGAAAAACAGAACTATAATCCCATTTCCAATAGATTCATTTTAACACAAAAGGCCCCAGAACATCCATCCACAAAAATAATAAACCATGAAAGATACTACTTAAATTATAATGCATAGATTATGAATCACCCTTAACAAAGCTGAAAACTAACCTCAATGGATGATTCAGTACATTTAATAAAATATTTCCCCTATGAGTTTATTTTTAGGCTTTTCATTGAATAATGTTAGAAAATTATTGGGCAACTTTTAGTTTGCACTCAGTACATTTTCAGTCAATCCCTGCACCCAGGCATACATGACACTTAGTTCAGTTGCAAACATATATCTTGAAATTTATTGATTAAAAATCAGCAAACATCAAAGGAAAAAAAGTTAACTAGTAAAATGGGACAAAGTGCAGGGAAAAGCAAAGAGCATAAGATATATACAAAAGGAACACTTTATACTATCCAGTGTTTTTTTTTATAAAAGAAAACGGTGCCGGAACTCACACATGTCATACAACCCACCTTGCCTACGCTACAAGGTTCCATCCAAAAAAGGTGCCGGAACTCCGTTCTGAGTGTTCTATGAGGAAAAAAAGCCCTGATACTATCTATGTAACTGTATTAAAAGGAAGAATTTTCTGAAGTCACTGGAAATAATAATGTGAGCTTGGATAGACAAGGAACTGGTTTTTGGTTATTTCAGCTTTAACCCCTTTAAGCCCATAAAAGTAGTAATATAGCTATGGAAAATAGGACACTAGAGATCCTTTGTCTTACCCAGGAAACTGCTCTGAAAATATGTGTAAATGGCAAAAGAAAAAAGCATATTACAAGCATTCTGACTATAGTAATTAGGAAAATGTCTGGATTAGGTTTCCCCAAGAATTAACCATGTATTGGTAGGATATTTTATTTCTTCTCTGCTGGGCACATACTATCAACCTGTTCTGTACCAGCCTACTACCGGCCCTGCAGATAAGGCAGGGACAACCCCTTTACAAGAAGGCAAGAGGCTGGAACTAAGCCTGCCAAATTTATGAACACAAAAGCAAATAGAGCAAAACAAGACACGAACCATGAAACAGGAACTATTCAAACGGTTGCCTTCAGCAAACCAGCCCTCCCACGCATTCCCCTTTTAAACAGTTCAGGGCGTGGCTTCTCTCTGCCTCCTTCCGAGGTGCCCCATTGCCTTCCTCTGTTTACTCCTGATTGACTGCCTCCTGCGTCGGGCGTCCTTGAACAGGGCCAGCTGTGGGTCATCTTCATCCACGCTGTCAGGCTCACACAGCTGGGTCTGCGTCGTAACCATGTGGGAGGGGCCTGGCTGAGGGCTCTCATCAGCAAGCTCTCCAACCCCCTCAGCAACCTCTCCATCACCCCCCTCCTCCTCCTCTGAATTGTCCGACCCAAATGCCGAACCCACAGGCTGACCCTGAATCACAACACAACCTCTCTGCACATTCAAGATAGAGTGAAGCACCAGAGTATAAATACAAAATAAAGCCAGCAAGAGAAATAAGGGTCAAAAAATCTGTTTAGTATGAGCATTTTTCGCTGAGTATTTTTCTTTGTTTTCCTTGAAATAGAAAAGGAAACTATAATCAGAAGCTTGCACAACTGGCTGGAACCATTACTGCCAGCCAGCCTGCCAGCCAGCCAAAACTGACATAACAAGGCAATTGATTAACCGATTCTACAATTCTCTTTTGCCAACCTGATCTTACGAAAAGCCCTCTAGCCTAGATTTAAAGAACTTCTGCCAATAACTGCAAAGTGGGAACCATTTTATATAGTGGAGCTATGCAAAGATGCTTCACAATGTGCATGAGCATAAAGTACTTTTCCTTGATTCATTAAAGGAACTATGTTTTTGTAAGGTTCATACAGCTGCCTTGAAAGTGGTCTCCAGGAATATCCACATGCATTTGTATTTATACTCACTTTCTTTGTTAGGAGTTCTAAACAGAGTTGTTTCCTTTGTTCTGATTGTGTATTTACACACAATCAGAGACAGTTGTGGATAATTTTCAAATAAGCCAGTTGAATTTTGCAAAAGATGTAGCTATTTAACATTTCAAAACTTGCTTAGATCTAACAGAAATGCTCCTTTGGAATACTTTCCAAAGCTGTAGCATAAATTCCTTCCTTCAAATATTTATTTTATTCTGACTGATTCAGAATAAATGCAAAATAATGTTTCAAGTTGCTGTCACATGTCAAAATCAAACTTATATCACGTTATTTTGTTCTGTTAGTGCTAGATATTCTTCCGTTCCGAAAGAGGCTTTTTTTGTCTTAGGTCAGCAATAGAGGAATTTTGTAACCTAGCCTGTGCCTCAGGCAACTTTGTAGATGTATTTAATGATATTTGATACTTATTTGAACACATCTGATAATATTTTCAATATTGCTATAAAATAGTGACATTCAAAATTATATTTTAAAAATTGAACAAAATGGATGGAATCTAATTGGGTCAAAAGCAAATTTCTAGTAGTTCTTATGCTTCTGAAATATAATCTTCCCTAAGAAGCAATTCCTCATCTGAGAGAAATATGAAAGTTTTTAAAGCAGACAACAAAGAATTATGGAAATTATATGGGATCCATTATTGTTTTCACCTCAGCAAACAAGAGATTCAAAGACTGATCTTACACAGTTGGGAGAGATAGTTAAAGACTTATTCTTGTTATGCAAACACCACAGATTAATCATAACAAGTATTTATAGCAGAAAAAATTAAACTGGGGCTTGTATACTTAAAATAATTTGAATAGTCTTTGAAATGTATTAAACAGACATAGTGGGAATCAGGAGAGAGAAAAATAGTTATTGACTTATCATTTGAAATAAGAAAAACAATGAAATTTTGTTTCTGAGATTCAGGCCAATGATGGACAGTTATTTACTGATAGAGAATCTATTAATCAATAGTATTATTATTACTATAGTTATATTAATCAGGTAGTCTTGTACTAAATAGCAAATTGTTAATTTCCTAGAACATAGTAAAGTGGAAGGAACTTCTCAGGAAGATAATAAATAAATAAATAGGCACAAACATAAGCATTACATAATATCATATCATAGAGACACTGCAAAAGAAAGTGCCAGGACTGGATAAATGGTAGCATAAAATTTTTAAGTACTTATTGGCACCTAAATTTTTGGAGGACTATAATCAATCATTTATTATTTTCTTTTATTATTCTAGGAGGCGTAGATTACAATATCATTAAAGTTTCAGAGATTTCACAAGCTATAGACCAATATCTTTGTTTAATATGAACAATAAAATTGAGAAGTGTTTTCAAAGGGACAGAAATCAAGTTTTCTACATTGGTGATGCAAGAAATTTAAAGGTTCCTTAAGTCATTTGATTTGGTCCTATTCTGATCTCCAATAACTACAGTACATATGTTAATATATTTTTGGAAGAAAACTTATAGTTAAGTCTGAAAGTTAGGTTCAACTATGGCAAACTATATTTTATGGCAAAGAGGATAATTGAAATATATTATTGGAAAGAAACTCCTGATTTTAAGAAATGGATCTAGAATGTAAGTTTGTGATTTATCTGAAACATCTCTATGGTCTAAAAATTAGATGATGACCCAATTTGTTGCTATAGAATTAATGACACGTTTGGTACCTGAATTAACTTTATATTAATTATTTATCATTAGTATGTGGATCTTTTTTCTGTTTTCTTCTTTTTTTGTCATGTTTATTTTAATTACTATTCTATTTTCAAGTTTTCTTTATTATTTACTGTATACTTACAATAAAAAATTAATCCAGGTTAAACTGTATAGTACAGTTAAATATTCGAATAGGAACTAGCATAGGAATTAATTTTTTGTTGGTGATGTAGATGTTTTTGTATTTCACTATTTTTTAAAAGAATAAACCTTTGCACATACACATGAAGGAAGGCATGGCAGTAATCTGAATGGTGATGCTTGTAAATCTTACGTCCTGATATTGATCAGAACAAAATATTTGCATGAAGTAAATGTAAGGTTAATTCTATTTTAAAAGTATATCTTTTTCACACCTGTTCTCGTGGTAACATTGTGGGAGGAGTTGCTGTCAGAGTACTTCTGATTCTTTTGGTTAAAAACAGTGTTATTATTTTTGACAATTTTCAGATATGAGCGAATAAAATTCAGGGAAGCTCAAGTTTATAACACCTTCTTCCCCATCCCCCACCCCACTTTTGGCAGTGTAACTACAATTCCATGGTGAGCACAATCCAATGACCTTTTGGATCCATGCCATCAATAATGCTGTCATGGAAGCAAGCTGTTTGGGCTGCTGGAAATTGTGGTTCAGCTGCAGCATCTGGAAAGCCACAAGCATTTTACTCCTTGTTGGAAACATTAGATAC
The DNA here is from genome assembly GCF_964194415.1 of Vipera berus. Classification (NCBI taxonomy): domain Eukaryota; kingdom Metazoa; phylum Chordata; class Lepidosauria; order Squamata; family Viperidae; genus Vipera; species Vipera berus. Next base: position 50,071,588 of record NC_138202.1, read on the forward strand.
TGTAGCTGAAGATCATCAGGACAGATTTCAACCGAATGGACAATCTAACTGGTATAAAGGCAACATTCTGTCTTCTAATATATTTTCTCATATGCCAATACAAAGATTTCTGAACACATAATCATGCTATTATATGGATAAATAAATGCATTCATGCATGTGAGTGCATATGTACAGTGACCTTTGTGATTGTGATTATCTTTGAAACCCAAGCACACTACATGCTAATGCTTATGAAAAGGTATATCTATGTATTATAGTATTGACACAGCCTGTTTGTGATTTACATGCATGGTGATATAGACCTATCGATGCATTTCTTATATGTATTCCTCACATAAATATTTGAGCTACACAAAACATTCAAAAGCATGTGCTTCACAAAGCATCCTGCTGTAAATGAAGCAGCCTTCCATGAAATGTTAAAATAGGGGTGTTCTTCAGAAAGTTAACAAAGCCGATTCAAAGCTATCCCCAGTTGTTATGTATGTTTATCCAGGCACAGAGACAACGAGAAATGTAAAGTATTTGTGCGTGTATATGCATGCATAGCCAGCAGGGATCAATTTCAAAGCACCAGTATAACTACTTTAACTCTCCAGCAACATACTATAGTTACATTAATGTGCTTTGTAAAGCAGCCCTTCAGATACTTTGCACAAAACCTATATTTACTCATTCAGCAGAAATTTTCCTCCATGTTGTGATAGTGAACTAACTAATTTGTACTTGAAGTGGATGCTATTAGTGGCATTCTCTCCTTAAGCATATTCAATTGGACGTTTGACCCACCTCATTTTGAAGATTCAAGGCAGCTACCAATATTCCAAAACAAAACAGAGAAAACATTGACCTGAATATCATTTAAAAGATCAAATATGAGGCATATAGAACTCAGAAAAATCAAAATTTACTTCGTACCAACAATGAACTATCAATGGGATTGTGCATACTTTTCTTTAATATGCAATATTTTCTGCATGTCATCATTTGGAGATATGGCACATTATACCAGCCTACAGTGCATTAAATATATTGGGAAGCAGGGAACAAAGTGAAGACTGGTCTACTGCTTTCAAAACTCTGAAATCAACCATAGTGTGAAGATGTGTTTTCTTTTCTTGCTGCATAGATTGGTGCTAATTCCCCACCCCTCACCCTCAGCTTCCATACACAATAGGATAGTGGTGTTTGCTTTAAAAACATATACCAGAATTGGAACACAAATTGCTGTGTCATATTTTTTTTTAAAAAATGAAGTCTCTTTAGGGCAAGATAACTACAAAGCTCAGCATAAACAGAAAGCTATCCAAAGCTTTGAGAAGCATTTCACCTGTACTGGATCATTAAATTCAAAAATTAGTAGGAAATCAGAAAGTATAAGAGGAACCGAATCATCTTATTTTACAATAGGTATTTTTGATTTGTTAAGTATCATTTCTGTTGGCCTGAAGTAAGTATAAGTCACTTTAATGAAATTCTAGGTTTTTTAAACAAATAGTTTGAAAGTAAAATGGAAATACATATTCTGAGTGTTGATAATTCTCAAGGGACGTTAAGCATATTGGTATTCTCAAGGAAGGGAACCCACAGGAAAACGTAGCTGAACATCAAAGCATTTAAATAGCAAAGGGCAGTGGCAAAGCAATCTGGGGTAAGGGGACATTGACATCTGTCCTTCCTATTAACAGGTCACGCCTTCTTGGCCCTGGAGTTCTCTGCAGCTGCCCCCATTGCAGGGAGGATAAGCCTATTCAAACAGACAACCCCAGCTGACTGTTGGAACCAGTAGGGAGGTTTGGGGTTATTTCTGAGCCTCTGGTGCATGATTTGACTAAGGCCATAGTTACGTCCTGGACTGATTCACGGTTCACCTGTATAACTCCATTGTTGTGTGAACTGCACTGGCTTCCAGTTGCTTTCCAGATAGAGCTCAAAGTGTTTTTAATAATCTTTAAAGCTATACACTGCAGAAGGCCAGGTTACTTGTGGTACCACCTTTCCCTAAGGGTATTTACCATCCTAAGGAGGTTAGATAGGGTGGATGCACTTCAGGTCCTCACCTTTAAATGTTGCCTTCCGACGGGACCTCTGAGGCATGCCTTCTCAGTGATGTTTATGTTTATGTTTATGTTTTTTTTTTTTATGTTTTATTTAATTTATATACCGCCCTTCTCCCTGGGGACTCAGGGCGGTTCACAGGGCATATAAATAAAAATACAATACTATACAAAAGTTAAAACAAAGATTAAATCAGTGCCCAATTAAAAACAATAATGCAATCTAAAATGACAATTTAAAACCCAGCTCCCCCATCAGGCCAGACCGGCCAATTCAAACAAATGGGTCTTCAGACCACGACGGAAAGTTC